>NC_140987.1:21540910-21614929 GCF_052327205.1 Somniosus microcephalus | reverse complement strand
GCAGTTGTACAGGGCCTTGGTGAGACCGCACCTTGAGTATTGTGTGCAGTTTTGGTCGACCAAAGTGGATAACCTCACATTTATCCACATTATAGTGCATTTGCCATGTTTCTGCCCAATCACCCAACCTGTCCAAATCGTACTGGAGTTTCACGACATCCTCCTCACAGCATACCCTCCCACCCAGCTTTGTGTCGTCTGCAAATTTGGAGATATTACATCCAATTCCCTCGTCCAGATCATTAATATATATTGTGAACAGAAATAGGGAGGGGGGCGAGGAGGCCATGGAGGGATTTGAAAACGTGGATGAGAGTTTTCAATTTGAGACGTCACTTGTCCGGAAGCTGATGTAGGGTCAGTGAGTGAGCACAGGGCTGATGGGCGAACGGGGAGGATACGGGCAGCAAAGTTCAGGACCAGGTCAAGCTTCCAGATTAAGTGTTTCTGCTTGCCTGATGTGGAGTGTATGCTCTCTCTCTAGTCAGGGGGGCGCCCCAGTTACTGAAACCGAGCCAGCTTCAGCTCAGCCAGACAGCAGCCAAGGGTTAGGGATTCCCCCAGCTTGTGAAGTTGGATTCAAACTGGTAAAATCATGCGGATTACCAGCAGAGGGTGCTGGTGAGCTATCCTCGGTTTGCCCAGCTGAGACCTACCCCACCTGCTGGGGGTGGGCGGGGGGCAGAGGAACTATGCATAATTCTAGCTAATCAACTCGGCTTACTCTGACCAATAGTTCAACAAAAAATACATCGATTCACTGGAGTGGAGCATGTTGCTGGAATAATTCGGCGTCTGTGCAGAGTGCACAGGACTGGGTCAGCTGTGAGGCCTCCTCTCTCCAAACTTCCAAAGGCAAATATCCCGGCATTATCAGGGCTCAGACTAGGGAATGGGCACTTGGGCAATGCCCCGGTGTGGGTGGGGGACACACAGGAAGGCCAGGTTAAGAAGTACTGGGACCCTGGACACCAACATTCAGGGACCCTCCACACCTTCTCTCTCACAATCTCTCCCCCACCGCCTCTCTCTTCCCCCCCTCCCCCTCTCTCCCCCACGCACCCTCTCCCCCCCCACCCTCTCTCCCCCCCCCCCCCCCCGCAGCCTCTCCCCCCCCCCCGCAGCCTCCCCCGCACCCTCTCCCCACGCACCCTCTCCCCCCCCTCCCCCCCCACCCTCTCCCCCCCTCTCCCCACGCACCCTCTCCCCCCCCTCCCCCCTGCACCCTCTCCCCCTCTCCCTCTCCCCCCCCTCCCCACGCACCCTCTCCCCCCTCTCCCCACGCTCCCTCGCCCCACGCACCCCTCGCCCCACGCACCCTCTCCCCACGCACCCTCTCCCCCTCCCCCCACCCCACGCACCCTCTCTTCCCCGCACCCTCTCCCGCCCCACTCCCCCACGTACCCTCTACCCCCCCCCTCTCCCCACGCACCCTCTCCCTCTCCTCCCCCTCTCCCCACGCACCCTCTCCGCGCCCTCTCCCCACGCACCCTCTCCCCACGCACCCTCTCCCCCCACTCTCCTCACGCACCCTCTCTCCCACTCTCCCCACGCACCCTCTCTCCCACTCTCCCCACGCACCCTCTCTCCCACTCTCCCCACGCACCCTCTCTCCCACTCTCCCCACGCACCCTCTCTCCCACTCTCCCCACGCACCCTCTCTCCCACTCTCGCCACGCACCCTCTCTCCCACTCTCCCCACGCACCCTCTCTCCCACTCTCCCCACGCACCCTCTCTCCCACTCTCCCCACGCACCCTCTCTCCCACTCTCCCCACGCACCCTCTCTCCCACTCTCCCCACGCACCCTCTCTCCCACTCTCCCCCACGCACCCTCTCTCCCACTCTCCCCACGCACCCTCTCCCACTCTCCCCACGCACCCTCTCTCCCACTCTCGCCACGCACCCTCTCTCCCACTCTCCCCACGCACCCTCTCCCACTCTCCCCACGCACCCTCTCTCCCACTCTCCCCACGCACCCTCTCCCACTCTCCCCACGCACCCTCTCTCCCACTCTCCCCACGCACCCTCTCTCCCACTCTCCCCACGCACCCTCTCCCCCCACTCTCCCCACGCACCCTCTCTCCCACTCTCCCCACGCACCCTCTCTCCCACTCTCCCCACGCACCCTCTCCCCCACTCTCGCCACGCACCCTCTCTCCCACTCTCGCCACGCACCCTCTCTCCCACTCTCCCCACGCACCCTCTCTCCCACTCTCCCCACGCACCCTCTCTCCCACTCTCCCCACGCACCCTCTCTCCCACTCTCCCCCACGCACCCTCTCTCCCTCTCTCCCACTCTCCCCACGCACCCTCTCTCCCACTCTCCCCACGCACCCTCTCTCCCACTCTCCCCACGCACCCTCTCCCCCCACTCTCCCCACGCACCCTCTCCCCCCACTCTCCCCACGCACCCTCTCTCCCACTCTCCCCACGCACCCTCTCCCCCCACTCTCCCCACGCACCCTCTCCCCCACGCCCCCTCTCCCCACGCACCCTCTCTCCCACTCTCCCCACGCACCCTCTCCCCCCCCTCTCCCCACGCCCCCTCTCCCCACGCACCCTCTCCCCCCCACTCTCCCCACGCACCCTCTCCCCCCCCTCTCCCCACGCCCACTCTCCCCACGCACCCTCTCCCCCCACTCTCCCCACGCACCCTCTCTCCCACTCTCCCCCACGCACCCTCTCCCCCCACTCTCCCCACGCACCCTCTCCCCCCCCTCTCCCCACGCCCACTCTCCCCACGCACCCTCTCCCCCCACTCTCCCCACGCACCCTCTCTCCCACTCTCCCCACGCACCCTCTCTCCCACTCTCCCCACGCACCCTCTCCCCCCACTCTCCCCACGCACCCTCTCTCCCACTCTCCCCACGCACCCTCTCTCCCACTCTCCCCACGCACCCTCTCCCCCCACTCTCCCCACGCACCCTCTCTCCCACTCTCCCCACGCACCCTCTCTCCCTCTCTCCCACTCTCCCCACGCACCCTCTCTCCCACTCTCCCCACGCACCCTCTCTCCCACTCTCCCCACGCACCCTCTCCCCCCACTCTCCCCACGCACCCTCTCCCCCCACTCTCCCCACGCACCCTCTCTCCCACTCTCCCCACGCACCCTCTCCCCCCACTCTCCCCACGCACCCTCTCTCCCACTCTCCCCACGCACCCTCTCCCACGCACCCTCTCTCCCACTCTCCCCACGCACCCTCTCCCCCACGCACCCTCTCTCCCACTCTCCCCACGCACCCTCTCCCCACGCACCCTCTCCCCACGCACCCTCTCCCCACGCACCCTCTCTCCCACTCTCCCCACGCACCCTCTCCCCCCCCTCTCCCCACGCCCCCTCTCCCCACGCACCCTCTCCCCCCACTCTCCCCACGCCCTCTCCCCCCCTCTCCCCACGCCCACTCTCCCCACGCACCCTCTCCCCCCACTCTCCCCACGCACCCTCTCTCCCACTCTCCCCACGCACCCTCTCCCCCCACTCTCCCCACGCACCCTCTCCCCCCCCTCTCCCCACGCCCACTCTCCCCACGCACCCTCTCCCCCCACTCTCCCCCACGCACCCTCTCTCCCACTCTCCCCACGCACCCTCTCTCCCACTCTCCCCACGCACCCTCTCCCCCACTCTCCCCACGCACCCTCTCCCACTCTCCCCACGCACCCTCTCTCCCACTCTCCCACGCACCCTCTCCCCCCACTCTCCCCACGCACCCTCTCTCCCACTCTCCCCACGCACCCTCTCTCCCACTCTCCCCACGCACCCTCTCCCACTCTCGCCACGCACCCTCTCTCCCACTCTCGCCACGCACCCTCTCTCCCACTCTCCCCACGCACCCTCTCTCCCACTCTCCCCACGCACCCTCTCTCCCACTCTCCCCACGCACCCTCTCTCCCTCTCTCCCACTCTCCCCACGCACCCTCTCTCCCACTCTCCCCACGCACCCTCTCTCCCACTCTCCCCACGCACCCTCTCCCCCCCACTCTCCCCACGCACCCTCTCCCCCCCACTCTCCCCACGCACCCTCTCTCCCACTCTCCCCACGCACCCTCTCCCCCCACTCTCCCCACGCACCCTCTCCCCACGCCCCCTCTCCCCACGCACCCTCTCTCCCACTCTCCCCACGCACCCTCTCCCCCCCCCTCTCCCCACGCCCCCTCTCCCCACGCACCCTCTCCCCCCACTCTCCCCACGCACCCTCTCCCCCCCCTCTCCCCACGCCCCCTCTCCCCCCACTCTCCCCACGCACCCTCTCCCCCCCCTCTCCCCACGCCCACTCTCCCCACGCACCCTCTCCCCCCACTCTCCCCACGCACCCTCTCTCCCACTCTCCCCACGCACCCTCTCTCCCACTCTCCCCACGCACCCTCTCTCCCACTCTCGCCACGCACCCTCTCTCCCACTCTCGCCACGCACCCTCTCTCCCACTCTCGCCACGCACCCTCTCTCCCACTCTCCCCACGCACCCTCTCTCCCACTCTCCCCACGCACCCTCTCTCCCACTCTCCCCACGCACCCTCTCCCACTCTCCCCACGCACCCTCTCTCCCACTCTCCCCACGCACCCTCTCCCCCACTCTCCCCACGCACCCTCTCCCCCACTCTCGCCACGCACCCTCTCCCCCCACTCTCGCCACGCACCCTCTCCCCCCACTCTCCCCACGCACCCTCTCTCCCACTCTCCCCACGCACCCTCTCCCCCACTCTCCCCACGCACCCTCTCCCCCACTCTCCCCACGCACCCTCTCCCCCACTCTCGCCACGCACCCTCTCCCCCCCACTCTCGCCACGCACCCTCTCCCCCCACTCTCGCCACGCACCCTCTCCCCCCACTCTCCCCACGCACCCTCTCCCCCCACTCTCGCCACGCACCCTCTCCCCCCACTCTCCCCACGCACCTCTCCCCCCACTCTCCCCACGCACCCTCTCCCCCCACTCTCCCCACGCACCCTCTCTCCCACTCTCCCCACGCACCCTCTCCCCCCACTCTCCCCACGCCCCCTCTCCCCACGCACCCTCTCCCCACGCCCCCCTCTCCCCACGCACCCTCTCCCCCTCCCACCTCTCCCCACGCACCCCCTCCCACCTCTCCCCACGCACCCCCCTCCCACCTCACCCCACGCACCCCCTCCCACCTCACCCCACGCACCCCCTCCCACCTCACCCCACGCACCCCCTCCCACCTCACCCCACGCACCCCCTCCCACCTCACCCCACGCAACCCCCCCCCACCTCACCCCACGCACCCCCTCCCTCTCAATACAATACAATACAATACAAATCGCTTTATTGGCATGATAAGGTACATCTTATGTTGCCAAAGCATCAAAATACATTTATGGTTGAACACATAAACGCAGTTCTATTCATACAGTGTATAAACAGGTATATCCCTGAGTTTATAAATATATTTTCGCCTTGTTTATATATATTCTTGTCTTAGTTTACTGGTTGTCCCTCTGTTCATGGCAAGCTGTAACATAGTGTGCCGCCAGTGTTACACAGCTTCTCTCCTCCCCCAGTAGGAATGGGAGTTTTTGGTTGTCAGTCAGATTTCTGAATTCAGGGCATATTTGTGAGAATTTTTGATAGAAATTCTCTCTGATGCCCTGATATTTTCCACAGGCTGTGAGGAAGTGCATCTCTGTCTCAACCACTCCCTGACTGCAGTGAGAGCATATCCTGTCTTCTCTTGGCAGCCTGGTCTGCCTGTGTCTGCCTTTTTCGATCGCTAGGCTATGTTCGCTAAGTCTGTACCTTGTCAAGGTTCTTCTCAGTTTGTTATCCTTTACCATGGTCAGGTAATCAGCTATGTTGTATTGTCTGTTTAGGGCCAAGTAGCAATTGAGTTTGCTTTGGGTTTTTGTTGTTTCTGCCCAATATGACAGATATTTTTCCTTTTGCTTAGCGACGATTGTGTTGGGTCGAATTCTTTGTGTTACCCTGTCACTGTCCCCACCTCACCCAACGCACCCCCTCCCACCTCACCCAACGCACCCTCTCCCCCCACGAATCCTCCCCTTCTCCACCCCCCCCCCCCCCAAACGCACTCTCTTATGTGGCTCGGTGTCAAATTTTATCTGATAATCACTCCTGTGAAGCACCTTGGAGCGTTTTACTACGTTAAAGGCGCTGTATCAATACATTGTTGTTGTAACACCTACAGGGGAGAGAGGGTGAAAGCTAGCAGCAGATGGGTTGTAGATGGTGACACGTGTAAATAGAAAAAGGTGGAGTCTTTGAACAAAGCATGGTTTGAGCAGATCAAAATATATATTCGTAATAGAGACACAAACTCACAACAAATCTGCTGTTAACTTTCTCCAAAATCTTCTTTTCGTTTAATGCCATGTTTTCTCCTTTTCGTTTTTTTATCCTCTTCTTTTCCAGCTTTTTACACGCGTACATTTTCCCTGTCGCACGGACTTGACAAGCACACACCTGGGGGGCGGGGTGGAAAACAAGTGAAGTACAATTATTCTCAACCAGTTCATAGAAACATAGAAGATAGGAGCAGGAGTCGGCCATTCGGCCCCTCGAGCCTGCTCCGCCATTCAATGCGATCATGGCTGATCATCCAAATTCAGTACCCGGTCCCTGCCTTCTCCCCATATCCCTTGATCCCTTTAGCCTTAAGAAATATATCCAACTCCTTCTTGAATATATTTAATGAATTGGCCTCTACTGCCTTCTGTGGTAGAGAATTCCACAGGTTCACCACTCTCTGGGTGAAGAAATTCCTCCTCATCTCTGTCCTAAATGGCTTACCCCTTATCCTTAGACTGTGACCCCTGTTTCTGGACTCCCCGACCATCGGGAACATCCTTCCAGCATCTAATCTGTCCAGTCCTGTTAGAATTTTATAAGTTTCAATGAGATCCCCTCTCATTCTTCTAAACTCCAGCGAGTACAAGCCCAATCGACCCAATCTCTCCTCATACGTCATTCCTGCCATCCCAGGTATCAGTCTGGTGAATCTTCGCTGCACTCCCTCCATGGCATGATCACCTGATTGTTTGGATTGTAGGAGGAAGGATGACCATCAGGTGAACTCCCAGCTCTTGTATATTATTGGGATCTTTAATGTCTACCTGAATAGGCAGGTGGAGCATTAGACGGACGTGTGTTGCAAACGACAGTACCTCTGATAATGCTGCACTCGCGCGGTATTCCATATCTGGGTCAATCCGTGGCTCAGACGGTAGCACAACGCATCTCTGGGCCAGGAGGTTGTGGGTTCACGTCCCACTCCAGAGACCCGAACACAAAAATCCAGGCTGACATACAAAATTCTTACAGGGCTGGACGGTGGATGCAGGGAGGATGTTCCCCCTGGCTGGAGAGTTTATAACCAGAGGTCACAGTCTCAGAATAAGGGGTCGGCCATTTAAGACTGAGATGAGGAGAAATGTCTTCTCTCAGAGGGTTGTGAATCTTTGGAATTCTCTGCCCCAGAGGGCTGTGAATGCTGAGTCTTTGAGTATATTCAAGGCTGAGATGGATAGATTTTTGGACTCTAGGGGAATCAAGGGGTATGGAGATCGGGCGGGAAAGTGGAGTTGAGGTCGATGATCAGCCATGATCTTATTGAATGGCAGAGCAGGCTCGAGGGGCCGTATGGCCGACTCCTGCTCCTAATTCTTATGTTCTTATGTTTATGGATCGATCACTCGATGGCTAAACTTACTGAACCATCGGTAGAGCTGTTGTATATAAGAACATAAGAAATAGGAGCAGGAGTTGGCCAATCGGCCCCTCGAGCCAGCTCCGCCATTCAATAAGATCCTGGCTGATCCAATCTTGGTCTCAACACCACTTTCCCGCTCTCTCCCCATACCCCTCGACTCCCCTGTAGTTCAAATATCTGTCTATCTCCGCCTTGAATATATTCACTGACTCCGCCTCCACAGCTCTCTGGGGTAGAGAATTCCAAAGATTCACGACCCTCAGAGAAGAAATTCCTCCTCGTCTCCGTCTTAAATGGGCGACCCCTTATTCTGAGACTGTGCCCCCTCGTTCTAGATACCTCATGAGGGGAAACATCCTCCCTGCATCTACCCTGTCAAGAACCCTCTTATATGTTTCAATAAGATACCCTCTCATTCTTCTAACCCCCAATGAGTATAGGCCCAACCTGCTCAACCTTTCCTCGTAAGACAACCCCTTCATCTCCGGAATCAACCCAGTGAACCTTCTCTGAACTGCCTCCAATGCAAGTATATCCCACCTTAAATAAGGAGACCAAAACTGTACGCAGTCCTCCAGGTGTGGTCTCACCAACGCCCTGTACAGCTGTAGCAGGACTTCCCTACTTTTATACTCCATCCCCTTTGCAATAAAGGCCAACATTCCATTTGCCTTTTTGATTACTTGCTGTACCTGCATGCTAACTTTGTGTGTTTCATGTACTAGGACCCCCAGATCCCTCTGTACCGTAGCATTTTGTAGTCTCACTCTATTTAAATAATAATTTGCTTTTTCATTCTTCCTTCCAAAGTGGATAACCTCACATTTTCACATTGTACTCCATCTGCCACTCACTTAACCTATCTATCTCCCTTTGCAGACTCCTTGTGTCCTCCTCACAATTTGCTTTCCCACCAACCTTTGTATCATCAGCAAATTTGGCTACAATACACTCGGTCCCTTCATCCAAGTCATTAATATAGATTGTCAATAGTTGAGGCCCCAGCACTGATCCCTGCAGCACCCCACTAGTTACTGATTGCCAACCTGAAAATGACCCATTTATCCCGACTCTCTGTTTTCTGTTAGTTGGCCAATCCTCTATCCATGCCAAAATATTACCCCCAATTCCGTGAGCTCTTATCTTGTGCAGTAACCTTTTATGCGGCACCTTATTGAATGCCTTCTGGAAATCCAAATACACATCTACTGGTTCCCCTTTATCCACCTTGTTTGTTACATCCTCAAAGAACTCTAGCAAATTTGTCAAACACGATTTCCCTTTCATAAAACCAGGTTGACTCTGCTTGATTGTCTTTTGATTTTCTAAATGTCCTGCTATTACCTCCGTAATAATGGATTCCAGCATTTTCCCAACGACAGATGTTCGGCTAACTGGTCTATAGTTTCCTGCTTTCTGTCTCCCTCCTTCCTTGAATAGTGGCGTTACATTTGCGGTTTTCCAATCCGCTGGGACCTCTCCAGAATCCAGGGAATTTCGGTAGATTACAACCAACGCATCCACTATCTCTGCAGCCACTTCTTTTAAGACCCTAGAATGCAGGCCATCAGGTCCAGGGGACTTGTCGACCCTTAGCCCCATTAGTTTGCCTAGTACTTTTTCTCTAGTGATAGAGATTGTTTTAAGTTCCTCCCTCCCTATAACCCCTTGATTATCCATTATTGGGATGTTTTTAGTGTCTTCTATCCTGAAGACCGATCCAAAATAATTGTTTAGAGTCTCTGCCACTTCTCTATTTCCCATCATTAATTCCCCAGACTCATCCTCTAACCTCTAAGGGACCAACGTTTACTTTAACTACTCTCTTCCTTTTTATATACCTGTAGAAGCTCTTACTGTCCATTTCTATATTATTTGCTAGTTTACTCTCATACTCTATCTTCTCCCTCTTTATAATTTTGTTTTAGTCATCCTTTGCTGGTTTCTAAAAATTTCTCAATCCTCTAAATTGTAAGACCGTCTAAAGTCACTCGGGGCTAGGCATGAGCAATGACTCACGTGGGACTTCGCCTTTCCCCTCGCACAGTGGGGAGGGCGGGGGGGAAGTGGTCATTACACTCGCATTAAGACGCGAGAAAAATCTTCAGCGATGCATTCAACCACAAACACGATCATCGTACTCACCTCACCAAATCCTCCCTTTCCCAGCACTCGATAATGCCTAAAGGTATTTTTCGTTGCAGGCTGCCTAAAAGATGAAAAGATTAAGGGGAGGCCATTAATGTCAGGTAGGCAAGGAATGTCAAGTCAGAATCCATGGGTGAAAACTATACCCCCACGGGCAAAGCAAAGGTAACAACCGACATGAATCAGTCATTCATGAAAGAAAGACTTATGAAATAATACTGAGCGGCCTGCGGGTGGCACTGTCCAGGGAGAGTATAAATACTCGGGCACGGGCCCAGCTTGCGCAGGACATTCTTAACAGGAACTAGTGAAGGACACAACTAGACCTCCATGTTGTAAAACAGTTGATTAAAGCTTTGTTTAATGCTTAGACCAAGTGCCTAGTAGTTTTCTTATGTCAACAACCTTTGGTGCTTTGACAGACCCGTGTGTGCCCGTCTGTGCCGGTGGGCGCTACTGGGACGATAGAGGATTGGCAACAACAACTTGCATTCATATAGCGCCTTGCAGGTAGTAAAACGTCCCAAGGGATCTTCACTGGAGCGATTATCGAACAAAAATTTGACACCGAGCCACGTTAGGACAGACGACTAAAAGTTTGGTCAGAGGGATAGGTTTTAAGGGGAGTCTTAAAGGAGGATAGAGAGGTGTTTAGGGAGGGAATTTCAGAGCTGAGGGCCCCAGGCAGCTGAAGGCACGGCCGCCAATGGTGGAGCGATTAAAATGGAGGATGCTCAAGAGGGCCAGAATTAGAGGAGTGCAGAGATCTCGGAGGGTCGTGGGGCTGGAGGAGATTACAGACACAACGAATCAGGTGAATTTGTTCACTTAGATGAAGGATTCAAATATCGAGGATACGTGATAAAAATGATAAAAGCAAGGAGGAAAGTCATGCAGTTTCTTTGTTTAAAAAAAAGTTAATAATAGGTCTAAATTACAATAGCGCCTTTAACGTAGTACAACCTCCCAAGGCGCTTCACAGGAGCGATTATCAAACAAAATTTGACACCAAGTCACATTAGGACACATAGATGACCAAAAGCTTGGGAGTGGGACTAATTGAACAGCCCTTTCAAAGAGGCACAATGTGCCCTCCTCCTGTGCCGTAAGATTCTATGATTCTCTAAGCCAGGCAGAAGGTTTTTTGTAAAAAAAAATAAAAATAGGTCAAAATGACCAGAAACAGTCCTTGAAACAGACGGTAAAAATGGGTTCAAGAGATAATCAGAAACAGCTGATGCATTTTGTTAGGGAGAATGAGGAGAGGAGGAGAGGCAACACAAACTAAATGGTACAATTTTAAAGGGGGTGCAGGAACAGAGGGACCTGGGGGGCACACATACACAAATCTTTGAAGGTGGCAGGTTGATAAGGCTGTTAAAAAAGCACAAAAAAAGGATCCTGGGCTTCATAAGCAGAGGCACAGAGTACAACAGCAAAGAAGTTATGCTAAACCTTTATAAATTATTGGTTAGGCCTCAGTCAGAGTACTGTGTTCAATTCTGGCCCCCGCACTTCAGGAAAGATACTGGAATGGTACCAGGGATGTTATGTGGAGAGACTGGAGAAGCTGGGGTTGTTCTCCTTCGAGCAGAGAAGGTTAAGTGGAGATTTAATAGAGGTGTTCAAAATCATAAAGGGTTTTGATCGAGTAGCTAGGGAGAAACTGTTTCCACTGGCAGGAGGGTCGATAACCAGAGGACACAGATTTAAGATAATTGGCAAAAGAACCAGGGGTGAGCAGAGATATATATATTTTTTTACACACAGCGAGATGTTGTGATCTGGAATGTGCAGCCTGAAAGGGCGGTGGAAGCAGATTCAATAGTGACTTTCAAATGGGAGGTGGATATATCCTCGGAAAAGGAAAGATTTGCAGGGCTATGGGGAAAGAGCAGGGGTTGGGGTGGGGGGGGATATCTCTTAGAGAGTCGGCACAGGCACGATGGGCCGAATGGCCTCCTTCTGCACTGCAAGATTCTAAAAGCCCGGCAGGAAGGTTTCTGTAAATAAAGGATAGTCGGTCAAAATTACAGGAAACTCTCGTTTAAACGGCACCTAAATATCCAGAATTCTCTATTAACCGGTAAAATTCATACTCCAAAAACAACACCTCAATAACCGGCAATGTTGCCGAGTCCGAGTCTCCCGCGGTGGCCGAGTTAGTCAGTGGGGGTAGTTCCCCAAACTGCCACTACTCGGTTTCTTGGCGCTGTCGGAAGTCCGAACACCTCAATAACAGGAGTCTGACTCTCCCGCGCTGCAGGGACTACCCAATTACTGTATGCTGCACATTTCTTGATTTTTTTATTTTTGTTTGTTAAAAATAGCCTTGGTAGATAACCCTCTCCGTCATCCGGAATTTTTAATCAACCGGCACCATCCCGGTCCCGTCGGTGCCGGATACCAAAGAGTTTCCTGTACCAGAAAAAAGCCCTTGAAACAGGCTGAAGCAATAATCATAAATATTACTGGAGGAAGGGGGAATTGAAGAACGAACATAGCGAGGAAATGGATAGGTGAGGTTGACATCCATCAACAAGTTGTAGGGTGGAATGGCCTTTGATGGTCTCTCCCATAATGAATACATCAGCGCCATTAACATCCTGTTTTTGCCCTCACTGGTAGAGCCGGTTTGGCAGAGTATTATGCACCATTGTGCAACACCAGTCTTGCTGCACAGAAGCCATTGTCAACCAAGGACTGGCAATTGGATTTGCACAACAGCACTGGCAATGGTCATGGACCATCACTTGGAGAAGTCCTGCGAGCTGGAAGCAGTGCGGTGACGACAACGGTGCGGGGGCTGGGGTGAACCAAAAACAAAATGGAACGCATGAAAGCGAAATTAATTAAAAACCCGTGTTGATGAGCTCGTAGGAACATCAAAAGGAAGTGCGTCACCGCCATCAGGCAGGAAGGGAACACTTGTGGGGACAAAGGTTCCCATTGGTGGAGAGGGGGACAGGTTCCAGGGAGACCACCGCCATTTCTCCCCCCCCCCCCAAAAGCAGCTTGGAATCTAAACAGACTGGGTCTCCGAGCCAGCAGGACTACAGACACCGGGTTTAACCAAATCCCTTAAACTGCGATAGCAAAATACTGCGGATGCTGGAAATCCGAAATAACAACAGAAAATGCTGGAAAAACTCAGCAGGCCAGGCAGCATCGGTGGAGAGAGAAATAGAGTCAACGTTTCAGGTCAAAACCCTTCGTCAGAACTGAGAAAAAACACAGGAAATGAAACAGATTAAAAGGCCAGTTTGGGGGCTGGGAAATGGGGATGAAAGAACAAAAGAGAAGTGAAGAGACATTAAGAGGTATCCAAAACCAGACGAGATGGTGATAGGACTAGAGGAGACAAAAGACGGCTCTAGATGTTTATTAAATGGATGCGGTGTGAAGTGTGAAATGCGCTGGCAGAATGGGAGACAGCTGCCATGTGGGAGAGAGAAAAAGGGGGAAGGGCACAAAACAAAGGGGTGGATAAAAAATATATAAAAATGTAATGGGGGCCGAGGTTATGATCTGAGATCCCTTAACAAACTAAACTGGAGTGCACGAAAACAGATTCAACCCAATCAAGGCACTTCTCTACATTCTAGACATCTCATTGAAACATACAAGATTCTGAAGGGGATTGACAGGGTAGATGCTGAGAGGTTGTTTCTCCTGGCTGGAGAGTCTAGAACTAGGGGGCATAGTCTCAGGATAAGGGGTCGGCCATTTAAGACTGAGATGAGGAGGAATTTCTTCACTGAGGGTTGTGAATCTTTGGAATTCTCTGCCCCAGAGGGCTGTGGATGCTGAATCGTTGAGTATATTCAAGGCTGAGATCGCTAGATTTTTTGGGGGAAAAAATTCGGTTGCTTTGCGCTAAGAGGGCGCAAAGCAACTAGCGCCCGGGCGCGGCGCCGCCAATGCCTCCCACGAAATTCAGCAGGAGGTTAGCGGCGACGGCATCCGTTAGCTCCCCGCGGTGCTGGCAATGACGTCATCGCCGTGCGCAGCGCCCTGCTCGCGATCTTCAGGAGCGCCCCCTGATTTACCGCCGGACGCTATGTCCGACAGGGTCGGGGGGGGGGGGGGGGCCTACCTGCGGCCGGGGCGGCACTAATTAAAGGCGAGGTGCCGGGCAACCATTTTTGTTGCTGGCCGCCTGCCAGCATCTGCCCCCGTTGCCGTCCTCGGCCTCCTGAGCAGCCCCCGCCCGCGGAGTGCTGGACGCTTTTGCCTGCACTCCGATCCCTGGTGGCCCAGCTGGGCCCCGGGTCGCGCTGCGCAAGGCCCCTCCCCTTTAACAAGGGGAGGAAGGCCTGCGGTACCGCGGCACGTAGCGCCACGATATTCCCTCGCAGCGCCCCAAGAGGGAGGCAGGGCACTTCCAGTAGCGCCCCGCTTCCCTCGCCCCGCTTCCCTCTTGGGGTGCCACCGATGAATTTTGGCCACGGGTGGCGCTCATTTTTTCGGGGTGCTAGAAGTAGCGCCTCAAAGGGGGCGTGACTCAAATTTTTCCCCCTCGTCTCTCGGGGAATCAAGGGATCTGGAGATCAGACGGGAAAGTGGAGTTGAGGTTGATGATCAACCACGACCTTATTGAATGGCGGAGCAGGCTCGAGGGGCCGTATGGCCGACTCCTGCTCCTAATTCTCATGTTCTTTTCAACTTAAGATATCAGGAAGCATCATCAACGTAAAAAAAAGGATATTCCTTCCAGGACATTACCTTTCCAACCATTTCCACTGCAAGAATCGCGAGAAGTACATACTTTCTTGGTACTCTGTGAATGGTCCGCCACTTAGGTAATCATGGACAACTCTGCAATTAAAATTTGGTGAAATTAAAATACGACGAGATGCAAATAAAGTTCTAACAGTAACAAAAAGAGGGCAAGTATCACCTGGAAGACTGAACGTTTTGCTACAACTAAACTGGTGGCACTCTTGACATGAATCAACTGAGCGGCCTGCGGGTGGCGCTGTCCAGGGTGAGTATAAATACTCGGGCACGGGCCAAGCTTGTGCAGGACATTCTTAACAGGAACGAGTGAAGGACACAACTAGACCTCCATGTTGTAAAACAGTTGATTAAAGCTTTGTTTAACCCTTAGACCAAGTGCCTAGTAGTTTTCTTACGTCAACTCTGAAGACTTTTTACAAAATTCTTTCCTCGGGATGTGGGCGTCGCTGGCGAGGCCGGCATTTATTGCCCATCCCTAGTTGCCCTCCCCCCCCCCCCCCCCCCTGCGAACCGCTGAATTCTTAGTAGTGTTTTTTTTGTTAAATTGAAGCATCCATTTTAGGAGGACAGTTAAATGTCTACCATGTTGGTGTAGGACTGGAGCCACATACAGGCCAGGGCGGAGAAGGACGGCAGCTTTCCTTCACTTAAAAAGGACATGAAGTGAACTGTAGGCACTTGTTAAATGGGACGGAAATAATTTCCCCCAAGAGCGCTTCTGCCAAATCAAACAGTTGAGGATTCATTGACCCGGCAGTCTTTATTTTGGCAGGGACTGGCGATTGTGCTGTGTTTTCTCTTGCTGACAAATTCTTACCGTTGACTAAACTCCCAATGTTAAAGCGCCACTGCTCTACCGTGAAAATGAGTTGGGGGGGGGGGGGGGGGACTAATTGGATAGCTTTTCCCAAAAGAGCACGATGGGCTGAATGGCCTCCTTCTGGACAGAGATCGACAGATTTTTAGATACTAAGGGATATGAGGGTTGGACGGTAAAGTGGAGATGCAGTCCGTGTGGTGATGGTACTCCCACAGTGCTGTTAGGGAGGGAGTTCCAGGATTTTGACGCAGCGACGATGAAGGATCGGCCGATATACTTCTAAGTCAGGGTGGTGTGTGACTTGGAGGGGAACTTGGAGGTGGTGGCGTTCCCATGCGCCTGCTGCCCTTGTCCTTCCAGGTGGAAGAGGTCACGGGTTTGGGAGGGGCTGCCGAAGAAGCCTTGGTGAGTTGTTGCAGTGCAACTTGTAGATGGTACACACTGCAGCCACGGTACACCGGTGGTGGAGGGAGTGAATGTTTAAGGTGGTGGATGGGGTGCCAATCAAGCGGGCTGCTTTGTGCTGGATGGTGTCGAGCTTCTTGCGTGTTGTCGGCGCTGCACTCATCCCGGCAAGTGTAGAGTATTCCATCACACTCCTTACTTGTGCCTTGTAGATGGTGGAAAAGCTTTGGGGAGTCAGGAGGCGAGACACTCGCTGCAGGATACCCAGCCTCTGACCTGCTCTTGTTGCCACAGTATTTATGTGGCTGGTCCAGTTAAGTTTCTGGTCAATGGTGACCCCCCCAGGATGTTGATGATGGTGGGGGATTCGAACTGGAGGTCGAAGATCAGCCATGATCTTATTGAATGGCGGAGCCGGCTCGAAGGGCCGAATGGCCGACTCCTGCTCCTATTTCTTGTGTTATGTCCTGTGGTGTAAGATTCTATGATTGAGATTAGCCAAGGTGAGAGAGATACATCAAGGTCCATAGTACAGGACACTGTCAAAATGAAGAGTGGGAGTAGACGAGGTAATCAGAAAGCAGTGACTCAAGACTATGCTAATGCTCTCTCTCTCTCGGCTAGAAGTACAGATTGAGGCTGCAACTGGCTTCAGTGTCCCAGTGTTAGAGAAGGGAAACCAGTCAGGGCTCCAGCTCGAAAATCAATTCCAAAAAGCCTTACAGATTAGTCATGGCCAAATCATGCTACTTATTACAAAAATCTGCTAACTGCGAGAGCTTCCCGTCACCGTTTGATCATTATAAACAAGCACGTCCACATTTATAATGGGTCGTTCATGGAATGTGGGCGTCGCCGGCAAGGCCAGCATTTATTGCCCATCCCTAATTGCCCTCGAGAAGGTGGTGGTGGTGGTGAGCCACCTTCTTGAACCACTGCAGTCCCTGTGGTGAAGGTACACCGGAGTGGCTTGCGAGGTCGTTTCAGAGGGCAGTTAAGAGTCGTCAACAACAACTTCTTGTATTTATTTACAACAACGACGTGTATTTATATAGCGCCTTTAACAGAGTAAAACGTCCCAAGGCGCTGTACCGGAGTATTTTAAGACAAAAAATGTGACACCGATCCATATATGGATAAATTAGGGCAGGTGAGCAAAAGCTTGGACAAAGAGTAGGTTTTAAGGAGCGTCTTAAAGGAGGAAAGAGAGGTAGCGAGGCGGAGAGGTTTAGGCAGGGAATCTCAGGGCTTAGGCCTCGGCAAACAGAAGACACAGCCACCAAAGGTTGAGCGATTATAATCAGGGATAATAATATTATAATAATCAACTTTATTGTTATTGTTAGTGCACAAGTGCAGTACAACGAAATGTAGGCTTGCGGCTCCCGAGAGTGTACATTTAGATTAAGACATTTAAACATTCATTTGGCTTGTAATACATTAACATAACATAATAAAGTGCATTGGCAGATGTGCAGGCTTTAGAGTTTATTTGTGGAGTTCAGTAGGATGACAGCCCTGGGAAAGAAGCTGTTCCTAAATCTGGTCCTAAATCAAGAGGGCAGAATTAGAGGAGCGTGGATATCTGAGGGAGTTGTGGGGCTGAAGGAGATTACAGAGATAGGGAGGGGCAAGGCCAGTGAGGGATTTGAAAACAAGGACGAGAATTTTTAAATCGAGGCTTAACCGGGAGCCAATGTAGGTCAGCGAGCACAGGGGTGATGGGTGAACGGGACTTGGTCCGAGTTAGGACACGGGCAGCCGAGTTTTGGATGACTTCAAGTTTACGTAAGGTAGAACGTGGGAGGCCGGCCAGGAGTGCATTGGATATAGTCAAGTCTAGAGGTAATAAAGGCATGGATGAGGGTTTCAGCAGCAGATGAGCTGAGGCACGGGCGGAGACGGGCGATGTTATGGAGGTGGAAGTAGGCGGTCTTAGTTATGCTGCGGATGAGTGGTTGGCACCACATTGCTGGTGGGTCTGGAGTCACATATAGGCCAGACCGGGTAAGGACGGCAGATTTCCTTCCCTGAAGGACATTAGTGAACCAGATGGGTTTTTACGACAATCGGGTGGTTTTATGGTCACTGTTAATGATACAGATTTATTTAATGAACTAAATTTAAATTCCCCAGTTTCCTCAGTGGTGGGATTTGAACGCACGTCTCTGGATCATCAGTCCAGGCCTCTGGATTACTAGTCCAGTAGCATAACCACCACGATACCATTCCCAGTGCCTATGTACATTTCTCACACTGCAGTTACACCCGTGTGGCAGGTTCTGCTATTATAATAAATGGACCAGCGATTGACTGCCACCAAAACTAGCCGGACCGCCAGTCGTACAACTGACTAAAAATGGAACCATCACTCAGGCTAAATATAAATCGGCGGAAAGTAACCCCACCCATCATTTCTGAAAAGCATTTGGTCATGTGTGAAAAGAAGGGGGGGGAAAAGAAACCGATAAATTTCCACGAAGGTGCTTGTTGAGTTTCAGGCATGTGAGTAAACACAACACCGGAGGAGGCCTGCCCTGTGTCGCCTCTGTCTCTCTCGAATGGCTCGCTGGGCCTCCTCGGAGGGCAATTAAGAGCCAACCACGTTGGCATGGGACCGGATTCGCTTTTTTGGTTCTTCACCCAGAGAGTGGTGAAGCTGTGGAATTCTCTACCACAGAAGGCAGTAGAGGCCAATTCATTAAATATATTCCTCCCTGCATCCACCGTCCAGCCCTGTAAGAATTTTGTATGTCAGCCTGGATTTTTGTGTTCGGGTCTCTGGAGTGGGACGTGAACCCACAACCTCCTGGCCCAGAGACGCGTTGTGCTACCGTCTGAGCCACGGATTGACCCAGATATGGAATACCGCGCGAGTGCAGCATTATCAGAGGTACTGTCATTTGCAACACACGTCCGTCTAATGCTCCACCTGCCTATTCAGGTAGACATTAAAGATCCCAATAATATACAAGAGCTGGGAGTTCACCTGATGGTCATCCTTCCTCCTACAATCCAAACAATCAGGTGATCATGCCATGGAGGGAGTGCAGCGAAGATTCACCAGACTGATACCTGGGATGGCAGGAATGACGTATGAGGAGAGATTGGGTCGATTGGGCTTGTACTCGCTGGAGTTTAGAAGAATGAGAGGGGATCTCATTGAAACTTATAAAATCCTAACAGGACTGGACAGACTAGATGCTGGAAGGATGTTCCCGATGGTCGGGGAGTCCAGAACCAGGGGTCACAGTCTAAGGATAAGGGGTAAGCCATTTAGGACAGAGATGAGGAGGAATTTCTTCACCCAGAGAGTGGTGAACCTGTGGAATTCTCTACCACAGAAGGCAGTAGAGGCCAATTCATTAAATATATTCAAGAAGGAGTTGGATATATTTCTTAAGGCTAAAGGGATCAAGGGATATGGGGAGAAGGCAGGGACGGGGTACTGAATTTGGAAGATCAGCCATGATCTCATTGAATGGCGGAGCAGGCTCGAGGGGCCGAATGGCCTACTCCTGCTCCTATCTTCTATGTTTCTATGTTGGTCCAGACTGGGTAAGGACGGCAGGTTTCCTTCCACTTAAAAAAGGACATTAAGTGAACTGTAGGCACTTGCTAAATGGGATGGAAATAACTTCACCAAGAGCGCTTCTGCCAAATCATAAACTTTTTTTAAATTCACTTATGGGATGTAGGCGTCGCTGGCAAGGCCCAGCATTTATTGCCCATCCCTAATTGCCCTTGAGAAGGTGGTGGTGAGCCGCAACAGCTGCAGTCCCGTGTGGTGAAGGTGCTCCCACAGCGCTGTTAGGGAGGGAGTTCCAGGATTTTGGCCCAGCGACGATGAAGGAACGGCCGATATATTTCCAAGTCAGGATGGTGTGCGACTCAGAGGAGAACTGGTTAATCCAGCAGGACTTGTTTGGCAGAGACAGGTGATGATGAGATTTTTCTTTTGCCCACAAGTAGATCAGCAACGCCCAAATTTGAGCATCAGTGCACCTGCTCAATGCATTACCACCAGACATTTTTCTTTTTTACGTTTTGGGTTACACCAACTCAGAATAGCAATGCTCAAATGGTAGCCCAGGACTAGCAAGTGCCACTCACCCCTATTTCCCTTTCCTCTTGTACCCGTTCCAAATTGAAGCCCACTGGGAGAACGTTCTCCTGGCTTCTCTCTCCCATCTTCCACCCTCCGTAAACTTCAGCTCACAGAAACATAGAAGATAGGAGCAGGAGTAGGCCATTCGGCCCCTCGAGCCTGCTCCGCCATTCAATGAGATCATGGCTGATCATCCAAATTCAGTACCCTGTCCCTGCCTTCTCCCCATATCCCTTTAGCTTTAAGAAATATATCCAACTCCTTCTTGAATATATTTAATGAATTGGCCTCAACTGCCTTCTGTGGTAGAGAATTCCACAGGTTCACCACTCTCTGGGTGAAGAAATTCCTCCTCATCTCTGTCCTAAATGGCCTACCCTTTATCCTTAGACTGTGACGCCTGGTTCTGGACTCCCCGCCATCGGGAACATCCTTCCTGCATCCAGTCTGTCCAGTCCTGTTAGAATTTTATAAGTTTCAATGAGATCCCCTCTCATTCTTTTAAACTCCAGCGAGTATAAGCCCAATCGACACAATCTCTCCTCATACGTCATTCCTGCCGTCCCAGGTATCAGCCTGGTGAATCTTGGCTGCACTCCTTCCATGGCAAGAACATCCTTCCTCAGATAAGGTGACCAAAACTGCACACAATACTCAAGGTGTGGTCTCACCAAGGCCCTGTTCAACTGCAGCAAGACATCCTTGCTCCTGTATTCAAACCCTCTCGCTACGAAGGCCAACATACCATTTGCCTTCTTAACCGCCTGCTGCACCTGCATGCTTACCTTCAGCTCATCCAAAGGTCTGCTGCTCGTATCCTTGGCTCGCACCATGGGGAAAGGCCAGGAAAGTGGAGTTGAGCTCGAAGATCAGCCATGATCTCATTGAATGGCGGAGCAGGTTCGAGGGGAATGTACGGCCGGCTCCTGATCCTATTTCTTATGATCTTAAGTCCCGTTCACCCTGTGCTCGCTAACCTACGTTGGCTCCCGGTCCAGCAACGTTTCAAATTTAAAAATTCTCATCTTTGCGTTGGCATCCCTCCATGACCTCGCTCCTCCCTATCTCTGTAACCTCCTCGAGCCCTACAACCCCCCCCCCGGAGATCTCTGAGCTCCTACAATTCTGGCCTCTTGTGCATCCCCGATTTTAATCGCTCCACCATTGGCAGCCACGCCTTCAGATGCCGAGACCCTAAACCGCTTCGCCTCTCTACCTACCTCTCTCCTCCTTTAAGGCACTCCTTAAAAACCTCATCTGTCCGAATATCTCCTTATGTGGCTCAGTGTGAAATTCTGTTTCATAATGCTCCTATGAAAAGGGCCATGGGACATTTTAGTTTGGTAAAGGCGCTATATAAATACAAGTTGTTGTTATGTGCTCAAGTCTCCAGACCTTCTGACTCAGAGGCAATAGTGCTACCAACTGAACCAAGACTGACACGTTAAAGGTTTGCGATAAACATAAGCTGTTTACAATTCAACCATTGTAGCATCTAACAATTTTGTTAAGCGAATCCAGAAGCCTGGCCTCAGAATCCCATCCTGGCAACTGAATCCAGCTGTCACACACCACCCTGACTTGGAAATTATATCGGCCGTTCCTTCATCGCCGCTGGAACTCCCGCCCTAACAGCACTGTGGGAGCACCTTCACCACACGGACTGCAGCGGTTCAAGAAGGCGGCTCACCACCGCCTTCTCCAGGGCAATTAGGGATGGGCAATAAATGTTGGCCTTGCCAGCGACGCCCACATCCCGTGAACGAATTAAAAAATCACCTTCTGTATAAAGAAGTATTTCGGAGGAGCAACCAGAGGAATTTTTTCCACTAGGAAATTATATATTGCTTCTCCACCAACAACACCCACCCACCGTCCCCAGCTAACAAGCAGGGGCAAAAAATTATTTTCTCCCTACCTTTTGAAAGAGAGTTGTGAAATTAGGTTCTGCTACTTTTATGGACCAGATAAATTAGGGGTACAGTAGTTTAGTGGTTGTGCTATTGCACTAGTAACCCAGAGACAGGAGTACAAACACCACCACGGCAGCTGTGGAATTTAGATGTAGCTAATTAAATAAATCTAGACTAACAAGCTAGTATCGGTAATGGTGACTACCGGATTGTCGTAAAAACTCATCTGGTTCACTAATGTCCTTTAGGGAAGGAAATCTGCCGTCCTTACCTGGTCTGGCCTATATGTGACTCCAGACCCACAGCAATGTGGTTGACTCTTAACTGCCCTCTGAAATGGCTGAGCGAGTCACTCAGTTGTAACTAACCACTACAAAGAAGTATACCAAGAATAAAACCGGACGCACCAGCCGACATCGACCTAAGCACCGGATTCGAACACGACAAAGGCACACCCAGCCCAGTCGACACCGCAAAGTCCTCCTCGCTAACAAAATTGGGAGGGCTGTCCCACAGACTAGTCAAGCAACAGCCCGACATAGTCATACTCACAGAATCATACCTTTCAGCCAATGTCCCAAACTCCTCCATCACCATCCCTGGGTATGTCCTGACCCACCGGCAGGACAGACCCACCAGGGGTGGCGGCGCAGTGGGATACAGTTGGGAGGGAGTGGCCCTGGGGAGTTCTCAACATTGACTCCGGACCCCATGAAGTCTCACAGCAGCAGATCAAGCAGGGGCAAGGAAACTGACTAAAAATGAAACCACTCAAGACTAAATATATCAGCTGAAAGTAACCCCACCCACCATCTCGAAACAAATTTGGCTATCGCACCAACACTTGAACAATGGGTGGAAACAAACAAAAAAATGCGATAAATGCTTGAAGGGGACAGCAATTTCAGGCCTCAGGCTGGATTTGAAAAGGGAAACCAGACAGGGTTTCCAGCCAAAAAAATAATTTTCGAAGTCATACAGATTGTCGGAGGTAGGGGGGCGTCGGAGGTGGACAAGGAATTCCACAGCAATGGGCTAGAGCGAGAGATCGTGTCATAAGAGCATAAGACGTAGGAGCAGGAGTCGGCCATTCGGCCCCTCGAGCCTGCTCCGCCATTCAATAAGATCATGGCTGATCTGATCTTGGCCTCAACTTCACTTTCCTGCCCGCTCCCCATAACCTTCGATTCCCCCGTTTTTCAAAAATCTGTCTGTCTCCACCTTGAATATATTCAATGACCAGCCTCCACAGCTCTCCGGGGTAGAGAATTCCAAAGATTCACGACCCTCTGAGAAGAAATTCCTCCTCTTCTCCGTTTTAAATGGGTGGCCCCTTATTCTGAAACTATGCCCCCTCGTTCTAGACTCCCCCACGAGGGGAAACATCCTCTCAGCATCTACCTTGTCGAGCCCCCTCAGAATCTTATATGTTTCAATAAGATCACCTCTCATTCTTCTAAACTCCAGTGAGTATAGGCCCAACCTGCTCAACCTTTCCTCGTAAGACAACCCCTTCATCTCAGGAATCAACCAAGCGAACCTTCTCTGAACTGCCTCCACAAAAGTTCTAAAACCAACAAGACTCAGTTGCAACGTTGTGAGGATGCAGGAAGTAAGTGCATGTAGGGTAGCCGACTTGGCGCTTAGGGGCAACAGTAGAACGTCGAGAGAAGCAATGACCTCTAAGAAGGTCGTCAAGCATTCATCGTCGCTTTTCCTTGGTCCAATTGCTACTTTCCCTCTCCTGACCTCCCATGTCTGCGACTGATGTTATTCCAGCAAGACAGGGAGGCTTCCTTAATGCACTCCACTCTGACCATCACACCTGGCACTGCGCTATGGTTTAATCCTGCCCGCCTGGTGAAATTAGGACACACAGGGGTGAGCCTGTTACAGATGCATTTATGGGGAAGCTGGATAAACACGTGAGGGAGAAAGGAATATACTGATAGAAGGGTACGGTAGCATAGCGGTGATGTTACTGGACTAGTTATCCAGAGGCCTGGGCTAATGATCCGGAGTGAGTTCAAATCCCACCACGGCAGCGCGGGGAATTAAAAAAATCTGGAATAACAAGCTTGCATCAGTAATGGTGACCATGAAACTATCGGATTGTCGTCAAAAACCCATCTGGTTCACTAATCTGCTGTGGGTCTGGCCTATATGTCCATGTGGTTGACTCTTAACTGCCCTCTGAAATGGCCTAGCAAGCCACTCAGTTGTAACAAACCGCTACAAGAAACAACAAGAATAAAAAAACTGGACGGACTGCAGCGGTTCAAGAAGGCGGCTCATCACTGATGTAAGAAAACTACTAGGCACTTGGTCAGAGTATTAAACAAGGCTTTAATCGACTGTTTCACAACATGGAAGTCTAGTTGTGTCCTTCACTAGTTCCTGTTTACAAAATGTCCTGAGCAAGCTGGGCCTGTGCCCGAGTATTTATACTCTTCCTGGACAGCGCCATCAGCAGGCCGCCCAGTATATTTCATAAGTCATTTCTACATGAATGGCATGATTTATGACAATCACCACCTTCTCAAGGGCAACTAGGGATGGGCAATAAATGTTGGCCTTGCCCAGCGACGTCCACATCCAATGAATTAAAAAAAAATTGATGTAGAAGAGTGGGGGTGGGGTGGAAAGGGAGTCTCGTGCGGAGCATAAACACCCGGCATAGATCAGTTGGGCCGCATGACCTGTTTTTCTGTGCTGTACATTCCACGTAATCAATGGTCACATGGCGAAGATAGAAGAACGTGGGCTGGTAAGAGTAGAAGGTTCACATCCTATAAGCTGACTGGAATATTTTGATGGCGCCATTGTATTATTGGATGATGGAAACAGTTGATATCGTCGTCTTTGACTTGAAAGATTTTTTGACGACAAAAGACTTGCAGCAAAGGTGGAAGGTTCATAGGATCTAAAGTACTTGCTAAATGAAGTGAAAAAAAATGCATCAACTTGACAGCAGGAATCAGGGCCAAACATTAATGAAAATTTTGCACGGTGGGACGACAGGTTTATTGTGGAATAAAAAAAGATAAAATGCTGGGAACACTCAGCAGGTCGGGCATCAACTGTGGAGAGGTTTAAGTAAGCACAGGGCCAGTGAAAAGTGTATAATGTAGGAAACGCAGCAGCCAATTCGCGCACAGCAAGCTTCCACAAACAGCAATGTGATAATCTACTTTAGTTTCATCGGGTGAGAGATAAATATTGGCCCTAGGACACCGGGGATAACTCCCCTGATCTCCTTTGAAATAGCGGCCATGGGATCTTTTACGTCCACCCGCGAGAGCAGACGGGGCCTCGGTTTAACGTCTCATCCGAAAGACGGCAGTGCGGCACTCCCTCAGCACGGCACTGGGAGTGTCAGCCTGGCTTTTTGTGCTCAAGTCTCTGGAGTGGGACTTGAACCAACAACCTTCTGACTCAGAGGCGAGTGTGCTGCCCACTGAGCCACTGGCTGACTATCTTTGATCGGGTGGAGGGCAGGAGTGATTAAATGACAAAAGGGATGATGGTGCAAGGCAGAAGGGGGGCTGGCGATGGGGACAAGTAATGAAACGTTAGCTCGGTTTCTCTCGCCGCTGATGCTGTCCATTATTTCAGGTTTCCAGCAGCTGCAGTATTTTGCTTTTAGAAACATAGAAGATAGGAGCAGGAGTAGGCCATTCGGCCCTTCGAGCCTGCTCCGCCATTCAATGAGATCATGGCTGATCATCCAAATTCAGTACCCTGTCCCTGCCTTCTCCCCATATCCCTTGATCACTTTAGCCTTAAGAAATATATCCAACTCTTTTTTGAATATATTTAATGAACTGGCCTCTACTGCCTTCTGTGGTAGAGAATTCCACAGGTTCACCACTCTCTGGGTGAAGAAATTCCTCCTCATTTCAGTCCTAAATGGCTTACAACTTATCCTTAGACTATGATCCCTAGTTCTGGACTCCCCGGCCATCAGAAACATACTTCCTGCATCTAGTCTGTCCAGGCCTGACAGAATTTTATAGGTTTCGATGAGATCCCCTCTCAATCTTCTAAACTCCAGTGAGTATAAGCCCAATCGACACAATCTCTCCTCATACGTCATTCCTGCCATCCCAGGTATCAGCCTGGTGAATCTTCGCTGCACTCCCTCCATGGCAAGAACGTCCTTCCTCAGGTAAGGTGACCAAAACTGCACACAATACTCAAGGTGCGGTCTCACCAAGTCCCTGTACAACTGCAGCAAGACATCCTTGTTCCTGTACTCGAATCCTCTCGCTACGAAGGCCAACATACCATTTGCCTTCTTAACCGCCTGCTTATTTTTAAAAAGTGTATTGTGGAACCGCACTGCGATCCAGCTACATAAGAAGTGGGAGCAGGAGTAGGCCATACGGCCCCTCGGGCCTGCTCCGCCATTCAATAGGATCATGGCTGATCCGAACCTAGACTCACGTCCACTTCCCTGCCCGCTCTTTGTAACCCCTAATTCCCTTATCAGCTAGGAAACTGTCTATCTCCGTTTTAAATTTATTTAATGTCGCAGCTTCCACAGCTCTCTGGGGTAGCAAATTCCATAGATTTACTACCCTCTGAGTGAAGAAGTTTCTCCTCATCTCAGTTTTGAAAGGACAGCCCCTTATTCTAAGATTATGCCCCCTAGTTCTAGTCTCACCCATCAGTGGAAACATCCTCACTGCATCCACCCGATCAAGCCCCCTCACAATCTTATATGTTTCGATAAGATCGCCTCTCATTCTTCTGAATTCCAATGAGTAGAGGCCCAACCTACTCAACCTTTCCTCATAAGTCAACCCCCCCATCTCCGGAATCAACCGAGTGAACCTTCTCTGAACTGCTTCGAGAGCAAGTATATCTTTTCTTAAATATGGAAACCAAAACTGTACGCAGTATTCCAGGTGCTGCTCTTAAATGAGGTTTATTAACCTTACTCAGCAATGGGGGTGAACATCAAAAATCGGCTAACAATACAAAAGGAGTGGGAGGCCCAGAAATGCATTAAATGCGATCACATCCGCTGGGTCTGCAGAGGCTCCGCAGCTGGGCGAGGGGAGAAGGGAACCACAGTAAAAGATCTGTAAATACTGAATCGTGCTGCTGAAAAGCTAGGCCGGGGCAGCTGGGGTGGTTTCTGCTGCTGCCTCTCCTCCTCCTCCGACCCCTTCCTCCCTCCCCCGCCCCCCCGCGTTCCCTTTGGTGCACAGCTCAGATTCCACCTCCACCCACCGAAGGGCACGAGATTATCTCCATTCATTATGTTACCATTCGTGGCATACAGGATTACCTCTCCCACAAACCTACAGGTTATCACCCTCTCCACACTTACAGTACAGGATTATAACCCTCCCTCGCCCCTCACTGTACAGGATTATATCTCCCTCGCCCCTCACTGTACAGGATTATATCTCACTCCCCCCTCACTTTACAGGATTATAACACTCCCTCGCCCCTCACTGTACAGGATTATAACCCTCCCTCGCCCCTCACTGTACAGGATTATATCTCCCTCGCCCCTCACTGTACAGGATTATATCTCACTCCCCCCTCACTTTACAGGATTATAACACTCCCTCGCCCCTCACTGTACAGGATTATAACCCTCCCTCGCCCCTCACTGTACAGGATTATAACCCTCCCTCGCCCCTCACTGTACAGGATTATATCTCCCTCGCCCCTCACTGTACAGGATTATATCTCCCTCGCCCCCTCACTGTGCAGGATTATATCTCCCTCGCCCCCTCACTGTACAGGATTATATCTCCCTCGCCCCCTCACTGTACAGGATTATATCTCCCTCGCCCCCTCACTGTACAGGATTATATCTCCCTCGCCCCTCACTGTACAGGATTATATCTCCCTCGCCCCTCACTGTACAGGATTGTATCTCCCTCGCCCCTCACTGTACAGGATTATATCTCCCTCGCCCCTCACTGTACAGGATTATATCTCCCTCGCCCGTCACTGTACAGGATTATATCTCCCTCACCCCTCACTGTACAGGATTATATCTCCCTCGCCCCCTCACTGTACAGGATTATATCTCCCTCGCCCCTCACTGTACAGGATTGTATCTCCCTCGCCCCTCACTGTACAGGATTATATCTCCCTCGCCCCTCACTGTACAGGATTATATCTCCCTCGCCCCTCACTGTGCAGGATTATATCTCCCTCGCCCCTCACTATACAGGATTATATCTCCCTCGCCCCTCACTGTACAGGATTATATCTCCCTCGCCCCTCACTGTACAGGATTATATCTCCCTCACCCCTCACTATACAGGATTATATCTCCCTCGCCCCTCACTGTACAGGATTATATCTCCCTTGCCCGTCACTGCACAGGATTATATCTCCCTCGCCCCCTCACTGTACAGGATTATATCTCCCTTGCCCGTCACTGCACAGGATTATATCTCCCTCGCCCCTCACTGTACAGGATTATATCTCCCTCGCCCCCTCACTGTACAGGATTATATCTCCCTTGCCCGTCACTGCACAGGATTATATCTCCCTCGCCCCTCACTGTACAGGATTATATCTCCCTCGCCCCTCACTGTACAGGATTATATCTCCCTCGCCCCTCACTGTACAGGATTATATCTCCCTCGCCCCTCACTGTACAGGATTATATCTCCCTCGCCCCTCACTGTACAGGATTATATCTCCCTCGCCCCTCACTGTACAGGATTATATCTCCCTCGCCCCTCACTGTACAGGATTGTATCTCCCTCGCCCCTCACTGTACAGGATTGTATCTCCCTCGCCCCTCACTGTGCAGGATTATATCTCCCTCACCCCTCACTGTACAGGATTATATCTCCCTCGCCCCTCACTGTACAGGATTATATCTCCCTCGCCCCTCACTGTACAGGATTATATCTCCCTCGCCCCCTCACTGTACAGGATTATATCTCCCTTGCCTGTCACTGCACAGGATTATATCTCCCTCGTCCTTTAGCACAGCTTTACCAGCTTTCTTATCTGCCTTAGTGCAGACGAACTCCTACCCTCCAGCTCTGTACAGCATTAACACCCTCCTCCCTCCCCTTCTGAAACGTACAGGCTTATTACACGCACCCTTCTCTCCAATTCCATGACGACATGTAAACACACAGAGATTCAAAACATTACAGAAACGGAAACTGCCAGATCTTGTTCTGCCCTCTGGCGCGAGCACCAAACATGCAGGAACAAGGTTTGAGAAAAACAAAGTTAAGTTCCCGACAGCACGGTCCCATCGGCACATTCTTTCCATCAGTCGCAATCACCCCGAGAGAAGGGTGGGGGGATGGGGCAATTGGGACTATACGCTGGAGTTTAGAAGAATGAGAGGCGATCTCATTGAAACACATAAGATTCTGAGGGGGATTGACAGGGTAGATGCTGAGAGGTTGTTTCCCCTGGCTGGAGGGTCTAGAACTAGGGGGGCATAATCTCAGGATAAGGGGTCGGCCATTTAAGACTGAGATGAGGAGAAGTTTCTTCACTCAGAGGGTTGTGAATCTCTGGAATTC
Source organism: Somniosus microcephalus (assembly GCF_052327205.1). NCBI lineage: Eukaryota > Metazoa > Chordata > Chondrichthyes > Squaliformes > Somniosidae > Somniosus > Somniosus microcephalus. The sequence continues at coordinate 21,585,586 of NC_140987.1, read as the reverse complement.
TCTACCCCAGAGGGCTGTGGAGGCTAAATCGCTGAGTATATTCAAGGCTGAGATTGATAGATTTTTGGTCTCTAGGGGAATCAAGGGATATGGAGATGTACTTTTGAGTCTTGCTCTGTCGCCATCCTCCACCACTCTTCTGATCATGGAATCTTACAGCATAGAGGGAGGCCACTCAGCCCATCGCACCCTGTGCTGGCTCTTTGAAAGAGCTGTCCCACTCCGCCACCCACTGTTCTTTCCACATAACCCTGCAGTTTTCTCCAATTGCCTTTTGAAAGTTACTGTTGAATCTGCTTCCACCACCCTTTCAGGCAGCGCATTCCAGATAAACAAAAAAATCTAATTTCCCCCTCTGGTTCTTTGTTGATCAGACCTGTAAAGAATCTCCTCTTGCCTTCCTTTTTCAGTTTGAGCAAAGGGCCAGCACTAAATGCTTTAACTGGTCTTTCCTCTGCAGCAGCTGTTTGGCCTGCTGTGCACATCCAGCATTTCCAACGCAGATTTCTTTTTTTTTTAATGTCTTCTTCTAACGTACTAAAACGTCCTTCCATTCCTGGTTCTGCGTCCCTCCCATTTCCTTCTTGCAAAGCGGCAAACGTTTCTGGGGCGCGAGGCTCACTCTACGAATGTGTGTCGCTGTTGCAATGGCTGCCATTCGTTATATACACACAAAAATTTCCAATCATTTACTCAAATGCAGTGCAATGCAAGTAGAGAGAACCACGACTTACTTGGTGCACTCTGTAAAGAGTTCCTTGCAAGGACTCTGCTCCAGTTTCTCCTTACACTGCTTCACCGTGTCCACAGGCACTTCAGGTAAATGGGCCGCAGACTGCAAATACACACCAGCATTACACGGATAATTGCTCAACAACAACTTGCCTCTCTACACAATGCCTTTAACAGAACAAAACGTCTCGAGGCGTTTCACAGGAGCGGCAAACAAAATTTGACACCGAGCCACATAAGGAGATATTAGGACAGGCGACAAAACAGAGATAGGTGTTTTTAAAAAATTCATTCATGGGATGTGGGCGTCGCTGGCAAGGTCAGCATTTATTGCCCCTCCCTAATTGCCCTCGAGAAGGTGGTGGTGAGCCACCTTCTTGAACCACTGCAGTCTGTGTGGTGAAGGTGCTCCCACAGTGCTGTTGGGGAGGGAGTGCCAGGATTTTGACCCAGTGACGATGAAGGATCGGCGATATACTTCCAAGTCAGGATGGTGTGTGACTTGGAGGGGAACTTGGAGGTGGTGGTGTTCCCATGCGCCTGCTGCCCTTGTCCTTCTAGGTGGAAGAGGTTGCAGGTTTGGGAGGTGCTGCTGAAGGAGCCTTGGCGAGTTGCTGCAGTGTATCTTGTCGATGGTACACACTGCAGCCACGGTACGCCGGTGGTGGAGGGAGTGAATGTTTAGGGTGGTGGATGGGGTGCCAATCAAGCGGGCTGCTTTGTCCTGGATGGTGTCGAGCTTGTTGAGTGTTGTTGGAGCTGCACTCATCCAGGCAAGTGGAGAGTATTCCATCACACTCCTGACTTGTGCCTTGTAGATGGTGGAAAGGCTTTGGGGAGTCAGGAGGTGAGACACTCGCCGTAGAATACCCAGCCTCTGATCTGCTCTTGTTGCCACAGTATTTATGTCAATGGTGACCCCAAGGAGGTTGATGGTGGGGGATTTGGCGATTGTAATGCCGTTGAATGTCATGGGGCAGTGGCAGTGGACCTTCTGAAGCAGAGGCGAGGGTGTTACCCACTGAGCCACAGCCGACCGGCGTTTAACAAGCGCGGTTTGCATAAAGCCTGTCCACTCGAGCAAGTAACAGGAGTTTAACGCACTCCTGCGACCATACCCTGTCATATACTCAACACCGCCTGGAGGGGGGGGGGGGGGGGGGGAAGTAGAGACGGGGGAAGAGGAAACAGGAAGAGGGGGAAAACTGCAGGAAAAGGAGGAGAGAAAACAATTAATCGCATTTCGGATGCATTTTTAAATCTTGAAAGTGAGAATGAGAAGATTTCACAAACGGGATTTCCCCCACAATTGCGCGTCAAAAAGTCATGAGTTAATTCACCAAAGCACAGATTGTGGCCAAGCTACAGAAGAACATACCCCATTGTTGAAATAGGTTTCTAAAAGCTGCAGTCCGCAATCCCGCCTCTTCTCATCTGGAGCCACTTCATAATCTGCCTGAAAACAAATCAGACCAATGTCAGTAATATGATGGAGCCAAGGTAAGAAGTGGAACAGTCTGATGTACCTATATTGGCTTCTTCAAATCTGACCAGAGAGGAGAATTCTAAAGGCACCCTTTCTGGGATCAGATACTGCACGAGAAGCCAATTTTCTAGTCTTGTTTTGTTACTTCTACTGTGTTTTCCCCCTTTTGTTTCTCCTCGTGTTCAAATCGCTCCATGGACTCGCTTCCCTCCCTATCTCTGAAACCTCATTCGGCCCCACAACTCTCCCAAGATCTCTGCACTCCTCGAATTCTGGCCGATTGCGCGTACCCTACCACCACTGGCGGCCGTGCCATCAGCCATCTAGGCCCTAAGCTCTGGAATTCCCTCCCCAAACCTCTCTTGTCTCTCTCTCCTCCTTTATGACTCTGCTTAAAACCTACCTCTTTGACCAAGCTTTGGTCACCTGTCCTAATATCCCCTTCTTTGGCTCGGTGTCAATTTTTGAATGTTGACGCTCTTAGGAAGGGAGTCCTCAGATTCAAGGCCTCATTTTTTTTCTTCCTCCGAGCTCCTGAACCTCATCATGGTTGATCATCGACCTCAACTCCACCTTCCCGCCCGATCTCCATACCCCTTGATTCCCCTAGAGTCCAAAAATCTATCCATCTCAGCCTTGAATATACTCAAAGACTCAGCATTCACAGCCCTCTGGGGCAGAGAATTCCAAAAATTCACAACCCTCAGCGAAGAAATTCCTCCTCATCTCGGTCTTAAATGTTCTACCCCTTATCCTGAGACTATGTCCCCTAGTTCTAGACACTCTAGCCAGGGGAAACAACCTCTCAGCATCTACCCAGTCAATCCCCCTCAGAATCTTGTATGTTTCAATGAGATCACCTCTCATTCTTCTAAACTCCAGAGAGTATAGGCCCATTCTTGCTGCAGTTGTACAGGGCCTTGGTGAGACCACACCTTGAGTATTGTGTGCAGTTTTGGTCACCTTATCTGAGGAGGGATGTTCTTGCCATGGAGGGAGTGCAGCGAACATTCACCAGACTGATACCTGGGGTGGCAGGAATGACGTATGAGGAGAGATTGGGTCGATTGGGCTTATATTCACTGGAGTTTAGAAGAATGAGAGGGGATCTCATTGAATCTTATAAAATTCTAACAGGACTAGACAGACTAGATGCAGGAAGGATGTTCCCGATGGTGGGGGAGTCCAGAACCAGAGGTCACAGTCTAAGGATAAGGGGTAAGCCATTTAGGACTGAGATGAGGAGGAATTTCTTCACCCAGAGTGGTGAACCTGTGGAATTCTCTACGACACAGGGCAGTTGAGGCCAATTCATTAAATATATTCAAGAAGGAGTTAGATATATTTCTTGAGGCTAAAGGGATCAAGGGATATGGGGAGAAAGCAGGGACAGGGTACTGAATTTGGATGATCAGCCATGATCTCATTAAATGGCAGAGCGGGCTCGAGGGGCCGAATGGCCTACTCCTGCTCCTATCTTCTATGTTTCTATTCTACACAATCTCTCATCATAGCACAGCCCTCTCATCCCAGGAATCAATCCAGTGAACCTTCGTTGCACCGCCTCCAGGGCAAGTACATCCTTCCTTAGATAAGGAGACCAAAACTGAGCACAGTACTCCAGGTGTCAGTCCCTCATACGAGACGGTTAACTAAGGTTGAAGCCCATGGAATTGAAGGCAAAATATTGACCTGGTTCGGAAATTGGCTGAGCGGCAGGAGACAGAGAGCAGGGATAATGGGCAGGTACTCCAATTGATTAATGGTGTCCTGCAGGGATCTGTGTTGGGGCCTCAATTACTCACCGTATTTATTAACGATTTAGATAATGGGATAGGAAACCACATATCCAAATTTGCCGATAACACAAAGATAGGCGGCATTGTAGATGAAAGCATAAAATTACAGAGAGTTATTGATAGATTAAGTGAAGGGGCAAAACTGTGGCAAATGGATTTCAATGTAGGCAAATGTGAGGTCATCCACTTTGGACCTAAAAAGGATTGAACAGGATACTATCTAAATGGTGAAAAGCTAAAAACAATGGATGTCCAAAGAGACTTGGGGGTCCAGGTACATAGATCATTAAAATGTCATGAAATAATCAAAAAGGCTAATGGGATGCTGGCCTTTATATCGAGAGGACTAGAATACAAGGGGGTAGAAGTTTTGCCGCAGCTACACAAAACCCTGGTTAGACCACACCCGGAGTACTGTGTGCAGTTCTGGGCAGCACACCTTAGCAGCCAATAGCCACTGTAGCATAGTGGTTATGTTACTGGGCTAGTAATCCAGAGGCTTGGTCTAATGATCCAGAGACGCGAGTTCAAATCCCACCATGGCAACAGGGGAATTTAAATTCAGTTAATTAAATAAATCTGGAATAAAAAGCTAGTATCAGTAATGAAACTATCGGATTGTCGTAAAAAACCTGTCTGGTTCACTAATGTCCTTTAGGGAAGGAAATCTGCCGCCCTTACCCGGTCTGGCCTATATGTGACTCCAGACCCACAGCAATGAGGTTGACTCTTAACTGCCCTCTGAAATGGCCCAGCGAGCCACAGTAGTAACAAGCTGCTATGAGAAGCAATAATAAAACTGGACGGATTGACCTAGGACTCCCTTCCTAACAGCGGTTCAAGGCGGCTCACCACCACCTTCTCAAAGGCAATTTAGGGATAGGCAATAAATGCTGGCCACGTCCCAACAACGAATAAAAAAAAAATCCAAATTCTTGATCAGTACATTTCCGGCCCAACGAGGGAGGAGGCATTGTTGGATCTGGTTCTGGGGAATGAGGCAGAACAAGTATCAATAGGGGAACTTTTAGGGAACAGTGATCACAGTATCATAAGGTTTAGATTAGCTATGGACAGGAAGCAATCTAGAAGTAAATTGGAGGGAAGGGAAATTTCAGTGGGTTGAGAATGGATCTGACCCGGGTAAACTGGAATCAAATATTGGCAGGCAAAACTGTCATCGAACAATGGGCGGCCTTTAAAGAGGAGATGGTTCGGGTACAGTCGTGGTACATTCCCACGAGGCGGAAAGGTAGGGCAACCAAAGCCAGAGCTCCCTGGATGATGAAAGAGATAGAGAGTAACATGAAGCAGAAAAAGGGGGTGTATGACAGATGTCAGGCTGAATATAGACAGTTCAGAGGGGAAGTGAAAAAGGAAATAAGAGGGGCAAAGAGAGAGAGTATGAGAATAGATTGGCAGCTAACATAAAAGGGAATCCAAAAGTCTTCTATAGGCATATAAATAGTAAACGGGTAGTAAGAGGAGGGGTGGGGCCGATTAGAGACCTACGCATGGAGGCAGAGGGCATGGCGGAGGTACTAAATGAGTACTTTGTATCTGTCTTAACCAAGGAAGATGCTGCCAAAGCCATAGTGAAAGAGGAGATAGTTGAGATACTGGATGGGATAAAAATTGATACGGAGGAGGTTCTCGAAAGGCTGGCACAGTAAGCTCCCACAAACAGCAGTGAGATATATGACCAGATACAGGAAACTTTGTGATATCCGGCACCGACGGGACCGAGCTGTTGCCGATCTATCAAAACTGCCAGACATACAAAGTTAATGTTGAAGCATACGGAGGTTTTCATCTCCGTATCTGACAACAAACACTGTTGCTTAGCAACAGCTTCTAAAGAGTCGGCTGCAGCTGCAAGCGTCTCTAGCTGAAGCTGTTGCTATAGCTACAGGCCTTGCAGTGGCTGACTGGGAAAAAAAAAGAACGAGAACTAAAAAAACTTATAGAAAACGGCTCCTGATTTTTGCCGTTAGATCGAGTATTCCGGACATACAACCTCCGGATAAACCAAAGTTTCCTGTAATCTGTTTTTTAGGTGTTAGTTGAGGGATAATATTGAACAATTCCTATGTTACAACAGTGACTACACTTCAAAAGTACTTCATTGGCTGTAAAGTGCTTTGGCACGTCCTGGGGTTGTGAAAGGCAGCTATAGAAATTAATTTATTTCATTTCAAGCCCTCTATGAATTTGGGAAGGGGAGAAAATGAGCAGGGGGGGTGGGGGGAAGATGAAGTGAATCCAGTTTCCAAACATGAATGTACCGGTTTGTTTCCGAATTATAATGACCCAGCTACTAGAATACAGCTGTGGGTTGACCCACCTGTGAATTTTTCCTACAGGTTAATATAGAAGATAGGAGCAGGAGTAGGCCATTCGGCCCCTCGAGCCTGCTCCGCCATTCAATGAGATCATGGCTGATCATCCAAATTCAGTACCCTGTCCCTGCCTTCTCCCCATATCCCTTGATCCCTTTAGCCTTAAGAAATATATCCAACTCCTTCTTGAATATATTTAATGAATTGGCCTCTACTGCCTTCTGTGGTAGAGAATTCCACAGGTTCACCACTCTCTGGGTGAAGAAATTCCTCCTCATCTCTGTCCTAAATGGCTTACCCCTTATCTTTAGACTGTGACCCCTGGTTCTGGACTCCCCCGCCATCGGGAACATCCTTCCTGCATCTAGTCTGTCCAGTCCTGTTAGAATTTTATAAGTTTCAATGAGGTTGACACACATCCAGAATCTCCCATCACACCAACGTACTGCACGTCACTAGGGAGCCCTTTATCTGTTCCAGGGAGTGACTGGATTAGGTCTACATCAAAGGCTGTCCTCAGATTCAATTCTGGCCTCTTGCCCATCCCCCTGATTTTAAATCGCTCCCACCATTGGCGGCCGTGCCTTCGGCCGCCTCAGCCCCAAGCTCTGGAATTCCCTCCCTAAACCTCTCCGCCTCTCTCTCGCCTCCTTTAAGACGCTCCTTGAAACCTCCCTCTTTGACCAAACTTTTGGTCACCTGTCCGAAGATCTCCTTGGGTGGCTTGTTGTCAAATTTTGTTTGATAACTGCTCCCGCGAAGTGCCTTGGGACGTTAAATGCGCGACATAAATACAACTTGCTGTTGTTGATCCGACCAGATAGAAGGCATTTCTTTCCATAGAAAGCCACTTGGGACTGATGAGATGATAGCATTTGCCATAAGTAGCTGGGCAAAGTGCCACCGTCTTCCCGTCAGATGCATCAACAGCCTTAAGTCAGCACCATGTGAATTAACAAAACACCAGCTCGTCAAGCTCATTCCCACCGACCACAGACCACAGACCACAGATTCTGCCCAAATTCCGTTCCAACTTCCGCAAAAAGTTTGAGAAATTTTTCACTGCACCCGAATCCTTCCCAGCCACCCCACGTCATAAAATTAGTTAATTTGTACGCAGCGGTTCAGTGGGCAGCACGCTCGCCTCCCGAGTCAGAAGGTCGTGGGTTCAAGTCCCAAAAATCCAGGCTGACACTCCTAGTACAGTGCTGAGGGAGTGCTGCACTGTCGGAGGTGCGGTCTCTTGGATGAGACGTTAAACCGAGACTGCTCTCTAAGGTGAACGTAAAAGATCCCACGGCCACTATTTCAAATAAGAGCCGCGCAGTTCTCTCCGGTGTCCTGACCGATATTTATCCCTGAACCAACATAACAAAAACAGATTATCTGGTCATTATCACATGGGAGCTTGCTGTGCGCAAATTGGTTGCCGCCTAGCCCACATTACAACAGTGACTACACTCCAAAAGTACTTCATTGACTGTAAAACGCTTTGAGACGTCCTGTGGTCGTGAAAGGCGCTTTAGAAATGCAAGTCTTTCTTTCTTACCCTTACGACACTCATTTACATCCCTAACCAAATGTTTTATCAGCAAGTACTTTGTTTCCCCCTCCACACAAATGGTAGTGGAAATCTAGATCGTGCTCCCGCAAGAGGCTGTGGACGCTGGGGGGGGGGGGGGGGGGGGGGGGGGGGCGCGGTCAACTGAAATTTTCAAGAGCGATAGATCTGTATTCCGTAAGACTATCATGAAGCTAAGACAGGTAAATGGAAGGCGAGGTACTGATCAGCCGTGATCTTATTGAATAGCGGAAAAGGCTCGAGTGGCCGAATGGCCTCCTCCTAGCTCCTATGTTCCAGATGCAAGGAGGCACAGGATTAATGGCTTTAGTTTGGAGTCTATACAGCCTGGTTACTGGAACTTCAATAAAACATACGGTCAGCTGTATAAAACATTTAATTCCAGGTTTACTTCAACTGTGACTAGCAATACAATTAAACCTTTCACCTAAACTTGAGTTCCTTTTCCCCCTAAACATGCTTCTTTGAACACAACAACATAAGAAATAGGATCAGGAGTGGGTCATATGGCCCCTCGAGCCTGCTCCGCCATTCAATAAGATCATGGCTGAATTCAACCTCAACTCCACTTTCCCGCCCATTCCCCATATCCCTTGATTCCCCGAGAGTCCAAACATTATCTATCGGAGTCTTGAACATACTCAACAATTCAGCACCCACAGCCCTTTGGGGTAGAGAATTCCAAAGATTCACAACTCTGAGTGAAGAAATTCCTCCTCATCTTAGTCTTAAATGGCCAACCCCTTATCCTGAGACTGTGACCCCTAGTTCTGGACTCTCCAGCCAGGGGGAAACAACCTCTCAGCATCTACCCAGTCAACCCCCCTCAGAATCTTACGTGTTTCAATGAGATCACCTCTCATTCTTCTAAACTCGAGAGTATAGGCCCATTCTACTCAACCTCTCCTCATTGGGCAACCCTCTCATCCCAGGAATCAATCTAGTGAACCTTCGTTCCACCGGAATTGAAGGTAAGTATATCCTTCCTCAGATAAGAGGAGACCAAAACTGTGCGCAGTACTCCAGGTGCGGTCTCACCAAAGCCCTGGGTTATGATTGGTTTTGGTGTGTGTAGTGTATGTACCTTTAAGGGGAGAACTTCTTTTTACAGCTCCTGTATACTGTAGTACCGGCAGGGACCACACCTGTATATAAACCCTGAGTAGGGATCTGTACAGTTAGTTTTAGAGTAACTCTCATCCAATAAACACCTGTTGATTATTCCCTGCAGTCTCTTGTCTCATTATTGGAGGAAATACAACATCAAGCTACACGGATCTAACAGTGTGTTAACTAGATCCTTACTGAAAAATCTTTAACATAACCGGGCTAGTAGGATCAGAAAACACAAATTTAATTTAGTGATAAGTAAATTTAAGGCATCTTCTTTACTTAAGAGGATACTAAATGTTCATCAATATTACCCCGGATGGCAGATTATTTCAAAGACACTGGGGACATTTTCAAGAGATATATGGATGAGAATGGCCATCTTCACCCCTGCTCTCCACCCCTGGGGTTTTCCTCGTGTCAATTCTGGGTCTGTCTGTAGACTAATTGATAAATTGCTATGATTAGTCAACAACTCCATTATCATTGTATCATGCGACTATCACATCTTACAGGACGCTGGTGAGACTGCACCTGGAGTACTGCGCACAGTTTTGGTCTCCATATTTAAAGGATATATTTGCATTGGAGGCAGTTCAGAGAAGGTTCACTAGGTTGATTCCTGGGATGAAGGGGTTGACGTATGAGGAAAGGTTGAGCAGGTTGGGCCTATACTCATTGGAGTTTAGAAGAATGAGAGGTGAGCTTATTGAAACATAAAAGATTCTGAGGGGGGATTGACAGGGTGGATGATGAGAGGATGTTTCCCCTAGTGGGGGTATCTAGAACTAGGGGGCATAGTTTCAGAATAAGGGGTCGCCCATTTAAGACGGAGATGAGGAGGAATTTCTTCTCTCAGAGGGTCGTGAATCTTTGGAATTCTCTACCCCGGAGAGCTGTGGAGGCTGAGTCATTGAATAAATTCAAGGCGGAGATAGACCGATATTTGAACTACAGGGGAGTCAAGGGGTATGGGGAGAGAGTGGGAAAGTGGCATTGAGGCCAAGATTGGATCAGCCATGATCTTATTGAATGGCGGAGCTCGAGGGGCCGACTGACCTACTCCTGCTCCTGTTTCTTATGTTCCAATGTTCTACCAGGATGGCTAGAAGGCACATTAGATGGGACCTTGGTCGTTTTTTTTTCCATCTAACGATTCCTTCGTGGGCGTAAAAATGCCGGTTAAAGTAAAAGCTTACCACCGAGTCCAGGAATTCAATACATCTCTTCAGTTCTAACCGAGTCTCACAGAACTGCCTGAAAAGGTGCCTTCCTATCGGTTGCTTGTCGCAGAGGTTGTTGTAATCCCTTTCTGAAAACAAAAACATTATTCAACAACATTATTCAGCTCCAGAGCACGCGGTACCAGAAGCAGGAGCTCACATCTTACAAATCTTAAGTGCTCAACAATTCCCCCCGCCCAATTTTTTTTTTTTTGGGTGTGCGGCTCATTCACAGTTTCACGCACGTGCAAAATTTAATGTGGGGAAAAGCCGGTCCTGGGCTGCGCGGGACCGGCAGAGAGCTACGCGGCCTTGGGAAGAATGCTGATGGATAATGGTTATCCATAAAATGTATTTTGGCAAGTAACATTCGCACCACACAAGTGCCAGGCAATGACCATCTCCAACAAGCGAGACTCTAACCATCTCCCCTTGACATTCAATGGCTTTACCATCGCTGAATCCCCCACTATCAACATCCTGGGGGTTACCATTGATCAGAAACTGAACTGGACCAGCCATATAAATACTGTGGCTACAAGAGCAGGCCAGAGGCTGGGAATTCTGCGGCGAGTGTCTCACCTCCTGACTCCCCAAAGCCTTTCCACCATCTACAAGGCACAAGTCAGGAGTGTGATGGAGGACTCTCCACTTGCCTGGATGAGTGCAGCTCCAACAACACTCGAAGCTCGACACCATTCAGGATAAAGCAGCCCGCTTGATTGGCACTCCATCCACCACCTTCAACATTCACTCCCTCCACCACCGGCGTACCGTGGCTGCAGTGTGTACCATCTACAAGATGCACTGCAGCAACTCGCCAAAGCTCCTTCAACAGCACCTTCCAAACCCACGACCTCTACCACTTAGAAGGACAAGGGCAGCAGACGCATGGGAACATCACCACCTACAAGTTCCCCTCCAAGCCACACACCATCCTGACTTGGATCTGTATCGCCGTTCCTTCACTGTCGCTGGGCCAAAATCCTGGAACTCCCTTCCTAACAGCATTGTGGGTGTACCTACACCATATGGACTGCAGCGGTTCAAGAAGGCGGCTCACCACCATCTTCTCAAGGGCAATTAGGGATGGGCAATAAATGCCGGCCTTGCCAGCCAGCAACGCCCACATCCCATCAATGAATAAAAAAAAAAATTTAAACTCCAGAGCAAGCTACTTGAAGATAAAATTCCATGGAATTAATGGCAAATTGGCCAGCCGGACTAGAAATTTCATATCTTCAGTCCTGCTCGATTGCTTGACCAATTCCCTTCTCCACTCACCCAGATCCTTTCAGAATTGCGAGTCACAGGAACCGCCCCCCCCCACTCTTATTGCACACAAGGAAAGAAAAGGGTATTCCAACTTAAAATGAAATCTGGAGAACTCTCGCCCTCAAAAAAAAAAAGCTGCTGAAAATTGAAAATTTCAAAACTGAAATCGGGCCAGGTTATTAAGGGTTACGGAACCAAGATAGGCAAATGGAGTTACGGCGCACACCAGCCGAGAGCTAATTGAATGGTGCAACAGGCTCGAGGGGCTGAATGGCCGATTCCTGTTCCGATGTGATGTTGAAGCAATGTAAAGTTAACCTTTCAGGTACGGCACTTCTTTCCAATGTTTTGCATTTCCCAGCACATACTTGTTAATTATTTAGAAATAACAACAGAAAATGCTGGAAAAACTCAGCAGGTCAGGCAACATCCGTGGAGAGAAATTTGAGTTGACGTTTCAGGTCGAACCCTTCTTCAAAACTGGAAAGAAAAGAAAATAGATCGAAGGCAGGGCTGCGATCGGACAAAAGAAGTGAAAGAAACAAAAGAGCTAGACGAGATGGTAATAGGCTGAGATTGGGTGTGAAGTGTACTGGCAGGGCAAGAGATAGCTGCCAGGTGGGAGAGAGAAACAAAAGGAAAGGGGGGGGGGGGGAAAGGAGTGGAAAAATTACAAGAAAAAATGTGTAATAGGGGCCGAGGTTATGATCTGAAATTGTTGAACTCGATATTGAGTCCAGAAGGCTGCAAAGTGCCTAATCGGAAGATGAGGTGCTGTTCCTCGAGTTTACGTTGAGCTTCCGTGGAACAATACAAGAGGCCAAGGACGGTGAGGTCCGAGTGGGAATGGAGCGGTGAGTTAAAGTGACAGGCGACGGAAGCTCGGGGTCACCCTTACAGGCTGAACGGAGGTGTTCCGCAAAGCAGTCACCCAATCTGCGTTTGTTCTCTGATTGTGGTGACGATGGCCATCTTCCTTCGCGTCGGTTATAACTCCAGGAGGGTTTTTCTTTTCATCCCCGTTGAGCTCAGTTTGGAGAGGACTACTTGGTGCTGTACTTGGACTAAATGAAGTCTTAAATGCCAAGAGCAGCTACTCTCTGCGGGCAGCCAGCTCTTGCATCCGTGTCTAGATCAAGGCTGTGGGGAGGTCCCAAGTGCTCTTCCCAGCCACACTGGATGCACTGTCGCCTTCAAGGAAACCTTCCAACAAAGCTTCTCGTGAAGAAATTGACAAACATGGGCTCTGTCAAAAGCCTGGGTCCCACACTCGGAGATGTTGCAACTTCTTCAGTATTTGTTAACCTCAGCCTTTGAACCCAAGCTCTACTGGAGTCCAAGACTGCACCAACTGCACTCTCCTATACAGCAGCCAAGGAAAAGGCTGTTGGAGAGCACTGGCTTGTTGTATCTCATTGTCCAACTCCAGGGAGCACAAAAATCTAGACTGACGCTCCAGCGCAGTACTGAGGGAATGCTGCATTGTCGGAGGAGCCGTCTTTTGGAAGAGACGTTAAACCGAGGCCCCGTCTACTCTCTCGGGTGGACGTAAAAGAGCTCATGGCATTATTTCGAAGAAGAGCAGGGGAGTTATCCCCGGTGTCCTGGGGCCAATATTTATCCCACAATCAACATCACTAAAACAGATTATCTGGTCATTATTACATTGCCGTTTGTGGGAGCTTGCTGTGCGCAATTTGCTGCCGCGTTTCCTACATTACAACAGCGACTACGCTTCAAAAAGTACTTCATTGGCGGTAAAGCGCTTTGGGACGTCTGGTGCTGGTGAAAGGCGCTATATAAATGCAAGTCTTTTGGATTTTTTTAATTTATAAGAGAAATGGAAACCTACCCCTCCTTTTTACAGTCAAATACCTCCTTCACATGTAATTCCATTATAAAGTTGTGTATCCTCCATTCAAACCTGTATACTCTTTTTTTCTACTCACTCAGAATGTGGGCACCGCCGGGAAGGCCACCCCTAATTGCCCCAAGATGGTGGTGGCGAGATGGACCTTCTTGAACCGCTGGTAGAGGTTTCACTATAACTGAGGGGCTTGCTAGGCCACTTCAGAGGGCGATTGAGAGTCAACCACGTTGGTGTGGGACTGGAGTCACATAGAGGCCCAGACCGGGTAAGGACGGTCACTGAAAGGACATCAGTGAACCAGTTGCGCTTTTATGACAACCAATCAGACAGCTTCATGGTCACTTTTACTGATTCCAGATTTTTTTTAATATAAAAGTCTGCCATGTTGCGATTCGAACTCTTGCTCTCTGGATTATTAGGCCATGCCTCTGGACTGTAGTGCAGGCACATAACCACTACACGACTGTACCACATCCGAGCCCAGTTCTAGTCTCTTCACATGTTGAGAGGTATTTAGGGCCAAGAAAAGTCTGAGGGGAGGGCCACCGGATCAGTACCTTGTTTAGAAGCCCTTAACTCAGAGGATAAGGCTCAGGGAACCATACAGCACAGGAGGGGTCCATTCGGCCCATCGTGCCTGTGCCGGCTCTTTGAAAGAGCTCTCCAATTAGACCCACTACCCCCTGCTCTTTCCCCCAATAGCCCTGCCATTTTTTTCTCCCCTTCAAGTATTTATCCAATTCCCTTTTGAAAGTTACTATCAAATGCTTCCACCGCCCTTTCAGGCAGCGCGTTCCAGATCACAACAACTCGCTGCGGGTGGGGGGCGGAATAATTCTCATCGCCCCCCTCTGTTCTTTTGCCAATTATCTGCAATCTGTCTCCTCTCCTTATCGAACCTTCTGCCGGTGGAAACAGCTTCTCCCCATCCACTCTCTCAAACCCCTTGATCATCATTATTTTCTCCTCCAAACATTGGGTTGCTCAATGCCATAAAGTTTTACTGCGCACTCAATGAAAAGGTTTGTTTGACATCCTTAATGAACAGCCCAAGTACAGGCCCTGTAAAACATACAAGCACCTGGCACAAGAGCCCACGTGTAAAATGTGGACAGTCCCAGTGAGCGGGGGGGGGGCCTCATTAATTTAACAAGTTATTTAAAGAACATTATTTGATTGGGGTGTGATCCTTAGCGCTACAAAAAGCTAGTTAAAGATTTATTGGGGGGGGGAGGGTTGGGTCACAGTCCATTAGCGACACCACGGAAGAATTCCTCCCCCGTTTCTTGCACGGTTGTAAACATGATCTAAAATAAAACATCTTTACTTCCTCGGCTTTCAATGCAAAGAGAGAAGTAGAAACACTTAAATCCCTTTTTAAAATAAGTGCCATCAGGAAAAAATGTTTCAAAGCTTGCTGGCAAAAGAGTCAATTTGTTAGAGATGCAAAAACCATCGAGGAAAGGAGGAGGAGGAGCGAGAGAGAGAGAGAGGCAGGCGAGAGAGAGAGAGAGGCAGGCGAGAGAGAGAGAGAGGCAGGCGAGAGAGAGGCAGGCGAGAGAGAGAGGCAGGCGAGAGAGAGAGAGAGGCAGGCGAGAGAGAGAGAGAGGCAGGCGAGAGAGAGAGAGAGGCAGGCGAGAGAGAGAGAGAGAGGCAGGCGAGAGAGAGAGAGAGAGGCAGGCGAGAGAGAGAGAGAGGCAGGCGAGAGAGAGAGGCAGGCGAGAGAGAAACGACAAAAACCCAAAACAAACCCGATTGCTATTTGGCCCTAAACAGACAATACACCATGGCTGAATACCTGACCATGGTAAAGGATAGCAAACTGAGAAAAACCTTGACAATGTACAGACTTAGTGAACATAGCCTGGCCATCGAAAAAGGCAGACACAGGCAGACCCGGCTGCCAAGAGAGGACAGGATATGCTCTCACTGCAGTCAGGGAGTGGTGGAGACAGAGATGCACTTCCTCACAACTTGCGGAAACTATCAGGACATGAGGGAGAATTTCTACCCAAAATTCACAAAAATATGCCCTGAATTCAAAAATTTGAATGACCTCCAAAAACTCCCATATCTATTGGGGGAACAGAGAAAATGTGTAACTATAGCGGCAAACTACGTTACAGCTTGCCACAAGCAGAGGGACAACCAGTGACACATTAAATCTAAGAAAAGATTATATGCATATTATATGTGCATATAGCTATGTATACATGGGTATACTTGTCTATATACACTGTATGTCTAGATCGGTGTTTATGTGGTCAATCATACATGTATTTCTGTGCTTTGGCAACATAAGATGTATCTTGTCATGCCAATAAAGCAATTTGAATTGAATTGAATTGAATGGCGAGAGAGAGAGAAAGGAGAGGGGGAAAGCCCTCTCAAAAAGCTAGTTGAAGATTTATTTGGGGGGGGGAGGGGAGGGGGAGGGTTGGGTCACAGTCCATTAGCGACACTGCAGAACCGGGTGCCTTTACTCTAGAAAAGCGTTGAATTCGGCGAGACTTGATTTAACATTACGAAGGGACTAGACTGTGTACGTGTGGGCAGATTATTTGAATTAGGTGTTGGGGAGAAACGAGTGGACGCGAGTACAAGGTACGTAAGGATAGAATTTGTCAGGAGGTTTTTCCCCCAGAGGATCACTGATCTTTGGAATAGATTACCGGCTCATGCAATGGATACAGATTCACTGGAAATGTTCAATAATGGGAGCTAGACAAGGTCGACTTCACTGCAGACACAGGGTAGCTGAGTTGTTGCAGAATAGACCTTGTGGTCATCATTACCTCCTGGAACTCGTTTTGATCGCCTGTCGGGGTCAGAGATTGGTTTTGACCAGCCATGATCTAACTGAATGGGATGGAGCAGGCTCGAGGGGCTGAATGGCCTACTCCTGTTCCGAATGTAGAGGGAACTTCCCCAGAATAATTCTTCCCTGAACTGGCCGAGGCGTCCAGTTTTTTAAAATCCATCTGCTTATTTTGCGCCTCTTGGGAAGTTACTTTGGCTTCTGGTGGCTGGAGAGTGTCGAGGGTTGGGACGGGATCACTTTGCTCAGTAGGAACATGGGGAAAAGGGACGGACTCTATCCCACCAGCTGATTTTTTTTCCTTCTAGCCGTCCCCTTTATCGTGTGTCCGTTTGCAGGCTATTTCACTCCGAGGAGATCTACAGCAAACACCAAAGGTCTGCACTGCCTGCCAACCTTTCACACCACTTAAAGCTCACTCAACACAGGCACACATACGAGAAACAGACAGCCAAGTGTCCCACCCCCCCACCCCCCAAAAAAAAGACATTTGCAACTTCTAATTGAGTCCAGGAGCAAAAACATCAGCCGCCACTTATTTTAACAAAAAACATCACAACAAAATTAAAGTACACAGTGAATCCATGGCAGCGCGCACCAACACCACAAAAACTCTAGCGTCTCCCACACAATCTCTACCACCACAAGCAAATAGTTAAATTGCAAAGCCCACTTACAGTTCACAGCCCACTTACAGTTCAAACAACTCAATGCCAAAGAATAACTTCCTCAGATAAATTTTAAAAACTGAAAAAAAATGTTTTTATTCGTCCATGAGAATTGGGCGTCGCTGGCCAGCATTTATTGCCCATCCCTAATTGCCCTTGAGAAGGTGGTGGTGAGCCGCCTTCTTGAACCACTGCAGCCCGTGTGGTGAAGGTACTCCCACAGTGCTGTTAGGGAGGGAGTTCCAGGTTTTTGACCCAGTGACGATGAAGGAGCGGCGATATATTTCCAAGTCAGGATGGTGTGTGACTTGGAGGGGAACTTGGAGGTGGTGGTGTTCCCATGCGCCTGCTGCCCTTTCCGTCTAGGTGGGAGAGGTCGCGGGTTTGGGGGGTGCTGTCGAAGAAACCTTGGCGAGTTGCTGCAGTGCATCTTGTAGATGGTACACACTGCAGCCACGGTATGCCAGTGGTGGGAGTGAATGTTTAAGGTGGTGGGTGGGGTGCCAATCAAACGGGCTGCTTTGTCCTGGATGGTGTCGAGCTTCTTGAGTGTTATTGCAGCTGCACTCATCCAGGCAAGTGGAGAGTATTCACACTCCTGACTTGTGCCTTGTAGATGGTGGAAAGGCTTTGGGGCGTCAGGAGGTGAGACACTCCCCGCAGAATACCCAGCCTCTGACCTGCTCTTGTTGCCACAGTATTTATGTGGCTGTCCAGTAAGTTTCTGGTCAATGGTGACCCCCCAGGATGTTGATGGTGGGAGATTCTGCGATGGTAATGCCGTTAAATATCAAGGGGCGGTGGTTAGACTCTCGCTTGTTGGAGATAGTCATTGCTTGGGACTTGTGTGGTGCGAATGTTACTTGCCACTTATCAGCCCAAGCCTGAATGTTGTCCAGGTCTTGCTGCATGCGGGCATGGACTACTTCATTATCTGAGGAGTTGCGAATGACACTGAACACTGCAGTCATCAGCGAACAGCCCCATTTCTGACCTTATATTGGAGGGAAGGTCATTGATGAAGCAGCTGAAGATAGTTGGGCCTAGGACACTGCAGTGATGCCCTGGGGCTGTGATGCTTGACCTCCAACCACCACAACCATCTTCATTTGTGCTCGGTATGACTCCAGCCAGTGGAGCATTTTCCCCAATTCCCATTGACTTCAGTTTTACAGGAAACTTTCTGGTATCCGGCACAGACGGGACCGACGTGGTGCCGGTTCATCAACAATTCCGGATAACCGAACGCTATAGTAAAAGATATGGAGCTCAGAGCTCCGTATAAAGCAACAACCCCTGTTGCGTAAACTTCAAAACAATCGGCACAAGTTGCAAGCGTCTCTGTAGCTTAGCAACAGCTTCAGCTACACCCTTGCACAGCAACAAATGGAGTAAAAAAAGGTAATAAAAGTTAACGGAACCGACTCCTGAATTTTGCCAGTGGATAGAGCGTTCCAGTTATTTAGGGGCCGGTTAATCGAAAGTTTCCTGTACTAGGATTCCTTGATGCCACACTTGGTCAAATGCTGCCTTGATGTCAAGCGCAGTCACTCTCACCTCACCTCTGGAATTCAGCTCCTTTGTCCATATTTGGACCAAGGCTGTAATGAGGTCGGGAGCCTAGTGGTCTTGGCAGAACCCAAACTGGGCATCAGTGAGCAGGTTATTGATGAGTAAGTGTCGCCTGATAGCACTGTCGATGACACCTTCCATCACTTTGCTGATGATTGAGAGTAGTTCTGGAGCACAAGGCTTCTGTACGACAGCCGGGATATTGTCGGGACCCACAGCCTTTGCTGTATCCAGCCGTTTCTTGATATCGCGTGCAGTGAATCGAATTGGCTGAAGACTGTCTTATGTGATGGTAGGGACCTCAGGAGGAGGCCGATATGGATCATCCACTCGGCCCTTCTGCGACAGGTAGACTGGCGAGGACGAGGTCAAGTAGGTTTTTCCCCTCGTGTCGCGTTCTCTCCTCACCTGGCACAGGCCCAGACTGGCAGCTATGTCCTTCAGGACTCGGCCAGCTCGGTCAGTAGTGGTGCTACCAAGGCACCCTTGGTGATGGACATTGAAGTCCCCCACCCAGAGTACATTCATGCAATTGTATGAAGAGAAAATTTGACAGGAAGGGGTGTGCAAGATAGCATTTTATTCTGTTTATACTTGAATGAGGTAGCCCTCAAACGCACACCACTCTGTTCCGTCAACATCTGGAATAGGTAGTGGGGGCAACAACCTCGGATTCATTAAAGATCCTATTACATGAGATGACTGGAGACCAATTTCTTCCTCCCCACCCCTTGGAAGGTTGGGCTAAGATATTGAACAGGCCGGGGCTCTTTATTCTAGAAAAGAGAAGACTGAGGGGTGACCTGATCGAGGTCTTTATTATGAAAGGTTTTGATAAGATAGGCGTAGAGAAAATGTTTCCACTTGTGGGGAAGACCAGAACTAGGGGCCATCAATATAAGATGGTCACTAATAAATCCAATAAGGAATGCAGGAGAAACTTCTTTACCCAGAGAGTGGTGTGAATGTGGAACTCGCTACCACAGGGAGTGGTTGAGGAGACTAGCATAGATGCATTTAAGGGGAAGCCAGATATGTTGATGGGGTTAGATGAAGTAGTGTGGGAGGAGGCTCATGTGGAGCATGAACTTATTGGGCCGAATGGCCTGTTCCTATGCTGTAACTACAATGTAATGTAACACTATGTAATCTGTAAATATCTCATTCGTTTTAAAATGCGTTCCTGGGATGTGGGCCATATCAGATTATACCGCTCGTCCCGATTGAGAAGGTGGTGAGCCTTCTGGAACCAATGCAGTCCTTGGGGTGACGGTGCTCCCACAATGGTGTTTAGGGAGTGGAATTTGACCCAGCGACGATGAAGGAACAGCAGTGTGTGTCCAAGTCAGGCTGGTGTGTGACTTGGAGGTGATGGTGTCCCTCTGACTGCTGTTCTTGTGCTTCTTGGTGGTAGAGATCACGAGGATGGATGTTGGCGAGATGCTGCAGCACATCCTATTAGCTCATCTGTACAGTAGGCATGGTGCGCCAGTGATGGGAAGGGGTGGATATTGACACTAGTGGCAGGGACATCAATCTAGTGAACAGCTCTGTCCTGTGATCCTCGTTCTCATCTGGAGGAGATTGCATTATGCATTATTCTCATTACTTTTCCTCAATGTATAACCATTTATGTACAAGTCTAAAAACTGGAAAAGCTACAACCAACTGATCAGATGGATGGATGTTCCTCATTCAAACTTTTGTTACTATTTGATTTGATTTCCCCCCCCACTCCAAGCACTGGGGAATCCATTACAGTATTGAGGAGGTCTGTCACCTTAGTCAAATCTCCTAGACACACCCAACTTTCCTAATGACCAACACCATCTGTGCAAGAGGCACTGCAACGAAGGTTCACTAGATTGATCCCTGGGAGGAGAGGGGTGTCCTATGAGGAGAGATTGTGTAGAATGGGCCGATACTCTCTGGAGTTTAGAAGAATGAGGAGGTGATCTCATTGAAACATACAAGATTCTGAAGGGGATTGACAGGGTAGATGCTGAGAGGTTGTTTCCCCCGGCTGGAGAGTCTAGAACGAGGGGGCATAGTCTCAGGATAAGAGGTCGGCCATTTAAGACTGAGATGAGGAGCAATTTCTTCACTGAGGGTTGTGAATCTTTGGAATTCTCTGCCCCAGAGGGCTGTGGATGCTGTGTCTTTGAGTGTTGCGAAATGGAATGTTGGCCTTTATTACAAGGGGGTTGGAGTATAAAAGCAGGGTATTGGTGAGACCACACCTGGAGTACTGCGTACAGTTTTGGTCTCCTTATTTAAGGAAGGATATACTTGCATTGGAGGCAGTTCAGAGACGATTCACTAGGTTAATTCCTGAGATGAGGGGGTTGACTTATGAAGAAAGGTTGAGTAGGTTGGGCCTATACTCATTGGAATTTAGAAGAATGAGAGGTGATCTTATCGAAACATATAAGATACTGAGGGGGCTCGACAAGGTAGATGCAGAGAGGATGTTTCCCCTCATGGGGAAATCTAGAACTCGGGGGCACAGTCTCAGAATAAAGGGTCGCCCTTTTAGAACTGAGATGAGGAGGAATTTCTTCTCTCAGGGGGGCGTAAATCTGTGGCATTCTCTGCCCGAGAGAGCTGTGGAGGCTGGGTCATTAAATACATTTAAGGTGGAGATAGACAGATTTTTGCAAGATAAGGGAGTGAAGGGTTATGGGGAGCGGGCAGGGAAGTGGCTTTGAGCCCAAGATCAGCCATGATCTTATTGAATGGCGGAGCAGACTCGAGGGGCCAAGTGGCCTATTCCTGCTCCCATTTCTTATGTTCCTATGTATATTCAAGACTGAGATCGATAGATTTTTGGACGCTAGGGGAAATCGAGGGATATGGAGATCGAGCGGGAAAGTGGAGTTGAGGTAGATCAGCCATGATCTTACTGACTGGCAGAGCAGGCTGTGTGGCCAACTCCTGCTCCTAATTCTTATGTTCTTATGTAAAGAAATTATTTCCCAGCGTTGATCCTAACATTGCCCTTCACAACCCTGAACCAGCGCTCCCTTGTCCTGCCTCGCTGGTCTACCTGAAAGTATTGTTCCAAGTTTATATAAATTTTTTAAATCCCAATTCAGTTAACTTCTATATTTCTAGCATGTCCCCTTGGAGACATTATTTTTCAAAATTTGTTTGAGGTGTGGGCAATGCTGGTGAAGCCACACTCGTCACCCACCCCTGGTTGCTCGGAGAAGGTGGTGTTTGGCCTGCTCTTTGAGCCGCTGGAGTCTTTATGGTGATGGTGCTCCCGTAAGGCAGATTATTATTTGAATGGCAATAGATTGGGAGAAGGGGAAGTGCAAAGAGACCTGGGTGTCCTTGTGCACCAGTCGCTGAAGGTAAGCATGCAGGTGCAGCAGGCGGTTAAGAAGGCAAATGGTATGTTGGCCTTCGTAGCAAGAGGGTTCGAGTACAGGAACAAGGATGTCTTGCTACAGTTGTACAGGGCCTTGGTGAGACCGCACCTTGAGTATGGTGTGCAGTTTTGGTCACCATACCTGAGGAAGGACGTTCTTGCCATGGAGGGAGTGCAGCGAAGATTCACCAGGCTAATACCTGGGATGGCAGGAATGACGTATGAGGAGAGATTGTGTCGGTTGGGCTTATACTCACTGGAGTTTAGAAGATTGAGTGGGGATCTCATCGAGACCTATAAAATTCTGTCAGGTCTGGACAGACTAGATGCAGGAAGGATGTTTCTGATGGCCGGGGAGTCCAGAACCAGGGGTCATAGTCTAAGGATAAGGGGTAAGCCATTTAGGACAGAGATGAGGAGGAATTTCTTCATCCAGAGAGTGGTGAACCTGTGGAATTCTCTGCCACAGAGGGCGGTGGAGGCCAGTTCATTAAATATATTCAAGAAAGAGTTGGATATGTTTCTTGAGGCTGAAGGGATCAAGGGATATGGGGAAAAGGCGGGGACAGGGTACGGAGTTTGGATGATCAGCCATGATCACATTGAATGGCGGAGCAGGCTCGAAGGGCCGAATGGCCTACTCCTGCTCCTATCTTCTATGTTTCTATGTTTCTATGTAATAGCGTTAGGTAGGGAATTTGGGGATTTTGACATAGCAATGAAGGAACGGCGATGTGTGTCCAGGTCACGATGGTGTGCAGCTTGATGGGAGAACTTTAAAGACTGAACAGCTGTAGCTTACCAAGTCAGTCCCCATAGATCTTCTCTCCAACACCGGCGACCAGCCTCGCTGCGCACTAGTCACCCAACGGCCCTCATTTTGCTGCAAAAACTGCTCAAGGTGCAGACTATCCCGAGCACTCAACCACTTCAGCGTTATCGCTAGGCATTTGAGCTCAACCGATTGACACTATAACCCAACATCCTGTTTGCTCTCTTTACGGCCACCATTCTCGACCGTGTGAACAACACTTGTGAAGTCCCAAGTCGAGTGGGACTTCCCCAGTGTTCATCGATTCTCTCAAAATGCACAAATTGGCTGCCGCGTTTCCTGCATTACAACAGTGACCCCTCTCATTGGCTGTGAAGCGCTTTGGGACGTTCTGCTGAGGTCGTGAAAGGCGCTATATAGAAATGCAAGTCTTTCTTTTTCTTTTCTCTCAAAATGACTCAGTGCCTCACACATCCCGTTCCTTGTCACGAAGTACTCTGGGGCATTGCTCATCTATTGTTTGATCCGTCCCTCAAGGTTACCTCGAACCGGTGCTCTGCTGGTGTCGAAAGTCTCGGGAGTGCACACAGCACGTATTGGATGTTGGTGCCCTCAGTTTTTAAAAACACTTAAGTAGCGTTACGTAGTATGTTTACCATCCCCGTGTCAGCCAGTGGTTCAGTTGTTAGCACCATCGCCACTCCAGGGTACTTGAGCACGAGAATCTAGGCTGACGCTCCAGTGCAGTGCTGAGGGAGTGCTGCACTGTCGCAGGTGCCATCTTTCGGATGAGACGCTAAACCGAGGCCCCGTCTGCCTCTCTCGGGTGGACGTAAAAATTCCCATGTCACTATTGCGAAGAAGAGCAGGGGAGTTATGCCTGGTGCCAATATTTATCCCTCAATCAACATCACAAACAGATTATTTGGTCATTATCACATCGCTGTTTGTGGGAGCTTGCTGTGCGCAAATTGGCTGCTGCGTTTCCTACATTACAACAGTGACTACACTTCAAAAAGTACTTCATTGGCTGTAAAGCGCTTTGGGACGTCCGGTGGTCGTGAAAGGCGCTATAGAAATGCAATTCTTTCATTCGCCATCTCCAGAGTGGTCTCTTGGACTACTTTTGATCGCCTAAGGGGGTTGGAGAGAAGATTTTCCCCCCAAATTGGCCGGTTTTCTTTTTTTTTTAAATCTGTTTTTTTTTCCACCTCTGTCGAGTGGGATGGGGAGTGTCTACATCACGATACAGAAAGCAACCGCAGTTGTACGGGGACAGGCTGGATGGAGCGGCGGGTCTTTTCCTGTCCGTACGTTCATAGTGGTTCCTTAGGGCTTTAACTTCCTCCCCAACTACACTCGAGGTTGTCGTGTTGGAAGACTTTTATTTAACTTGACGTTTCGCCTCCCTTTCTAGCTCTCGCTCAGCATTCAAACGAGGTTTTTTTTGGACTGCTTCGGGGCATAACATTGAGTTCAGTCCAGTTTATACAGCACCAGCCTTTCCACCCTCTCCCTACAACCAACCAATTGTAGAATTCAATTAATCCAAATATTTTCCCACCCAAATCTTTTGTCCCACATTTTCCTGTTCATTCATCACGCTTATCGTAGTAAAGAAAAAAGCAGACCAGACTGGCACCACTCCACAGTACAGTGATCGCGCCGCTAAACCCCACTCTCAAGCCACAGGACTGCAAAGTTGGACTGCCGATTTATTATGGGGTGCCAACGTTGATTAATCCTCCAGCACGGAGAGGCCTGGGAGATGGGTGAGATTAGAACTAGGGGGCATAATCTTAGAATAAGGGGCTGCCCTTTCAAAACTGAGATGAGGAGAAACTTCTTCACTCAGAGGGTAGTAAATCTATGGAATTTGCTACCCCAGAGAGCTGTGGAAGCTGCGACATTAAATAAATTTAAAACAGAGCTAGACAGTTTCCTAGCAGATAAGGGAATTAGGGGTTACGGGGAGAGGGCAGGGAAGTGGACGTGAGTCTAGATTCAGATCAGCCATGATCCTATTGAATGGCGGAGCAGGCCCGAGGGGCCGTATGGCCTACTCCTGATCCTACTTCTTATGTTCTTATGCCAAATGCGCAAGAACAGCTGGCTCCTTCACCCAAAAGCACCCAAGGAATTCCATGTGGGCAAAGCCCTTTACAGTGCTTAGCAAGGTACTTTCGATACATAGGATCATAGTAACAGGAGGAGGCCATTCAGCCCCTCCAGCCTGTTCCGGCATTCGTGGCTGATCTGTATCTCAACTCCATCCACCCGTCTTGAAAACAAAGAAAGACTTGCATTTCTATAGCGCCTTTCGCCACCACAGGACGTCTCAGAGCTTTACAGCCAATGAAGTGCTTTTGAAGTGTAGTCACTGTTGTAATGTGGGAAACGCGGCAGCCAATTTGCACAGAGCAAGATCCCACAAACAGCAATGTGATAATGACCAGATAATCCTGTTTTTGTTATGTTGGTTGAGGGATAAATATTGGCCCCAGGACACCCGGGATAACTCCCCCTGCTCCTCTTTGAAATAGCGTCATGGGGGTATTTTACGTCCACCTGAGGGGGCAGACTGGGCTTCGGTTTAACGTCTCACCCGAAAGACGGCACCTCCGACAGCGCAGCACTACCCTCAGCACTGCACTGGAGTGTCAGCCTAGCTTTAATGTGCTCAAGTCTCTGGAGTGGGACTTGAACCCACAACCTTCTGACTCGGAGGCGAGGGTGCTACCAACTGAGCCATGGCTGACACTGACTCCAAATCTTTTTATACCCTTGTCTAGCAAAGATCTATCGAGCTCAGATTTACGAATTATTAATTGAGCTGGCATCTACTGCTTTTTGCGAGGGACAGTGTTCCAAATTTCGACCACCCTTTGTGCGAATATTTCCTAACTTCTCTCCTGAATGGCCTGGCTCTGATTGTAAGGTTGTGTCCCCTTGTCCTGGACGATCAGCCATGATCTCATGAAATGGCGGAGCGGGTTCGAGGGGCCAAATGGCCTACTCCTGCCCCCATCTTCTATAACAGGCCATTAGCCTTTTTGATGACATTTTCGTGATCTGTGAACATGGACCCCATAATCTCTTGGGACCGTCACTGTTCCTAAATAACGACACAAATCCTGCTTTTTCCCCTGAACAACCGATTCAGCAACGTTGCCCTTGCGTCGAGTCAATCACATCCGCAATGCAACAAACAAGTGGCCCAAACTTCAGGGTTTCCAACTCTGGTTACATGCATTAAGGTGGTGGATGGGGCGCTTGATCTGCACCCCATCTACCACCTTAAACATTCACTCCCTCCACCACTGGCGTACCGTGGCTGCAGTGTGTACCATCTACAAGAGGCACTGCAGCAACTCGCCAAGGTTTCTTCAGCAGCACCTCCCAAACCCGCGACCTCTTCCACCTAGAAGGTCAAGGGCAGCAGGCGCATGGGAACAGCACCACCTCCAAGTTCTCCTCCAAGTCTCGCACCATCCTGACTTGGAAGTATATCGCCGATCCTTCATCGCCGCTGGGTCAAAATTCTGGAACTCCCTCCCTAACAGCACTGTGGGAGTGCCCTCGCCACACGGACTGCAGCGGTTCAAGGCAGCAGCTCACCACCACCTTCTCGAGGGCAACTAGGGATAGGCAATAAATGCTGGCCTTGCCAGCGACGCCCACGTCCCAGGAACAAATAAAAAAAAAAGTTATCAAATGTCCTCCAACCTCATCAAATAACCTTCCACTCGCCTCCCCCGCCACCCCCTCCATCTCCAACATTTTTATAAGTTATAAACTAACTTGAGATCAAAGAAAATTGCTTTAAAAACCATCCACGACGTCTTTAAAGCCCCTACAATTTTTCTCCTGGGTTTTTTTTTTTAAATACTCGCAGCGAGTGTCCTGGAGATTAACCTTTAGTTCCTGGAAGCTCCAGGACAATCCTGGCAGGTTGGCAAGCCTGCTGTGCTGTTTTAAAAGAATTAGGAATTAAATCAAGATTGGACAAAAAAAAACTATTTATATAGCACCTCATCCAATCTCAAACATCTCGATACGGTCCACACACATTGAATTACTTTACAAAGTGCAGGAATCATATTGCAGCTGAGCATGGCACCCACTTTTCACACAGTAACATCCACCCCAACCCTGAACAGCCACGATATAAAATGGCCAGTTAATCGCTTTTCTTTTTTTGGTGTGGATTAAGCGACGTCCTCAGCTCGACTCAGTGGCGTCGTAGAATCTACAGCACAGAAACTGGTCATTTGGCCCACCGTTTCCACGCTGGTGTTTATACCCGACAATGAACCTCCTCCCACTCTGAATGACTTCTTCTCCCCCTGCCACTTCCCCCCCCACCCCCTTCTCCCCTCACACGTACGCACGCACCAAGCCTTCCCTTGGCGGAACAGGCTCGAGGGACCGAATGGCCGTCGCGTGTCCCTAAATGCATTAATACATTTTCCTCCCTCAACAACGAGGTGTCCTAGGGCCAATATTTATCCTTCAACTAACATAACAAAGAGAGATTATCTGGTCATTATCACATTTGCTGTTTTGTGGGACCTTGCTGTGCGCAACTTGGCTCTCGGCCTTGCCTGCAAAGCAGACACAGCCTGAATAGTAATTCCTTGGCTGTGAAGTACTTTGAGGGGCCCTGCTGGCAAGATTGGTGCTATTCAAATGCCAGTATGTTCGTTCCTTGTGGAGCTGCAACAGAATCTTTGATTAATAACATCAGGCTCCCTTTCCCCACCCTATTAAATCCCTGTGGAGCAGCTTGTAACCAGGAACATTCAGCTCCCAGTCCAAATCACGTGTCTGCTAATGCTATTACATCATACTCTCCATAGCAGTTTGTGACCACAGCTAACAAATTTTATTCACGATACTTGCCGCACTTACAACTCCAATCTGATTCCGTTTGACAATCTTTCGGATGAGACGTTAAACCGAGGGCCTGAAAGAGCTTGCATTTCTATACAGCATCCTTCACACAACCTCAGGATGTCCCAAAGCGCTTTACAGCCAACGAAGCACTTTTTTTGGAAGTGTACTCACTGTTGCAATGTAGGAAACGCAGCAGCCAATTTGTGCACAGCAAGCTCCCACAAACAGCAATGCGAGGCCCCGTCTGCTCTCTCAGGTGGCCATAAAAGATCCCATGGCACTATTTTGAAGAAGAGCAGGGGAGTCTCTCTCTTTCGGTGTCCTGGGGCCAATATTTATCCCTCACTCAACATCAGTAAAACAGACGATCTGGTAATTTATCACATTGCTGTTTGTGGGAGCTTGCTGTGCATAAATTGGCTGCCGTGTTTCCTACATTACAACAGTGACTACACTTCAAAAGTACTTCATTGGCTGTAAAGCTTCGGGACATCCTGAGGTTGTGAAAGGCGCTATAGAAATGCAAGTTCTCTCTTATAATTTATTCATTATTTATTTTAATCCCTCCTGTCTGATCTGTTGGAGTACTTTCCTGTTTTTTCTCTTTCTAAACCCACTTGCCCCTTTTCTATTCTCATCCCGTTTCTCGGCCTCCCTCCTGCCATGTTAGATTTACCCCATACCTCCACACCCTGCCCCTCGCAGCACTAGCTACTCGCCAAATGAGGACACTGATCCCAACACTGTCAAATAGGCAACAGGAGGGAGAGAAAAGAAAATTACCCAGTGAGTTGCCACGATCTGGAATGCGCTGCCTGAAAAGGGTGGTGGAAGCCGATTCAATAGGAACTTTCAAAAGGAAATTGGATAAATTGCCCGGTGTCCTGGGAAATAATTACCCCATAACCAACATCACTAAAGCAGATGATCTGGTCATTATCACATTGCTGCTTCTGGGAGCTTGCTGTGCGCAAATTGGCTGCCGCCTTTCCTACATTACAACAGTGACTACACTTCAAAAGTACTTCATTGGCTGTAAAGCATTTTGGGACGTCCTGAGATCGTGGGAGGTGCTGTATAAACACAAGCCCTTCTTTCTTTCCAGGTTATGTGTATACTGTACTACTACAGTACTTTGTAATATTTTGACATCTCAAGCAGTTTATTAGGTGCTCCCATGTACGCAAGATTATGTAACAATCACAACAGGACACCGGTATCGCAGTAGCACCAAAAGAGTAGCTAGAGATAATTACACCTTGCAACCAATGTTTGCTCTAAAATGTCGTTGTTGTGCGTGGACAGTCTTTTCAACATGCGGTACCTTTAAATTTGTTTACGCAGCCGCGCGGTATTTGGAGAGCTTGTGAGCGGCCTGTGCAGTAACCTTCATCGTCGCTGGGTCAAAATCCTGGAACTCCCTCCCCTAACAGCACCGTGGGAGTACTGTCACCGTGCAGACTGCGGCGGTTCACCGCCAACTTCTCCGGGGCAATTGGGGATGGGCAATAAATGCCGGCCTTGCCAGCGACGCCCGCGTCCCGCGCTTCGTAACAGGTTGCTCTAATACCAGAAGAACTTTCCAAAACAAAACAAAACAAAAAAGTAGGCAGTTTCTTGCAGGGGCGTGGTAGCAGAATGGATCCTCAGGCAGGAAAGATGCCAGCCTGCCAACACACAAGAGGTAAAACTGCCACCACTTTTACTGCAAAACTCTAACATAGAAACATAGAAGATAGGAGCAGGAGTAGGCCATTCGGCCCCTCGAGCCTGTTACGCCATTTAATGAGATCATCCAAATTCAGTACCCTGTCCCTGCTTTCTCCCCATATCCCTTGATCCCTTTAGCCTTAAGAAATATATCCAACTCCTTCTTGAATATATTTAATGAATTGGCCTCTACTGCCTTCTGTGGTAGAGAATTCCACAGGTTCACCACTCTCTGGGTGAAGAAATTCCTCCTCATCTCTGTCCTAAATGGCTTACCCCTTATCCTTAATGTAAGAAGTCACAACGCCAGGTTATAGTCCAACAGCTTTATTTGAAGTCACAAGCTTTCGGAGCGCTGCTCCTTCGTCAGGTGAAGTCGGTGACCCCTGGATCTGGACTCCTTCTTCCACCACCCCCACCCCACCATCGGGAACATCCTTCCTGCATCTAGTCCTGTTAGAATTTTATAAGTTTCAATGAGCCCTTCAAAGTTTCAATCACCACCTTTAAGTGTGGCCTTCTCAAATTATCTATGGGCCAAGGCTATTATATCTGTAACGCATGCAGGGCCCTGTGCTCAGCAGCCAAGACCAGCCCAGTAAGATTTTAGCTGAATAAAACCTCTATGTACGAGATTGGAATAGGAGCAGGCCATTCGGCCCCTCGAGCCTGTTGCGCTGATCAATTCGATCACTGCTGATTGAAACCTCCAACCCATCTGCCGGTCTTTGCTCTCTAAGCCTTGATACTTTTACTCAACAATTCTCAGTCTTGAAAATTTCAATTAACCCCCAAGCATCCTTGCAGGGGGGGGGGGGGGGGGGGGGGGGGGGGGGGGGGGGGAAAGAGAGAGACAGTTCCAGATTTCCACTACCATTTCTGAAGAAAAGCTGCTTCCTGATTTCACTCCTAAATGGCCGAGCTTTAATTTTAAGACTATGCCTCCTTTGTTCTGGATTCCCCCACCAGTGTTTCTCTGGGTTAGCCCCATTGAATCCCTCAACTAGCTCTTCCCTCAATCGTCCAAACTCAAGGGAATATTAAAAAAAAAAACAAATTTATTGCAACTTTCCTCATCATTTTCCCATTTAAGCTCCGGAATCATTCTGGTGAATCTGCGCTGTACCTCTTCCAAGGCCATTACATCCTTCCTGAGGTGCGGGCCCCAGGACTGGACGCAGTGCTCCAGACAGGGTCTGACTAAGGCTCTGTGCAACCGAAGCATCATTTCCTCCCCTTTGTATTCGGGCCCCCCTGGAGATAAAGACCAACATTTCGTTAGCCTTTTTAATCACTTTTTGTACCTGTGCACTAGCTTTTAATGACGTGTACACGGACATCCCTTTCCTCCTGCAGAGGTTCTAGTCTCTCACCATTAAGAGGATTTTTCAATTTGCCTTCATAGGATTCAAAGCGTCACATTTCCCCTCATTGAACTCCAACCGACATAGCTTGTGCCCACTCACTTTAGTTTGTCGTAACGTTCCCCTTTGTGGCTTCCGGCTCCCATCTACACAACTTGCCGTCCCCTCCCAACATAAAACTGAAAGCAATCCTGACTCGGAGCCATACTCGCAACCACACCCGTGACCCGCGGCGCAGACGGACTCTGTGGAGCCACTTGGGTGGATGCAGCCCCATCAGTATTCAGGCAGCATCTGTTCAAGTGCCCTGGTCTAATTATCGAGAAAACCTCAGGCACTGTTGTCACGAATCTGGGCAGGTTGCCAACCCACTCGTAAAGTCTTTGAGTTTATTGGGAGGATTTCCAGTCTTCCCCCTGCACCACCCAATCCGTCTGGTGACGGATCGTGGATTAATGATAATCTCCCAAGGGCTTGCTTGACTGCTTCTGCGCCAGAGACTGGAGCACAAAAAAAAAATCTAGGCTGACTTTCCTAGTCCAGTGCTGAGGGAGCGCCGCGCTGTGGGAGGGGCGGCGCTGAGGGAGCGCCGCGCTGTGGGAGGGGCGGCGCTGAGGGAGCGCCGCGCTGTGGGAGGGGCGGTGCTGAGGGAGCGCCGCGCTGTCGGAGGGGCGGTGCTGAGGGAGCGCCGCGCTGTCGGAGGGGCGGTGCTGAGGGAGCGCCGCGCTGTCGGAGGGGCCTTTTTTTAAATTTTTTTTTAATTTGTTCATGGGATGTGGCCGTCGCTGGCAAGGCCCAGCATTTATTGCCCATCCCTAGTTGCCCTCGAGAAGGTGGTGGTGAGCCGCCTTCTTGAACCGCTGCAGTCCGTGCGGTGAAGGTGCTCCCACAGTGCTGTTAGGGAGGGAGTTCCAGGATTTTGACCCAGCAACGATGAAGGTACGGCCGATATACTTCCAAATCAGGATGGAGTGAGACTTTTGGGTGAGACGTTAAACCGAGGCCTCGTCTGCCCTCTCAAGATGCAGCGGCACTATTCAAGGAAAGAGCAGGAACGTTCTCCCCGGTGTCCTGGCCAATGTGCATCCCTCAATCCGCATCACTGGAAACAGATTATCTGGTCGTTATCTCCTTGCTGTGTGTGGGATCTTGCTGTGTGTAAATTGGCTGCCACTTTCCCTACATGACAACACATCAAAAAAGTATTTCATTGGCTGTAAAGCGCTTTGGGACATCACGAGGTCGTGAAAGACGCAAGTTCTTTCTTTCCCAAGGAGTTGGGGAGCATTTCCCTTCCAGAGGGCTATTCCTGAAATTGGCCACAGGTTTTCCCCCCTCCCCACCCCTCTTTTTTGGGGGGGGGGGGGGGGGGGGGTGGTCTCCCTGAGGAGTTAGCGTTAGCAGCTACTGGAGAGGGGAGAGCTGAAAGGTGCAGTGTGTTCATGGACACGGGTGAGGACTGAAGGGCCCAACCATTCTCGCACGCCTTCGTACAATATAACATTTGGCCATTCTCAACCCAGCTCAGCCCCTGGTTAGTGCAAGCCCACAGCACAGAAACTGTGTGCCATTCAACAACAAAAATCAGCCGGCTCACTGCACGACTTCTCTCTGCCAATACTTTGCTTATCAATTGTTACATTACATGAGGAAGCTTAAACAGAATACCTCCTTTGTTCACCCTTCAGCACACGGTGATGGATATATTCCAGACAGTCAAGCTAGGGCAACAAGTTGCAACCATCCTGCCAAAATCAATAATTAGTCCTTCAGCAGTCTATGAGTCTAGAAACTAATTTTTGACTAACCGTGATAACTACGGTTTTTACTTAAAGGTTTAGATTATTTGTAAAGTGGGTTAAGTCTGCCACCTTCCATAGAGATCCAGGGAAGTCCCAGATTCAATTCACAGTCCAAATTGAGTTAGCTAACCGGGAATGGGGTAGCGTAGGGGTTATGTTACCGGGCTTGCAATCCAGAGGCCTGGACTAATGTGTCCTGCGACAAGAGTTCAAATCCCACTGTGGCAGCTGGGGAATTTAAATTCAGTTAATTAAATCTGGAATAAAAAGTTAGTAACCATAAAGCCCATCTGGTTCACCAATGTCCTTTAGGGGAGGAAATCTACTGTCCTTACCCGGTGACATGAATCAATCAGTCATTCAACCAAGACTTATGAAATAATACTGAGCGGCCTGCGGGTGGCGCTGTCCAGGGAGAGTATAAATACTCGGGCACGGGCCCAGCTTGCGCAGGACATTCTTAACAGGAACTAGTGAAGGACACAACTAGACCTCCATGTTGTAAAACAGTTGATTAAAGCTTTGTTTAACGCTTAGACCAAGTGCCGAGTAGTTTTCTTACGTCACCCGGTCTGGCTCCAGACCCACAGCAATGTGGTTGACTCTTAACTGCCCTATGAAATGGCCGAGCTTAGCGGTCAAGAAAACAGCTCATCTCGAGGGCAATTAGGGAGGAGCAATAAATGCTGGGCGCCCACATCCCATGAACAAGTTTTTAAAAAATGCTAATCTCAGCCAATAGAAGACAAAAGAAAGGTTTAACGCCTTATCCGAAAGATGGCACCTCTGACAATGCGGCACTCCCTCAGCACTGCACTGGAGTGTCAGATTGTATGCGGAAATCTCTGGAATGTGGCTTGAACCCACGACCTCCTGATTCAGAGGAGTGAGTGCTCCCACTGAGCAAAGATTAAACACATTAGAGAAACTAAATGGAGGAACAACAGACCAAGACAATAGGACAAAAAAAGGTACCGGTTCAGAACTGCAAAACGCGAGCTCAGGACAGACATTGGGTAGTCTTTCTCTACACAAACGGATGACCAAAAGCTGCAAGAACCTGCCAGGTAGGGTAGTTGAGCACAGGACGCTGGCCTGTCATATAAAACAGTTAGGTGCTGACATAGGGTAGGGTAGGGAAGGACGGAGCTTCTGATACTGGGGCAGCAACGCCTCGATTTTACAGAGTTATATCGAGCCTGCAGCCCATTTGGCCCAACTGGTCTATGCCGCTGTTTACGCTCCACATGAGCCTCCTCCCAACACGGAGGCTGACATCGGTAGTGGGGAAAATGCTAGAGTCCATTATAAAAGATGTAATAGCAGAGCACTTGGAAAGCAGTGACAGGATCGGACAAAGTCAACATGGATTTACAAAAGGTAAATCGTGCTTGACTAATCTACTGGAATTTTTTGAGGATGTAACTGGTAGAATAGAGAAGGGAGAACCAGTGGATGTGGTGTATTTGGACTTTCAGAAGGCTTTCGATAAGGTCCCGCATAAGAGATTAGCGTGTAAAATTAAAGCACATGGGATTGGGGGTAAGGTACTGACTTGGATAGAGAACTGGTTGGCAGACAGGAAGCAAAGAGTTGGAATAAACGGGTCTTTTTCCGAGTGGCAGGCAGTGACTAGTGGGGTACCGCAGGGATCGGTGCTAGGACCCCAGCTATTCACAATATATATTAATGATCTAGACGAGGTAACTAGATGTAATATCTCCAAGTTTGCAGATGACACAAAGCTGGGTGGGCGTGTGTGCTGTGAGGAGGATGCAGAGAAACTCCAGTATGATTTGGACAGGTTGGATGATTGGGCAGATGAGGTATAATGTAGATAAATGCGAGGTTATCCACTTTGGTGGCAAAAACAGGAAGACAGATTATCTGAACGGCAATAGATTGGGAAAAGGGGAAGTGCAACGAGACCTGGGTGTCCTTGTGCACCAGTCACTGAAGGTAAGCATGCAGGTGCAGCAGGCGGTTAAGAAGGCAAATGGTATGTTGGCCTTCATAGCGAGAGAATTCGAGTACAGGAGCAAGGGTGTCTTGCTGCAGTTGTACAGGGCCTTGGTGAGACCACACCTTGAGTATTGTGTGCAGTTTTGGTCGCCTTATCTGAGGAAGGATGTTCTTGCCATGGAGGGAGCGCAGCGAAGATTCACCAGACTGATACCTGGGGTGGCAGGAATGACGTATGAAGAGAGATTGGGTCGATTAGGCTTATATTTGTTAGTGTTTAGAAGAACGAGAGGGGATCTCATTGAAACTTATAAAATTCTAACAGGACTAGACAGACTAGATGCAGGAAGGATGTTCCCGATGGCAGGGGAGTCCAGAACCAGGGGTCACAGTCTAAGGATAAGGGGTAAGCCATTTAGGACTGAGATGAGGAGGAATTTCTTCACCCAGAGAGTGGTGAACCTGTGGAATTCTCTACCACAGAAGGCAGTTGAGGCCAACTTATTAAATACTAGCTGGGGGAGCCTGGCTTTGCCAGGGCTGTTTTGGGCCGGGCGGTTTAAATCGAGTGCCAGGCTTTGGGGCCTCTCTATGTCCCTCTGTGAATCTGCTGCCGGGCAACATTTCTACCTTTTAATACCTTGAAAGATGAAAGTGAAAGGACTTATAAAACGTTTTTGGTAAATCTTATGTTATTTTTAAAAGAGATACTAACTTTTTCAAAGCTGGATGATCAAAGTAGTTTGAGCTGGAAGCAGTGAAACAATGGCTGCCACATCCCGGAGATGAAAACGATTAGTCCCGCCCACACACACACACCGATTGGCCAACCATCAGGGGACCGTACTGTAGGATTGGTCAATTGTGACGGCACAGGATTGGTCGAACTTTGACGTCAGTCAATCAATGCTAAGTAGCAGATAATGAGTTTAATTTTGACGGTTTTTTGCATAAGGCTGCGAACAATTTTCGTCCGACCGAAAAGTAAATACGCTTACGACCGTCCTGGAACCGTAAGCTTTCTTTGGAGGTAACGCACGCGTAGGTAGGCTCTATAACTTTCGAGCGCATAGCCGGACAGACGCACACCCGAGGACAGACAGACAGACTCGTTTATATATATATAGATATTCAAGAAGGAGTTAGATATATTTCTTAAGGCTAAACGGATCAAGGGATATGGGGAGAAAGCAGGGACAGGGTACGGAGTTTGGATGATCAGCCATGTGGCACGGTGGCATAGTGGTTAGCACTGTTGCCTCACAGCGCCAGGGACCCGGGTTCAAATCCAGCCTCGGGTGACTGTCTGTGTGGAGTTTGCACATTCTCCCCGTGTTTGCGTGGGTTTCCTCCGGGTGCTCCGGTTTCCTCCCACAGTCCAAAGATGTGCGGGTTAGGTTGATTGGCCATGATAAAAATTGGCCCTTAGTGTTAGGGGGGATTAAATATGTGGGGTTATGGGGATAGGGCTTGGGTGGGATGGCTGTCGGTGTAGGGGCCGGGTGCTAGGGTTTGGATGATCAGCCATGATCTCGTTGAATGGCGGAGCAGGCTCGAAGGGCCGAATGGCCTACTCCTGCTCCTAGTTTCTATGTTTCTATGTAAATGGCGGAGCAGGCTCGAGGGGCCGAATGGCCAACTCCTGCTCCTATCTTCTAGGTTAGCCTGCAGTTGGAACATCTCCTCCTTAAAGATCACCCATTGTTCCGTTAGTTACAGGCCAGGACACCGGGGAGAACTCCCTTGCTCTTCTTCGAAATAGTGCCACAGGACCTTTATGCCCACCAGAGAGAATAGACGAGGCCTCGGTTTAACGTCTCATCCGAAAAGACAGCACCTCCGACAGTGCAGCGCTCCCTCAGCACTGCACTGGGAGTGTCAGCCTAGATTTTGGGCTCACGTCTCTGGAGTGAGGTTTGAACCCACGACCTTCTGACTCAGAGTGCTACCCACTGAGCCAAGGCTGACATCTAATGATGGGCCGTGATACAAAACGCAAAGTATTGCACGAGAAGAAAGAAAAACAACATGGGCGACACATGCACACCATGACTGCCGCTGAACTAGCCAAAGAAGAAGCCGCCGAGACAGGAACCCAAAGGTTTTAGTAAACTCGACACTCAATTCAATTCAAATCGCTTTATTGGCATGATGACAAGGTACATCTTATGTTGCCAAAGCATCGAAAAACATTCATGGTTGAACACAAACACAGATCTATCCATACAGTGTATAAACAGATATATCCCTGAGTGTATAAATATACCTTCATATAATTTGTATATACTCTTTTCTTATATTTAGTGGTTGTCCCTCTGTTTATGGCAAGCTGTAACATAGTGTGCCGCTAAGGTTACACAATTTCTCTCTTCCCCTAGTAGGTATGGGAGTTTTTGGTCGTCATTCAAATTTCTGAATTCCGGGCATATTTTTGTGAATTTTGGGTAGAAATTCTCCCTTATGCCCTGATATTTTCTACAAGCTGTGAGGAAGTGCATCTCTGTCTCCACCACTCCCTGACTGCAGTGAGAGCATATCCTGTCCCCTCTTGGTAGCCGGGTCTGCCTGTGTCTACCTTTTTCGATCGCCAGGCTATGTTCACTAAGTCTGTACATTGTCAAGGTTTTTCTCAGTTTGCTATCCTTTACCATGGTCAGGTAATCAGCCATGTTGTATTGTCTGTTTAGGGCCAAGTAGCATTTGAGTTTGTTTTGGGTTTTTGTTGTTTCTGCCCAATATGACAGATATTTTTCCTTTTGCTTAGTGACGATTGTGTTGGGTCGAATTCTTTGTGTTACGCTGTCACTGTCCTGGGGCTGGTTATTGTTAGTAGTTACTTCACTGAGTCCCAGGACTAGTTGACTGAGGGTATTCTTCTTTATGGTCCTCTCTTGGCATTTCAGGGCTTCGTAATGATAGCAGTGGGGGTTGCTCATTTTTAGGTGTTTCCAAAATTTGGTGGCTCTTTTTTGGATAGTGATTATTAATGGATATTGGCCTAGTTCTGCCCTGCATGCATTGTTTACGGTTTTCCTTCGAGTCCGGAGGATACTTTTACAGAATTCTGCATGTAGGATCTCAATTGGGTGTTTGTCCCATTTTGCAAATTCTTGTTGTGTTAGCGGTCCCCAGACCTCACTGCCATAGAGTGCAATTGGTTCAATTAATGATTTAAAAATTTTGAGCCAAATGCCAACCAATAAATTGAACTGAATGTTGAACTACCTACAACAACCTGCACTTATCTAACAGCTTTAAAATGTAGTAAAACGTCCCAAGGTGCTTCACAGGAGAGTTATCAGACAAAAATTTGACACCGAGCCACATAAGATGATATTCGGCCAGGTGACCAAAAGCTTGGTCAAAGAGCTAGCTTTTAAGGAGTGTCTTAAAGTGGGGGGGGGGGGGGGGAAAAGAGAGTGGGGGGGGGAAAAGAGAGTGGGGGGGGAAAAAGAGAGTGGGGGGGGGAAAGAGAGTGGGGGGGGGAAAGAGAGTGGGGGGGGAAAGAGAGTGGGGGGGGAAAGAGAGTGGGGGGGGAAAGAGAGTGGGGGGGGAAAGAGAGTGGGGGGGGAAAGAGAGTGGGGGGGGAAAGAGAGTGGGGGGGGAAAGAGAGTGGGGGGGGAAAGAGAGTGGGGGGGGAAAGAGAGTGGGGGGGGAAAGAGAGTGGGGGGGGAAAGAGAGTGGGGGGGGAAAGAGAGTGGGGGGGGAAAGAGAGTGGGGGGGGAAAGAGAGTGGGGGGGGAAAGAGAGTGGGGGGGGAAAGAGAGTGGGGGGGGAAAGAGAGTGGGGGGGGAAAGAGAGTGGGGGGGGAAAGAGAGTGGGGGGGGAAAGAGAGTGGGGGGGGAAAGAGAGTGGGGGGGGAAAGAGAGTGGGGGGGGGAAAGAGAGTGGGGGGGGGAAAGAGAGTGGGGGGGGGAAAGAGAGTGGGGGGGGGAAAGAGAGTGGGGGGGGGAAAGAGAGTGGGGGGGGGAAAGAGAGTGGGGGGGGAAAGAGAGTGGGGGGGGAAAGAGAGTGGGGGGGGGAAAGAGAGTGGGGGGGGGGAAAGAGAGTGGGGGGGGAAAGAGAGTGGGGGGGGGAAAGAGAGTGGGGGGGAAAGAGAGTGGGGGGGGAAAGAGAGTGGGGGGGAAAGAGAGTGGGGGGGGAAAGAGAGTGGGGGGGGAAGAGAGTGGGGGGGGAAAGAGAGTGGGGGGGAAAGAGAGTGGGGGGGGAAAGAGAGTGGGGGGGAAAGAGAGTGGGGGGGGAAAGAGAGTGGGGGGGGAAAGAGAGTGGGGGGGAAAGAGAGTGGGGGGGGAAAGAGAGTGGGGGGGGAAAGAGAGTGGGGGGGAAAGAGAGTGGGGGGGGAAAGAGAGTGGGGGGGGAAAGAGAGTGGGGGGGGAAAGAGAGTGGGGGGGGAAAGAGAGTGGGGGGGGAAAGAGAGTGGGGGGGAAAGAGAGTGGGGGGGGAAAGAGAGTGGGGGGGGAAAGAGAGTGGGGGGGGAAAGAGAGTGGGGGGGAAAGAGAGTGGGGGGGGAAAGAGAGTGGGGGGGAAAGAGAGTGGGGGGGGAAAGAGAGTGGGGGGGAAAGAGAGTGGGGGGGGAAAGAGAGTGGGGGGGAAAGAGAGTGGGGGGGGAAAGAGAGTGGGGGGGGAAAGAGAGTGGGGGGGGAAAGAGAGTGGGGGGGGAAAGAGAGTGGGGGGGGAAAGAGAGTGGGGGGGAAAGAGAGTGGGGGGGGAAAGAGAGTGGGGGGGGAAAGAGAGTGGGGGGGGGAAAGAGAGTGGGGGGGGAAAGAGAGTGGGGGGGGAAAGAGAGTGGGGGGGGAAAGAGAGTGGGGGGGAAAGAGAGTGGGGGGGAAAGAGAGTGGGGGGGAAAGAGAGTGGGGGGGAAAGAGAGTGGGGGGGAAAGAGAGTGGGGGGGAAAGAGAGTGGGGGGGAAAGAGAGTGGGGGGGAAGAGAGTGGGGGGGAAAGAGAGTGGGGGGAAGAGAGTGGGGGGGAAAGAGAGTGGGGGGAAAGAGAGTGGGGGTGGTGAAGAGAGTGGGGGGGAAAGAGAGTGGGTGGGGGAAAGAGAGTGGGGGGGAAAGAGAGTGGGGGGGAAAGAGAGTGGGGGGGGAATTGGAGTGGGGGGGGGGGGGAAGGAGGAGAGAGAGTGAGTGAGGGGAGAGAGGGAATTCCAGAGCTTAGGGTCCAGGCAGCTGAAGGCGCGGCCGCCAATGATGGAGTGATGGAAATCGGTGATGCGCAAGAGGCCGGAATTGGAGGAGCGCAGAGATCTCCGAGTCATAGGGATGACGTACAAGTCACAGGGGCTGTGTCAAACTGTACCATGCCTTGGTCAGACGACACCCGTGTCCAGTGTTGCTCGCCAAGAAACATTCAAGCATTGAAGGCAGAGCAGAACCTCGAGGTTAAACCTTACGTCAAAGGTTTGAGCTGTGAGGCAAGACTTGGAGAAACTTTAGCTTTTTAAAGAGTCTGGCAGGGAAGCATCTAACCGGACCAGGTTCCAGAGGTACGCAAGTTATTCAGAGGAATTCAAAAATTAAAGCCAGAATGTTATTTTAGTGAAATTGTGGGACCAAGGTTCAAACTAGTAAAAGGTAAATTTTGGACTGATATCAGGATGTTCATCTTCACACACTTGGAATGGACTCTTAGAGGCAAAAATCTGGGATTCATTTAAGAAACATTTGGATGCTGCAGTGGGGGGGTGGGCTGTATTGTCTCCCTGGATAGATGGGCCGAATGGCTTTCCGCATCGGTAATGATCTTGTGAAAATTGGATAGCTTCACCTGAACTTTTGATATCGGCACCATAATCAGCAAACACTTTCATTCCACAAGACACAATGGCCTGGATTGTCTGCTCGCTGGGACTGGGGCTCAGGCACACTATGTATAATGTAAACAGCGCCCAGAATGTTCTATAGCAAAATACTGCAGATGCTGGAAATCCGAAATAACAGAAAATGCTGGAAAAACTCAGCAAGCCAGAATGTTCTACCCTACCTCGCACCAAGTCCCACTCACCCATCACCACGGTGTTCACCGGCCCACATTGGTTTTCAGTTGCCCCTTTAACTGAAAATTCCCATCCTCGTGTTCAAATCCCTCCATGGCCTCGCCTCTCCCCATCTCTGTAACCTCCTCCAGCCCTGCAACCCTCCGAGATCTCTGCGCTCCTCTAATTCGGGCCTCCGGTCCCTTCGCCCCACCACTGGTGGCCGTGCCTTCAGCTGCCTGGGTCCCAAGCTCTGGAATTCCTGCCCTAAACCCCTCTCCCTCATTCTGCTCCTTTAAGAAACCTACCTTGGAGTCACCGTAATATCCTCCTCTTGGGCAAAGTGTCAATTTTTGTCTGATCTTGCTTCTGTGAAGTTCCTCGTCATGTTTTTCTACATTATAGGCGCTGGATGAGTGCAGTTCCAACAACACTCAAGAAGCTCGACACCATCCAGGACAAAGCAGCCCACTTGATTGGCACCCCATCCACCACCTTAAACATTCCCTCCCTCCACCACCGGCATACCGTGGCTGCATTGTGTACCATCTACAAGATGCACTGCAGCAACTCGCCAAGGCTTCTTCGGCAGCACCTCCCAAACCCGCGACCTCTATCACCTTAGAAGGACAAGGGCAGCAGGCGCATGGGAACACCACCACCTCCAAGTCCCCCTCCAAGTCACACATCATCCCGACTTGGAAATATATCGCTGTTCCTTCATCATCACTGGATCAAAATCCTGGAACTCCCACAGCGCTGTTGGGAGCGCCTTCACTACACGGACTGCAGCGGTTCAAGAAAGTGGCTCACCACCTCCTTCTCAAGGGCAATTAGGGATGGGCAATAAATGCTGGCCTTGCCAGCGAGGCCCAAATCCCATGAACGAATAAAAAATAAGTAAATAAAACTGCGAGTTGTTATTGTTTTGTATTTTGACGAATTTACAGAGGAAACAATTGGCCAGTGTCTCGCAAACAACTGGGCTCCAATCTCCACTTAGAGATTGCTTCCATTTCAACTCGATTTCAAAACTGTAGGAAGTAAAATGTGGGGACGTCCCTATTTGATATAGGATGAAAATTTCATCACAAGCCTAAACAGAGAGCAGGCCAGTTGACCGCAGGCAGAGTCAGAGCGGAACCCAGTCCAGGTAAATGGAATTCCCATGTATATATTTACTCAAACCTCTACCACCGTTCAGTGCAAAACTTTGCAGGCTTTCTCTCTCACCAAAGTTTGGATTTTTTTTTTTTTTTTTTAAATTCGTTCATGGGATGCAAGCGTCGCTGGCAAGGCCAGCATTTATTGCTCATCCCTAGTTGTCCTCGAGAAGGTGGCGGTGAGACGCCTTCTTGAACCGCTGCAGTCCGTGTGGTGAAGGTGCTCCCACAGTGCTGTTAGGGAGGGAGTTCCAGGATTTTGACCCAGCGACGATGAAGGAACGGCTCATATGCTTCCAAGTCAGGATGGTGTGTGACTTGGAGGGGAACTTGGAGGTGGTGGTGTTCCCATGCGCCTGCTGCCCTTGTCCTTCTGGGTGGAAGAGGCGACGGGTTTGGGATGAGAACTCTGGCATGAATTTATCAAACACGGCACACCTTAGAGCGAGCGGAACTTCGATTTCAACCGAGTTACTGCCGAGAATGTTGACTCACACAATGAGACCTGTTGCCCCTACCTGGGCCTGGACAACCACCCCCCCGCCCCTCAGGTCTCAGCCTGCGCCCGGCACCTCCCCCCCCCCCCCCCCCCTGATCGGTCGAGCTGACCACGGTGGCAGCTCAGTCTCCACATAATGTCATCTGTGTTACACACCATTTTAACAGATAACCAGCAAGCAGAAACCAAGGAAGCAAAGCACACACACGATTGAAAAACACTCGCACGCTCTGCTTTTCATCTTACCAACACACACACAAAAAGGTTAAAGTTCACACGCACACACCTTCTGAATAAGAGTATGGCGATCACATACGGCTTTCTAAAATAAGGCGCAATAGTGCACACACATAATGAAGTCAAATATTGCTTGAATCATAGAACACAGAAAGAGGCCATTCGGCCCATCGTGCCTGTGCCGGCTCTTTGAAAGAGCTCTCCAATTAGTCCCACTCCCCCCTGCTCTTTCCCCGTAGCCCTACAATTCTTTCCCTTCAAGTATTTATCCAATTCCCTTTTGAAAGTTACTATTGAATCTGCTTCCACCGCCCTTTCAGGCAGCGCGTTCCAGATCATAACCACTCGCTGCGGGGGGTGGGGTGGGGGGCGGAATAATTCTCATCGCCCCCCTCGGTTCTTTTGCCAATTATCTGCAATCTGTCTCCTCTCCTTATCGAACCTTCTGCCGGTGGAAACAGCTTCTCCCCATCCACTCTCTCAAACCCCTTGATCATCATTATTTTCTCCTCCAAACATTGGGTTGCTCAATGCCATAAAGTTTTACTGCGCACTCAATGAAAAGGTTTGTTTGACATCCTTAATGAACAGCCCAAGTACAGGCCCTGTAAAACATACAAGCACCTGGCACAAGAGCACACGTGTAAAATGTGGACAGTCCCAGTTTGCGGGGGGGGGGGGGGGCCTCATTAATTTAACAAGTTATTTAAAGAACAATCATTTGATTGGGGTGTGATCCTTAGCGCTACAAAAAGCTAGTTAAAGATTTATGGGGGGGTGGTCACAGTCCATTAGCGACACCGCGGAAGAATTCCTCCCCCGTTTCTTGCACGGTTGTAAACATGATCTAAAATAAAACATCTTTACTTCCTCGGCTTTCAATGCAAAGAGAGAAGTAGAAACATCTTACATCCCTTTTTAAAATAAGTGCCGTCAGGAAAAAATGTTTCAAAGCTTGCCAGCAAAAGAGTCAATTTGTTAGAGATGCAAAAAACATCGAGAAATGGAGGGAAGCGAAAGGAGAGAAAGGAAAGGGGGGGGGGTGGGGGAAGAGAGAGAGAGAGAGAGAGAAAGAGCAGAAGAGGAGCGCGAAAGGAGAGAGAGAGTAAGGAGAGATAGGGAAAGTGGGGTAGAGAAGGGAGAGAGGTGGAAAACAGAAAAGCGAGAAGGAGCAGACAATGGGATTGCCATTCAGTATCATTAAACTCTCATCCGATGATGCACTCATCTCTGGGCTGTGCAATACCGATTCCAACTTCCCTCCCCGCCCCACCCCCTCTATAAACTACAAACGACTCTTCAGCGACTTGATAAAAGAATCTGAAAAAAAGCTAAATTGCAATATCGTGCTCTTCTGCACTTCCAGGATTCTATCCAGTGCCCACTTCTCTCCCCTCTCCCATCCAGCAATGCCATTTCTATTTTGAACATGTGGTTTTTGTGAATTTAAACGGGTGTTTTAAGCGCACACCAGTCCTGCAGAGTCTATTCATGTTACTCTCGCGATGATTGGGGTAGAGCTTATGGACAAGAGAAGATGCTCGCCCTGGAGCCCCACTGATGGTTTAGCCAGATCCCAGATTGCGATAGGTTAATCAGTAACTCAGTCAGCATTCATAGGCAGAACAGACAAGTATTGGGAGGGCACCCTTCATCAAAACTCGGCTGTTCTCTCCTTGTACATTTCCAGCATTTCTTCTGCTTTCTTACTATTGTAGAAAACGCGCGTTTCGGATGAGACGTTAAACGTCTGCCCTCTCAGGTGGGCACAAAAGGTCCCACGGGTGCTATTTTGAAGAAGAGCAGGGGGAGTTCTCCCTGGTGTCCTGGCCAAAAGTTAGCACCCCCACCAAAACAGATTATCTGGTCATTATCTCATTGCTGTTTGTGGGAGCTTGCTGTGTGCAAATTGGCTGCCGCGTTTCCTACATTACAACAGTGACTACACTTCAAAAGTACTTA
Source organism: Somniosus microcephalus (assembly GCF_052327205.1). Classification (NCBI taxonomy): domain Eukaryota; kingdom Metazoa; phylum Chordata; class Chondrichthyes; order Squaliformes; family Somniosidae; genus Somniosus; species Somniosus microcephalus. The sequence goes on along the minus strand of NC_140987.1, from coordinate 21,541,402 downwards.
ATTGGCTGTAAAGCGCTTTGGGACATCCTGAGATCGTGAAAGGCGCTATATAAATGCAAGTCTTTATTTTCTTTGATTAGTACACAGCCAGAGAAGCAAACACTTGGGCAGGTGGGGGGGGGGGGAAGGGGAGAGGAGACTGGGGGTGTCTTATGACCCTTGGTCAGATCTCAGCAGACCCTGAAATGTAAACCCGACATTTCTCTCTCCACAAATGCCGACTGACCTGCTGAGTGTTACCAGCATTTTCCGAGGGTCCCCCCCCCCCCACCCCACCCCACCCCCACTCTTCGAAGGACTTCCCATTTGAAAACCTATGCAACAACTACAACTTGCATTTATATAGCATCTTTAAGGTAGCAGAAATGTATCAAGGCACTTCACAGGAGTGCTATCGGGTCAAACTTGACACCGAGCCACTGAAGGAGATGTTAGGACAGGTGACCAAAAGCTTGGTCCAAGAGGTCAGAAAAAGGGGGGGGGGGGGGGAGA
>NC_140987.1:21237795-21540410 GCF_052327205.1 Somniosus microcephalus | reverse complement strand
GGGGGGGAGAGAGAAATGGGGGGGGGGGAGAGAGAAATGGGGGGGGAGAGAGAGAAATGGGGGGGGGAGAGAGAAATGGGGGGGGAGAGAGAAATGGGGGGGGAGAGAGAAATGGGGGGGAGAGAGAAATGGGGGGGGAGAGAGAAATGGGGGGGGGAGAGAGAAATGGGGGGGGGAGAGAGAAATGGGGGGGGGAGAGAGAAATGGGGGGGGGAGAGAGAAATGGGGGGGAGAGAGAGAAATGGGGGGGGGAGAAATGGGGGGGGGGAGAAATGGGGGGGGGGAGAAATGGGGGGGGGAGAAATGGGGGGGGGGAGAAATGGGGGGGGGGAGAAATGGGGGGGGGGAAGAGAGAAATGGGGGGGAGAGAGAAATGGGGGGGGAGAGAGAAATGGGGGGGGAGAGAGAAATGGGGGGGGAGAGAGAAATGGGGGGGGAGAGAGAAATGGGGGGGGGAGAGAGAAATGGGGGGGGGAGAGAGAAATGGGGGGGGGAGAGAGAAATGGGGGGGGGAGAGAGAAATGGGGGGGAGAGAAATGGGGGGGGAGAGAAATGGGGGGGGAGAGAAATGGGGGGGGGGGAGAGAAATGGGGGGGGGGGAGAGAAATGGGGGGGAGAGAAAGGGGGGGGAGAGAAAGGGGGGGGAGAGAAAGGGGGGGGAGAGAAAGGGGGGGGAGAGAAAGGGGGGGGGGGAGAGAGAAATGGGGGGGGGAGAGAGAAATGGGGGGGGGGAGAGAGAAATGGGGGGGGGAGAGAGAAATGGGGGGGGAGAGAGAAATGGGGGGGGGAGAGAAATGGGGGGGAGAGAGAAATGGGGGGGGAGAGAGAAATGGGGGGGGAGAGAGAAATGGGGGGGAGAGAGAAATGGGGGGGAGAGAGAAATGGGGGGGGAGAGAGAAATGGGGGGGAGAGAGAAATGGGGGGGAGAGAGAAATGGGGGGGGAGAGAGAAATGGGGGGGGAGAGAGAAATGGGGGGGGAGAGAGAAATGGGGGGGGAGAGAGAAATGGGGGGGGAGAGAGAAATGGGGGGAGAGAGAAATGGGGGGAGAGAGAAATGGGGGGAGAGAGAAATGGGGGGAGAGAGAAATGGGGGGAGAGAGAAATGGGGGGAGAGAGAAATGGGGGGAGAGAGAAATGGGGGGAGAGAGAAATGGGGGGAGAGAGAAATGGGGGGAGAGAGAAATGGGGGGAGAGAGAAATGGGGGGAGAGAGAAATGGGGGGAGAGAGAAATGGGGGGAGAGAGAAATGGGGGGAGAGAGAAATGGGGGGAGAGAGAAATGGGGGGAGAGAGAAATGGGGGGAGAGAGAAATGGGGGGAGAGAGAAATGGGGGGAGAGAGAAATGGGGGGAGAGAGAAATGGGGGGAGAGAGAAATGGGGGGGGGAGAAATGGGGGGGGGGAGAAATGGGGGGGGGAGAAATGGGGGGGGGGAGAGAGAAATGGGGGGGGAGAGAGAAATGGGGGGGGGAGAGAGAAATGGGGGGGGAGAGAGAAATGGGGGGGGGGGAGAGAGAAATGGGGGGGGGGAGAGAGAAATGGGGGGGGGGGAGAGAGAAATGGGGGGGGGAGAGAGAAATGGGGGGGGGAGAGAGAAATGGGGGGGGGGAGAGAGAAAGAGAGAAATGGGGGGTGGGGAGAGAGAAATGGGGGGGGGAGAGAGAAGAGAGAAATGGGGGGGGGAGAGAGAAATGGGGGGGGGGAGAGAGAGAAGAGGGGGGGAAGAGAGAAATGGGGGGGGGAAGAGAGAAATGGGGGGGGGGGAAGAGAGAAAAGAGGGGGGAAGAGAGAAATGGGGGGGGAGAAATGGGGGGGGGGGGGGAGAGAGAAATGGGGGGGGGAGAGAGAAAGAGAGAAATGGGGGGGGGGGAGAGAGAAATGGGGGGGGGGAAGAGAGAAATGGGGGGGAGAGAGAGAAGAGGGGGGGGGGAAGAGAGAAATGGGGGGGGGGGAGAGAGAGAAAAGAGGGGGGGGGGGGAAGAGAGAAATGGGGGGGTGGGGGGGAAAGAGAGAAGGGGGGGGAGGAGAGAGGGGAGAATTATGCACTGGGTGATCCTAGGGTGTTTAGTTTGTATTCAGTGTTTGTAGTTGCTGGGGGTGGGAGCGGATGGGATAAGGTGGAGGCTGGAGGAACATTATTTCTACGGGTTGGATTTGCCCTCTTGGCAGACCTCACGCTGAACTCTTGTGACACCTGCTGCCCATGTCCTAACTCGCACCAAGTCCCGTTCACCCATCACCCCAAGCTCTGGAATTCCCTCCTTAAACCTCTCCTCCGCCTCCTTTAAGACGCTCCTTAAAACCTGCCTCTTTGACTAAGCTTTTGGTCACCTGCCCGAATATCCCATGTGGCTCAATGTCAAAGTTTTGTTTTGTAATGCTCCGGTGAAGTGCTTTGGGATATGTTACTACATTAAAAAAGGTGCTATATAAATACAAGTCGCTGTGGTTGTTGGTTTTGCCCACTTGGCCAGCCCCGGTGCCGAGATCTTTTAACCGGGTTGGTTGCGACGTGCCTTTCCAGTATTTTTTGTTTGGGACCTGCGTGGGAAGTTTTTGGGTGATGTGGCTTAGACTGCTCTTGGCAAGGGGCCCAGGAATGAAAAAGCCTCACCTTGGGAAGACTCGCTCTCTTTTGATTCACTTTGAACGAGTACGTGTCTTTTTTTTTCCCCCCTCGCCAGGCTGGTGACCGAGGAGAGAGAGGAGCGAGGATGGGGGAGGGCACGGGGGTCAACTACTGCCCCATGGAACGTGTCACAGAGCTGCAGTGAGAAGGGAAGGGGAGGGGAGGGAAGCGAAGGAGGGCGAAAGCAGGCCTAGTTTGAGAACTGGGAAGCCCCAGAACTAGGGTTCCCAACTTCAGTTGGACATATTCCTGGGGGTTACGTCACATGACCTCCCGTCCCCAACATCCCCCGCCCCCTCCACGGCCCAGTCTGTCAATCAGCATTTATTCCCATCTCCAATATTTTTTTATAACTAAAACAAACAAAAAAAAACATATTTTCAATGCCTGTGATTTTTCTCACAGGGTTGCTTGTAGAAGCTTCCAAGAGATTAATCTTTCATTCCTGGAGACTCTAGCAACCCTACCCAGAACAGTGTGTTGGGTCCAGGTTAATATTTATTCTTAAATGTTTACATTTTTGCGACAGTTCGAGATCAACGTTTCTAAAAAAAATGTTAAGCATTAAATTCACACTTTGCTTAATGAAAAACTTTTTTTTTTCCCCCCGATTGGAAATAGTGAAAATTATAAAGACGACTTACATTTCTATAGCACCTTTCACAACCACCAAACGTCCCAAAGTGCTTTACAGCCAATGAAGTATTTTTGGAGTGTAGTCACTGTTGCAATGTAGGTAACACAGCAGCCAATTTGTGCACAGCAAGCTCCCACAAACAGCAATGTGATAGTGGCCAGATAATCTGTTTTAGTGATGTTGATTGAGGGATAAATATTGGCCCCAGGACACCGGGGAGAACTCCCCTGCTCTTCTTTGAAATAGTGGCCATGGGATCTTTTACATCCACCCGAGAGCAGACGGGACCTCGGTTTCACGCCTCATCCAGAAGACAGCACCTCCGACAGTGCAGCACTCCCTCAGCACTGCACTGGGAGCGTCAGCCTCGATTTTTGTGCTCAAGTCTCTGAAGCGGTACTTGAACCCACAACCTTCTGACTCAAAATTACCATGACTAAACATTCATGGCAACTGTAGGTTGCTCGTTTAGCTAGAAGACACAGTCTTCTTCAGAGGGAAGGGGGGTGGGGGGAAATGGGAAAAGGTGGAAATAGCCTGTTTCTTACAGCTTAGCACGGTGGGATATTTTTCAAATGCTGAAAACAGTCAGATCTTCAGTCGATAAGAGTGTCAGTCGTGACTCTCGCCTCGGAGTCAGGAGGTCGTGGGTTCAAGTCCCACTCCAGGAGGCTTGAGCTAAAGATCCAGGCTGACACTCCCAGTGCAGTACTGAGGGAGTGCTGCACTGTTGGAGGTGCCGTCTTTCGGATGAGACGTTCAACCGAGGCGCTCTCAGGTGGACATAAAAGTCCCACTATTTCGAAGAGCAGAGTGTTCTCCCCGGTGTCCTGGCCAATGTTCATCTCTCAACCAACATCACAACACAGATTATCTGGTCATTATCACATTGCTGGCTGTGGGAGCTTGCCGTGTGCAAATTGGCTGCCACTTTTCCTACATTCCAACAGTAATGTTGTACTTCATTGGTTGTAAAGCACTTGGGGGCATCCGGAGGTTGTGAAAGGTGCTGCAGAAATGCAAGTCTTTCTTTCTCTAAAGCTGCTGGCATTGAAGTCATGAACGAACCACTCTTCATTGGAGCAGAAACCTCCAATGCCTTGAACATTTAGCAGAAACTTAGCAGGAACAGCACCTCATCTTTCGATTAGGCACTTTACAGTCTTCTGGACTCAACATCGAGTTCAACAATTTCAGACCATATTTTTCCAGACGGCAGCTGTTGATGTTTCTGCCATCCCCATTTACACCTCTTCTAGACCCATCGTTTGTTTTTTTTAAAACTTGTCCCATTACCATCTCCTTTTGCCTCGCACCATCATCCCTTTTGTCTTTTAATCTCTCCTGCCTTCCATCCTATCACAGACTTTCCCTTTTGTTCATTCCCCCCCCTCCGCCCCCTTTCCCTGCTCCTGCACTTGCTTAAACCCGGTTACATCTCTAACTTTTTCCAGTTCTGACGAAGGGTCATCGACCTGAAACGTTAACTGTTTCTCTCTCCACAGATGCTGCCTGACCTGCTGAGCATTTCCAGCATTTTCTGTTTTTATAGCAGAAACTAGACTTTGCCGTTGAGAAGCTTTTTTTCTCAGATACATCCTGTCCCACGACACAATGAAACCTGTAGCTGTTACCAAAACCTCACCACAAACCACCCCATTTCCTTTCGTTAGGCAAAAAGAAGTTTCCTCACCAAATATAGCCTTGATAGAGGATTGCACACACAAGTGATAAATGGGGGGGGGGGGGGCGGAGGGGCGGAAGGGGATGGAGGAGAGAGCCAACAAGAGACGAGTGCCTGAGTGTTTTTTTTTCCATTTATGGGCTCTGGGCGTCACTGGCAAGGCCAGCATTTATTGCCCATCCCTAATTGCCCTCGAGAAGGTGGTGGTGAGCTGCCTTCTTGAACCGCTGCAGTCCGTGTGGTGAAGGCTGATGGGTAGGCAGTTCCAGGATTTTGACCCAGCGACAATGAAGGATCAGCGATATACTTCTAAGTCAGGATGACGTGTGACTTGGAGGGGAACTTGGAGGTGGCGGTGTTCCTATGTGCCTGCTGCCCTTGTCCTTCTAGGTGGAAGAGGTCACGGGTTTGGGAGGTGCTGCCGAAGAAGCCTTGGCAAGTTGCTGCAGGGTATCTTGTAGATGGTACACACTGCAGCCACGGTACGCCGGTGGTGGAGGGAGTCAATGCTTTTTAAGGTGATGGATGGGCCAATCAAGTGGGCTGCTTTGTCCTGGATGGTGTCGAGCATCTTGAGTGTTATTGGAGCTGCACTCATCCAGGCAAGTGGAGAGTATTCCATCACACTCCTGACTTGTGCCTTGTAGATGGTGGAAAGACTTTAGGGAGTCAGAAGGTGAGACACTCGCCGCAGAATACCCAGCCTCTGACCTGCTCTTGTAACCACAGTATTTATGTGGCTGGTCCAGTTAAGTTTCTGGTCAATGAGCTGCTGAGCCCAATGGTCTTTCCTTGTTAAGAATCCCGTGTCGAGCACGCCCTCAGAGCCAGGCACGTTCTGCTTCGGGTCGCTTCAGGACAAGCCCATGGTTTTTTGAGTCTTAGCAGTTCAGCTTGCTGTGTGCCAGAGGGAAACCGCAATCCGAATCCCTCATCATTTAAGATCAATCAACACCTGCTGGTGAAATTTCACACCCTCCATGTGACATTTAGTTAACATTCTCTCCTGTACGGTGCTTCGAGCGAGGGGGGGGGGGGGGGGGTGCGGAAACAGCTACGGTGCAATTTGAGCCGATTATTTGGGGCACCTCAGTCGGTTAAGTGCACACATTTTTACAAGAAAACACTTTTACAGGAGGTACATGCAAATTAATTAATTCCATTTATTTGAAGCGGCTGGCAATATAATGGAAAACAATTTCTAACTTCTTGCATAAATAGTCACTTAATACGACACTCTTAGAAAGGCAATGTTCTTGCTGAAGAAAATAAATAAATAGTGCTTTCCAGCCCAACTGCAAAAGTCCTACTGATCTGATTCCAAGCAAGAGAGAGCGACAGAGAGCGAGTGTGTGTGTATCTATTATGTACTCCTCTTAACCTTCTCCGCTCTCAGGAGAGTAACGCCGTTTTCCCCAATCTATCCGGTCAAAAATAGGAAGGCAGTTTATTATCTGAACGGCAATAGATTGGGAGAAGGGGAGGTGCAACGAGACCTGGGTGTCCTTGTGCACCAGTCGCTGAAGGTAAGCATGCAGGTGCAGCAGGCGGTTAAGAAGGCAAATGGTATGTTGGCCTTCGTAGCAAGAGGGCTCGAGTACAGGAACAAGGATGTCTTGCTGCAGTTGTACAGGGCCTTGGTGAGACCGCACCTTAAGTATTGTGTGCAGTTTCGGTCGCCTTATCTGAGGAAGGATGTTCTTGCCACGGAGGGAGTGCAGCGAAGATTCACCAGGCTGATACCTGGGACGGCAGGAATGACGCATGAGGAGAGATTGGGTCGATTGGGCTTGTACTCGCTGGAGTTTAGAAGAATGAGAGGGGATCTCATTGAAACTTATAAAATTCTAACAGGACTAGACAGACTAGATGCAGGAAGGATGTTCCCGATGGCCAGGGAGTCCAGAACCAGGGGTCACAGTCTAAGGATAAGGGGCAAGCCATTTTAGGACAGAGATGAGGAGGAATTTCTTCACCCAGAGTGTAGTGAATCTGTGGAATTCTCTACCACAGAAGGCAGTAGAGGCCAATTCATTAAATATATTCAAGAAGGAGTTAGATATATTTCTTAAGGCTAAAGGGATCAAGGGATATGGGGAGAAGGCAGGAACAGGGTACTGAATTTGGATGATCAGCCATGATCGCATTGAATGGCGGAGCAGGCTCGAGGGGCCGAATGGCCTACCCCTGCTCCTATCTTCTATGTTTATCCACGTATCTGAGGTCTTTCATGCCTGGCACCATTCTGGTAAATTTCCGTTGCACCCTCTCCAAGGCCTTGACATCCTTCCTAAAGTGTGGTGCCCAGAATTGGACAATATATTCTAGCTGGGGCCTAGCCAGTTTTTTTTTTTTTTTTTTTTAAATTTTTAAATAAAGGTTTATAGCATAGCTTCCTTGTTTTCGTACTCTATTCCTCTATTCATAAAGCCAAGGATCCCATATGCTTTCTTAGCGGCCTTCTCAACTGGTCCTGCCACCTTCAAAGATTTATGTACATACACCGCCAGGTCTCAGAACTATATAATAGTGTAATATGTATAGCACAGGCTCTTCGATGGGTAGGAACCCAAAAGACGTAGGAGCAGGAGTCGGCCATTCGGCCCCTCGAGCCTGCTCCGCCATTCAATAAGATCATGGCTGATCTGATCTTGGCCTCAACTTCACTTTCCTGCCCGCTCCCCATAACCTTTGATTCCCCTGTTTTTCAAAAATCTGTCCATCTCCACTTTAAATATATTCAATGACCAGCCTCCACAGCTCTCTGGGGTAGAGAATTCCAAAGATTCACAACCCTCTGAAGAAATTCCTCCTCAACTCTCTTTTTAATGGGAGACCCCTTATTCTGAGACTGTGCCCCCTAGTTCTAGATTCCCCATGAGAGGAAATATCCTCTCTGCATTTACCCTGTCAAGCCCCCTCAGAATCTTATATGTTTCAATATGATCACCTCTCATTCTTCTAAACTCCAATGAGTAGAGGCCCAACCTTTCCTCGTAAGACAACCCCTTCATCTCCGGAATCAACCTAGCGAACCTTCCCTGAACTGCCTCCGCAAAAGTTCTATAACCAACAAGAACAACCTAGCATGAGTCACTGGGTAGAGGGGCAAGTCAAAACACCTCACGGGGACAAGCGAAGGATGCCGAGTGGAATTTATAAGGAGGTAAAGAGAAACTGAGCGTACTGTTGGGAGATAAGAGCGTACTGTTGGGTAGCAAGATGGAGCGATTTAAGGAGGGAGGTCCAAAGAACGGCCAGTGTTCGAAACTCCATGCCATCCACCAGATTTCACATTATCCTGCGTAATAACTGGGTGTGGAGATTCGCACTTGAGGTTACGGTAGGTAGAGGTGGCCAGAACTTCTATACCACTTCATGGATGCCACCCACCTGGTACCTTATCCGACACAATTGGAGTTCCAGTCCAGGAAATCTATATACCATTCTGTTAGAACTTAGTTAAGGAGGAGGAGGAGGAGAATGTTTGGGGGGGGGGGGGGGGGGGGGGGAGAAAGAGGGGGTTTCTGTTTGTTTCTCCACCACCTCCCCCAACCCAGAAATCAATAAGTGCATTCTCTCCCTTCCCTCCGAGATCTATTCAAGTCGAACAAAGGCTTTTCAAAGGTTTGTGCCTCATCGGACAGCTGCCCCTCTGGTACTGTGGTGCCAACGGGCCGGCTCACGTCCTTATCTCCGTGCTACCTGCGGTAAACGACACCAAGTTGCTGCAGCTACCCACGGTCAACAAGGCTTCGCGTGCCAAGGGAAGCAAAGCTCTCCGGTGTCAGGCAGGGACTGTGTCGGGCAGCACCCACAGAGCGGTTCTTGCTTGCTGTCTGCACTGTATCAACATATCTGGGCAAGAGATTGAGCGGCAGGTTATCGGCTGTGCTCACTCATTATTTTCCATGTTCAAACATACATTTCTGCCTCGGTGCCAAGCAATCAGTGAACAGGATACAGAAAATGGCAACAGTGATCAGTCCCAACAAACAGCACAGAATACCACACGTGGGAGTTACTGTGCACAGTTCTGGTCTCCTTATTACCAAAAAGAGATAGAGGCATTGGAGAAGGTGCAAAAAAGATTTAAAAGGATGATCAGAACAGAGAGGTTATGACCAGCAGGAAAGACTGAACAAGCTGGGTCTCTTTTCTCTCTTTTAAAAAAAAAAAGACACGGCTGAGGGACGACCTGATAGAGGTCTTTAAAATTATGACAGGGTGGACGTAGAGAAGATGTTTCCACTTGTGGGGAGTCCAGAACTAGGGGTCATAAATATAAGGTAATCACTAATAAATTCAATAAGGAATTCAGAAGAAGATTATTTACACAGAGAGTGGTTAGAACATAAGAAATAGGAGCAGGAGTCGGCCATTTGGCCCCTCGAGCCTGCTCCACCATTCAATAAGATCAGGGCTGATCTTCTACCTCAACTCCACCTTCCCGCTCTATCCACATATCCTTTGGTTCCCTTAATATCCAAAAATCTATCGATCTCCTCCTTGAATATACACAACGACTGAGCCTCCACAGCCCTCTGGGGCAGAGAATTCCAAAGATTCACACCACCCTCTGAGTGAAGAAATTTCTCTTCATCAGTCCTAAATGGCCGACCCCGTATTCTGAGACTGAGACCCCTAGAATGTGGAGCTTGCTACCACATGGAGTAGTTGAGGCCAATAGCCTTGATGCATTTAAGGAAAGTTAGACAAGTACATGAGAGTGAAAGGAATAGAAGAATATGTTGATATGGCGAGATGGTACGGTGGGAGGAGGCTCGTGTGGAACACAAACACCGGCACAGACCAATTGGGCAGAACGGCCCGTTTCTGTGCTGCAAGTTCCATGTAACTGCAGGGCACACAAGTCCACTCCACCCCCCTGAGAAAGTACCTGTTTGAGAAAAATAATTTCCCCACACACACATTCTATCTAATTAATTCTCCCACCTTCACTTTCTATTCACCACTCAATGACTCTCATGTTGTGTTTTGACTCTCCACACCGTGGAATCTCTTCCATTAAACTGCAGCGCAGCTCTCAGAGTCAGCAATCGGCAACATCATCATCAGCTTTGCTGTATCCAGCCGCGCCTCCAGCCAAGCTGTTCCAGTACAGCTACAACACTGGCATCTACCCGACAATGTGGAAAACTGCCCAGGTATGTCCTGTCCAACAAAAGCAGAACAAATCCAATCCGGCCAATTACCGCCCCATCAATCTACTCTCAATCATCAGTGAAGTGATGGAAGGTGTCATCGACAGTGCTATCAAGCGGCACTTACTCACCAATAACCTGCTCACTGATGCCCAGTTTGGGTTCCGCCAGGACCACTCGGCTCCCAACCTCATTACAGCCTTGGTCCAAACAGGGACAAAGGAGCTAAATTCCAGAGGCGAGGTGAGAGTGACTGCCCTTGACACCAAGGCAGCATTTGACCGAGTGTAGCATCAAGGAGCCCTAGTAAAACTGAAGACAATGGAATCAGGGGGAAAACTCTCCACTGGCTGGAGTCATACTTAGCACAAAGGAAGATGGTTGGAGGTCAATCCTCTCAGCCCCAGGACATCGCTGCAGGAGTTCCTCGGGGCAGTATCCTAGGCCCAACCATCTTCAGCTGCTTCATCATAAGGTTAGAAGTGAGGATGTTCGCTGATGACTGCACAGTGTTCAGTTCCATTCGCAACTCCTCAGATAATGAAGCAGTCTATGCCCGCATGCAGAAAGACCTGGACAACATTCAAGCTTGGGCTGATGTGTGGTGCAAATGTTAACTGCCACTTAAGTGCCAGGCAATGACTATCTCCAATAAGCGAGAGTCTAACCACCGCCCCTTGACATTCAACAGCATTACCATCGCCGAATCCCCCACCATCAACATCCTGGGGGTTACCAGTGACCTGAAACTTAACTGGATCTGCCACATAAATAATGTGGCAACAAGAGGTCAGAGGCTGGGTATTCTGCAGCGAGTGTCTCACCTCCTGACTCCCCAAAGCCTTTCCACCATCGACAAGGCACAAGTAAGGAGTGTGATGGAATACTCTCCACTTGCCTGGATGAGTGCAGCTCCAACAACACTCAAGAAGCTCGACACCATCCAGGACAAAGCAGCCCGCTTGATTGGCACCCCATTCACCACCTTAAACATTCCCTCCCTCCACCACCAGAGTACCGTGGCTGCAGTGTGTACCATTTACAAGATGCACTGCAGCAACTCACCAAGTCTTCTTTCCCAAACCCGCGACCTCCACCCCCTAGAAGGACAAGGGCAGCAGGCACATGGGAACACCGCCATCACCTGCATGTTCCCCTCCAAGTCACACACCATCCTGACTTGGAAATATATCGCCGATCCTTCATCGTCGCTGGGTCAAAATCCTGGAACTCCCTCCCTAACAGCACTGTGGGAGTACCTTCACCGCATGGACTGCAGCGGTTCAAGGCAGCTCACCACCAACTTCTCAAGGGCAATTAGGAATGGGCAATAAATGCCTTGCCAGAGACACCAAATCCTGTGAACGAATAAAAACAAAAGACAGCGCCCTTAACGTAGTGAAACGCCCCAAAGCGCTTCACAGGAGTGTTATGGAAAAAAATGACACCGAGCCACATATGGAGAAATTAAGACAGCTGACCGAAATCTTGGTCAAAGAGCATCTTAAAAAGGAGAGAAAGGTAGAGAGTCGGAGAGGTTTAAGGATGGAATTCCATAGCTTAGGGCCTTGGCAGCTGAAGGCACGGCCACCAATGGTGCCGCGATTCAAATCGAGGATGTGCAAGAGGCCGGACTGGAGGAGCGCAGAGATTTTGGAAGGCTGGAGGGGGCTTACAGAGATAAGGATGGGTGGGGCAATGAAGGGATTTTAAAAACAAAAAGATGAGAATTTCAAAATCGAGGCGTTGCCGGATCGTGAGCCAATATACGTCAGCGAGCCAGAGTTTCTTTGCGCCAATCTCCAAATAAGAACTGTTGTAAAAGAACCATCATGTTAGAAGGTCCACCACCACATTCGCAGGGCAACAGGTGTGGCCCTTGCCAAGGGTGCTCACATCCCGCGATCAAATAGATTTTAAAATGCAGCATTAATCGAAAACTTGGGGGGGGGGGGGGTTTAAATGTGGTCCTTCATCTGCATAACATGATGTGACAGGAGACGACTGTGATGTGGAGAAGCGCCTCACGAAATTGAGACCACTCTCTGGCAGTTCCAAGTGGAACTGGTATGAAACCTTCACTTACAAATATTACGCTTCAATGAAACCTTGGTGTCCAAAACAGCGAGAGCGGCTTGAGGTCAATGAGGTCAAGGATAAGGGGTAAGCCATTTAGGACTGAGATGAGGAAGAATTTCTTCACCCAGAGTGGTGAACCTGTGGAATTCTCTACCACAGAAGGCAGTTGAGGCCAATTCATTAAATATATTCAAGAAGGAGTTAGATATATTTCTTAAGGCTAAAGGGATCAAGGGATATGGGGAGAAAGCAGGGGCAGGGTACTGAATTTGGATGATCAGCCATGATCTCACTGAATGGCGGAGCAGGCTCGAGGGGCCGAATGGCCTACTCCTGCTCCTATCTTCTATGTTTCTATGAGTGCAATTTTCTTTTTTTTTAAATCACGTTTATGTTGTGCTTGAAGTGCAGGTTGTTGGTGCTGGTGAACTGAATATTTTTAGATTATAGAATCAAAGAATGGTTACAGCATGGAAGGAGGCCATTTGGCCCCATCGAGCCCGTGCCGGCTCTCTGCAAGAGCACTTCAGCTAGTCCCACTCCCCCGCCCCTTCCCCATAGCCCTGCAAATTTCTTTCCTTCAGAGAGATACTTATCCAACTCCCTTTCGTAAGCCGCGATCGAGTCTGCCTCCACCACCCTTTCAGGCAGTGCAAGATCCTAAACACTCGCTGCGTAAAAAAGTTTTTCCTCATGTTGCCTTTGGTTCTTTTGCCAATCACCTTAAATCTGTGTCCTCTGGTTCTCGACCCTTCTGCCAATGGGAACAGTTTCCCTCTATCTACTCTGTCCAGACCCCCTCATGATTTTGATCCGGTCATTATCTCGAGCTTGCTGTGCGCAAATTGGCTACCACGTTTCCTACAATGCGCCAAAAGTAGTTCAACGGCTGTAAAGCACCTTGGAATCTCCCCCGAGGTAGTGAAAGGCCGCTATAGAAATGCAGGAACTTTCTTTCTTTCTTGCCTTTTATTTCAGGCTCCCAGTGCCAGCATCAAGCACGCCCAGATCTAGGTCAGCTTAGCTAGATAGAGAGTAAGCTGGCTCGTCGCTTCCCCAGCAATACACCTTTGCCCAAAAGCAGGGAACAGCACTTCCTATTGCAACCAGTCTGGCACAGTTTTTATTTCCCACACTAGTAACACAGTGGCTTGTGCTAGATCAAGGCCAGTGGGTGCATGGGATCACCATCACCTCCAAATTTGGACATACATCACGAGAGGTTGATAGATTTTTGTTCAGCAAGGGTATTAAGGGTTACGGAACCAAGGCGGGTAAATAGAGTTAAAATACAGATCAGCCATGATCTAATTGGAGCGGCAGAACAGGCTCGATGGGCTGAGTCACCTGTTTTTGCATTGGCCGATTCTTCATCGCGGCTGGGTCAAAACCCCTGGAACAGCGCTGTGGGAGTACCTACGCCGCAAGGACTGCAGCGGTTCAAAGCGGCGGCTCACCACCGCCTTGAGAGCAATTAGGAATGGGCAATAAATGCTGGCCTCACCAACGACGCCCACATCCCAAAGAATGATTAAAAACAAGAGACTGCCAATTTACCGCTAAATTAGGGGTAGTTTTGTGCTGTCGGCCCACATCTGTTAGAAACTAGACTAAGCCGCCCTCAACTAAGTTCATTCAGGATCCTTACAGTCAGTAGACAGAGGAGGCTTAACTCATCAAAGCTGGGCTAGATTCCAATCGCAGTCCCAAAAGTTGAAGGCCATGCAGTTCCCAGTACAAAAATGTCCCATCGGCGTCCAATCGCGAGGAGTCACATTCCACACATATTTCCATTGGCCCCCTGGAGTACAACAATCACTGGCATCTATGGATCAATCGATCAAAGGCTACACTTGGTTTAAAATTTAATCTTGTCCTTGACCCGAAAAGGATTTGGCTTTTTATTTTGAAGGGAATTACATAGGATATACAGCGCAGAAACAGGCCATTCAGCCCAACCAGTCTGTGCCGGCGTTTATGCTCCATTCGAGCCTCCTCCCTTCCTTCCTCACCTAACCATCAGCGTAACCCTCTATTCAATTCTCCCTCGTGCTTATCTAGCTTCCCCTTAAATGCATCGATACTATTCACCTCAACCATAGAAACATAGAAGATAGGAGCAGGAGTAGGCCATTCGGCCTCTCGAGCCTGCTCCGCCATTCAATGCGGTCATGGCTGATCATCCAAATTCAGTACCCTGTCCCTGCTTTCTCCCCATATCCCTTGATCCCTTTAGCCTTAAGAAATATATCCAACTCCTTCTTGAATATATTTAATGTATTGGCCTCTACTGCCTTCTGTGGTAGAGAATTCCACAGGTTCACCACTCTCTGGGTGAAGAAATTCCTCATTTCTGTCCTAAATGGCCTACCCCTTATCCTTAGACTGTGACCCCTGGTTTTGGACTCCCCGACCATCGGGAACATCCTTTCTGCATCTAGTCTGTCCAGTCCTGTCAGAATTTTATAAGTTTCAATGAGATCCCCTCTCATTCTTCTAAACTCCAGCGAGTACAAGCCCAATCAACCCAATCTCTCCTCGTACATCATTCCTGCCATCCCAGGTATCAGCCTGGTGAATCTTCGCTGAACTCCTTCCATGGCAAGAACATCCTTCCTCAGATAAGGCAACCAAAACTGCACACAATACTCAAGATGTGGTCTCACCAAGGCCCTGTATAACTACAAGACATCCTTGTTCTTGTACTCAAACCCTCTCCATTTGCCTTCTTAACCGCCTGCTGCACCTGCATGCTTGCCTTCAGCGACTGGTGCACAAGGACACCCAGGTCTCGTTGCACTTCCCCTTCTCCCAATCTATTGCCATTCAGATAATAATCTGACTTCCTGATTTTACCACCAAAGTGGATAACCTCAAAATATAAAAATATTGTATCATAAAAACCCATAAAAATATCAGGACATACCCCAACCAGAAACCCTGGATGAACGGAGGTCCGCTCACTGTTGAAAGCACGCAACGCAGCATTTAAATCTGGCGACGCGGCGGCTTACAGTGCAGCTAGGACCAACCTAAAAAAGGGTATCAGGACTGCCAAAAGGAAACAAACACTGCAGATAGAGGATCATTTCCACAACAACTCGGACCCCCGGCGCATGTGGCAAGGCATCCAGTCCATCACTGACTACAAGGGCAAAAACACCAGCCCCCCAGTTAGCGATGCCTCCCTTCCGGAGGAGCTTAACAACTTCTACGCTCGCTTCAACAGGGACAACAGGGAGTCGGCTACCAAAGCCTTGCCACCCCCGGAAGACCAGGTGCTCACTCGGTCGACCTCCGACGTAAGGGGTGTTCTACGCGGAGTCAACACACGAAAGGCTGCTGGACCGGATAGCATCCCTGGACGGGTACTCAAGGAATGTGCTGATCAGCTGGCTGATGTCTTCACCGCCATCTTCAATCTGTCATTGGCCCAGGCAGTAGTCCCTACATGCTTCAAGACCGCTACCATTATTCCTGTGCCAAAACAAACGTCTGTGACGTGCCTGAACGACTATCGACCTGTCGCACTCACACCCATCATAATGAAGTGTTTTGAGAGACTGGTCCTGGCTCACATCAAAGCCAGTGTTCCCACCTCTCTTGACCAACACCAGTTTGCCTATCGTGCAAACAGATCAACGGAGGATGCAATCACAACTGCTCTACACTCGGCACTGAATCACTTAGATGGTAAGGAGACCTACATCAGAATGCTGTTCATAGACTACAGCTCAGCATTCAACACTATCGTCCCCAACAAGCTGGCCACCAAACTCTTGGCCTGAACACTTCCCTCTGCAACTGGACCCTGGACTTCCTAACAAACGGACCTCAGTCTGTCAAATTAGGTAACCACACCTCCCCCCCACCGACCCTGAACACGGGGGCCCCACAAGGTTGTGTGCTGAGCCCCCTCCTCTACTCCCTCTTCACCCACGACTGTGTGGCTGTTCATGGTTCCAACACCATCATCAAGTTTGCGGATGATACCACGGTAGTAGGCCAGATCACCAACAACGATGAGTCAGCCTACAGGGAGGAGGTCCAGCATCTCGTGAAGTGGTGCGCCGATAACAACCTGGCCCTTAACATCAAGAAAACCAAAGAAATCATTGTGGACTTCAGGAAGTCTAAAGGCAGAAGTCACACCCCCATCCACATCAATGGGGCTGTGGTGGACAGCTTGAAGTTCCTCGGAGTCCACATCACGGAAGACCTCTCCTGGTCCCTCAATACCTCCTCTCTGGTGAAGGCGGCCCAGCAGCGCCTATATTTCCTAAGGAGGCTGAAGGGATGTAACCCGTCACCCCTGATCCTCTCTAACTTTTACCGCTGCACAATAGAGAGCATCCTGACGAACTGTATCACAGTATGGTATGGCAGCTGTAGCTACTATGACCGGAAAGCCCTGCAGCGGGTAGTCAAAACTGCCCAACGCATTACCGGCACCCGGCTACCGACCATAGAGCACATATACCAGAAACGCTGTTTACGGAGGTCACGGTCCATCATCAAAGACCCTACCCACCCCAGCCACAGTCTGTTCGCCCTCCTGCCATCTGGGAGACACTACAGATGCACTCGCACCCGTACGACCAGATTTAGGAACAGCTTCTTTCCCAGGGCTGTCATCCTACTGAACTCCACAAATAAACTCAAGCCTGCACATCTGCCAATGCACTTTATTATGGTTATGTTTATGTTAATGTATTACAAGCCAAATGTATGTTGAATGTTTAAATGTCTTAATCTAAATGTACACTCTCAGGAGCCGCAAGCCTACATTTCGTTGTACTGCACTTGTGCACTAACAATGACAATAAAAGTTGATTTGATTTGACTAATCCACATTATATTGCATCTGCCATGCTTTTGCCCAATCACCCAACCTGTCCAAATCATCCTGGAGTTTCTCGGCATCCTCCTCACAGCACACACGCCCACCCAGCTTTGTGTCGTCTGCAAATTTGGAGATATTACATCTAGTTCCCTCGTCTAGATCATTAATATATATTGTGAATAGCTGGGGTCCAAGGACCAATCCTTGCGGTACCCCACTAGTCACTGCCTGCCACTTGGAAAAATACCCGTTTATTCCAACTCTTTGCTTTCTGTCTGCCAACCAGTTCTCTATCCAAGTCAATACCTTGCCCCCAATCCCATGTGCCTTAACTTTACACACTAATCTCTTATGCGGGACCTTATCAAAAGCCTTCTGAAAGTCCAAATACACCACATCCACTGGTTCTCCCTTATCTATTTTACCAGTTACATCCTCAAAAAATTCCAGTAGATTAGTCAAGCACGATTTACCTTTTGTAAATCCATGTTGACTTTGTCCGATCCTGTCACTGCTTTCCAAGTGCTCTGCTAGTACATCTTTTATAATGGACTCTAGCATTTTCCCCACTACCGATGTCAGGCTTACCAGTCTGTAATTCCCTGTTTTCTCTCTACCACCTTTTTTGAATAGTGGGGCAACATTAGCTACCCTCCAACCCATGGGTACTGTTCCAGATTCCACTTCCTTAAATACCCTAGGATGTAGATTATCAGGCCCTGGGGATTTATCGGCCTTCAATCCCATCAATTTCCCTAACACCATTTCCCTACAAATACTGATTTCTTTCAGTTCCTCCCTTTCATCAGACCCTATGTTCCCCGACATCTCTGGGAGGTTACTTGTGTCCTCCTTTGTGAAGACAGAACCAAAATATGTATTTAATTGGTCTGCCATTTCTTTGTTCCCAATTATAAATTCCCCTGATTCTGACTGCAAGGGACCTACGCTTGACTTCACCAATCTTTTTCTCTTCCCATATCTATAAAAGCTTTTACAGTCAGTTTTTATGTTCCCTGAAAGCTTACTCTCATATTCTATTTTCCCTTTCTTAATTAATCCCTTTGTCCTCCTTTGTTGAATCCTAAACTGCTCCCAATCCTCAGGTTTACTGCTTTTTCTGGTCAATTTATATGTCCTCTCCTTGGATCTTATGCTATCCCTAATTTCCCTTGTTAGCCACGGTTGAGTCACCTTTTTTGTTTTATTTTTATGCCAAACTGGGATGAACAAATTCTGTAGTTCATCCATGCGGTCTTTGAATGTTTGCCATTGCCTATCCACCGTCAACCCTTTGAGTGCCATTCCCCAATCAATCCTACCCAACTAGCGCCTCAGACCATCGTAGTTTCCTTTATTTAAATTGAGGACCCTAGTCTCTGAGTCGACTACTTCATTCTCCATCTTAATGAAGAGTTCGATCATATTATGATCGCTCCTCCCCAAGGGGCCTTGTACAACAAGATTGCCAATTAATCCTTTCTCGTTACATAATACCCAGTCTAAGATGGCCTGATCTCCAGTTGGTTCCTCGACATATTGGTCCAGGAAACCACTCCCAGTGGTAGAGAGTTCCACATTCTCGCCACTCTGAGTAAATTCTCTTCTGAATTCCCTATTTGATTTCTTAGTGACTATCTTATATTGATGGCCTCTATAGTTTTAGTCTTTTCCACAAGTAGAAACACTCTGTCTACTCTGTCAAAACTTTTCATAATTTTAAAGGCCTCTAATATTCTTATTGCGAAGTCAATCAACATATCATTAACTACTTAAATCTTCAGCTGCCAACTCCTTCAGCAAGTTTATCCCTGAAGATGCTGAGCCACACGGGCCAGAGGAAAGTCCCAGGCCGCTCTTAAGGGAATCAGGAGATATGGAGATCGAGCGGGAAGTTGGAGATGAGGTAGGAGATCAGCCATGACCTTACTGAATGACGGAGCAGGCTTGAATGGCCTACTTCTGCTCCTATTTCTTACGTTCTTAAAGAACATGCATTTATAGAGCGGCTTGCACAATCCAGGATGTCCCAAAGTGCTTTACAGTCAATGAAGTACTTCTGAACTGTAGCCACTGTTGTAATGTAGGAAACGCAACAGCCAATTTGTGCACAGAAAGCTCCCATAAAACAGCAATGTGATAATGACCAGATAATCTGTTTTAGGGGCATTGATTGAGGGATAAATATTGGCCAGGACACTGGGGATAACTCCCCTGCTCTTCTTCAAAATAGTGGCCGTGGGATCTTTCACCTCCACTCAAAAAAGGGCAGATAGCGCCTCGGTTTAACATCTCATCCGAGACGGCACCTCCCTCAGGCCTGCACTTGGGAGCGTCGGCCTGGATTGCGTGTTCAGGTCTCTGGAGTGGGGACGTGAACCCACGACCTGGAGACTCGGGAAGCGAGCGTGCTGCCCCACTGAGCCAAGATCCGACACCGCAATGGACAGCGCTGGTGTACGTCACTTGTACACCACAGCCGACAGCCTTCGAATTAACGAGTTACTCCTCTCTGCAACCCGGTAAACTTGGCCACGCGCAGGCGTCACTCGTTATACCATGGCTACGCCCTTCAAAGAAATCCGTTAACACCAGCACAATGTCAGTCGGAGCTCGCGGATAACCATTTTAATTTGGTCAGGAGAGCGAGCAAGCTAGTGGGGAGGGGACCCTGGTGGCTTTTGCGGTTGCCTTATTTATTTCATTAAAAATGCAGACAGCAGGCATTAATGGTCGACCAAAAATAGAAGCTATCTTCCACATGAGGACTTTCGTTGGGTTGTGTCCTTTGGCACGGGTCCCACTCACGTGTTTGAAACTGAACCATTTGTTTCTAATTAACATAATCAGGCAAACAGAAACCATCCAAAAAAAAAACAGGTTCTGGTGAACTATCTGCAGATGAGCCAGTGTTTACCGCATTTTGAGTTACTTTTTAAGTTCTTAGCTGGCCATCGCAGCGTGTGGTCGCAGAGTTGAGTTTAACGTTGAAGTAAGCAGGCCAGCTGACAAATCGATTCCCACTGAAAATTTACATGCTCGAACGGTGTCAGCGCCGTGGCTCAGTGGGCAGCACTCTCGCCTCCGAGTCAGGTGGTTGTGGGTTCAAGTCCCACTCCAGAGACTTCAGCATTGTCACTTCATTGCAGCGCTGAGGGAGCGCTGCACGGTCGGAGGTGCCGTCTCTCAGATGAGACGTTAAACCGAGGCCCCGTCTGCCCTCTCAGGCGGACGCGAAAGATCCCATGGCCACTATTTTGAAGCAGAGCAGGGGAGTTATCCCCGGTGTTCGGGGGGCAATATTTATCCCTCAACCAACATCACTAATAATAGACTATCTGCTCATCATCACATTGCTGTTTGCTGGAGCTTTCTGGGCGCAAGTTGGCTGCAGTGTTTGCTACATTACAATGGTGACTACACTTCAAAAGTAATTAATTGACTAAAGACTTGGGGACATCCTGAGATTGTTAAAGGCATTATAGAATGGCAAGTCTTTTTACTTTTCAAACAAAAATAAAATAAATAAAGCCAGGTCACCTTAACATTACGTTCTACCAACTTGCCGTTTTATGGGTGGAATAAAATGCCAGGAGGTTTGAAGAGTCGCTCCAGAGTCCTCTGCAACTGGTTAAAAGCAACTTCCACAAGCCCCATCGCATTTTCAGGAGACCGACTCCAACAATAGTTTCATTGATAGAACGCCCGTAACCTCCTCCAGCCCCACAACCTTCCGAGATCTCTGCGCTTCTCCAATTCTGGCCTCTTGTGCATCCCCAAATCTAATCGCTCCACCATTGGTGGCCGTGCCTTCAGCTGTTGTGAAGTGCATTGGGACATTTCACTGCGTTAAAGGCGTTTGTATAAAAGTAAGTTGTTGTTGTAGAAAGACATCCCAAGGCACTTCACAGAGACGGATGGCAAGCTAACAGTGGTATCGGGAGAGGGTGACCAAAAACTTGGTCAGAGGTGGGTTTTAAGGAGAGAGAGGGGAGAAAGAGAAGGAGAGAGGGGAGAGAGAGAAAGAGAAGGAGAGAGAGGGGAGAGAGAAAGAGAAGGAGAGAGAGGGGAGAGAGAAAGAGAAGGAGAGAGAGGGGAGAGAGAGAGAGAAGGAGAGAGAGGGGAGAGAGAGAAGGAGAGAGAGGGGAGAAAGAGAAGGAGAGAGAGGGGAGAAAGAGAAGGAGAGAGAGGGGAGAAAGAGGAGAGAGAGGGGAGAAAGAGAAGGAGAGGGGAGAAAGAGGAGGAGAGAGGGGAGGGGAGAGGAGAGAGGGGAGAAAGGGGAGAAAGAGAAGGAGAGAAAGAGAAGGAGAGAGGGGAGAGGAGAGAAGGAGAGAGGAGAGAGAGGGGGAGACAGGGTACGGTGGCATAGTTACTGGCTCGTACCCCAGAGATCTGGACTAATGATCCGGAGGTGGGAGCTCAAATCCAAAGGGCAGCTGGGGGAATTTTAATTCAATTAATTAAATTAATCTGGAATCAAACAAAAAGGTGGTATCAGTAAAGAAAGACTTGAAAGAAAAGATTTGCATTTCTATAGCGCCTTTCACAACCACCGGACGTCCTAAAGCGCTTTACAGCCAATGAAGTACTTTTTGAAGTGCAGTCCCTGTTGTAATGTAGGAAACGCAGGAGCCAAATTGCGCACAGCAAGCTCCCACAAACAGCGATGTGATAATGACCAGATAATCTGTTTTAGTGATGTTGGTTGAGGGATAAATAGTGACCCCAGGACACCGGGGACAACTCCCCCTGCTCTTCTTCAAAATAGTGCCATGGGGTATTTTACAACCACCTAAGAGAGCAGACGGGACCTCGGTTTAATGTCCGACAGTACCTCTGACAGTGCAGCGCTCCCTCAGTACTGCACTGGAGTATCAGCCTAGCTTCATGTGCTCAAGTCCCTGGAGTGGGACTTGAACCCACAACGTTCTGACTCAGACGAGAGAGAGAGAGAGAGAGAGAGAGAGAGAGAGAGAGAGAGAGTGTGCTGCCCACCGAGCCACGGCTGACACTGTGACAGTAATGGTGACCATGAAACTACCGGAGTCGTAAAAACCCATCTGGTTCACTGATGTCTTTTAGGGAAGGAAATCTACCGTCCTTACCCGGTCTGGCCTATATGTGACATCAGACCCACAACAATGTGGTTGACTCTTAACTGCCCATGCAAGCCACTCAGTTGTAACAAACTGCTACTGCAGCGGCGGCTCACCACCACCACAAATGCAAACATCTTCTCTACGTCCACCCTATCAAAGCCCTTCATAATTTTAAAGACCTCTATCAGGTCACCCCTCAGCCCTCTCTTTTCTACAGAATAGAGCCCCGGCCTCTTCAATCTTTCCTGATAGGTATAAACTCTCAGTTCTGGTACCATCCTTGTAAGTCTTTTTTGGCACCTTCTCCAGTGCCTCTATATCCTTTCTGTAATATGGAGACCAGAACCGTGCACGGTACTCCAAGTGTGGTCTAATCAAAATTAAGGTCAAGATGTCAGCCGTGGCTCAGTGGGCAGCACTCGCGCCTCAGAGTCAGATGATTGTGGGTTCAAGTCCCACTCCAGGGACTTGAGCACAAAAATCTAGGCCGACACTCCCCGTGAGGGAGTGCAGAAGTGTCGGAGGTGCCGTCTTTCGGGTGAGACGTTTTACCTGAGGGGGCAGACGGGGCCTCAGTTTAAGATCCTACGGCCACTATTTCGAAGAGGAGATGGGGAGTTATCCTCGGTGCCTTGGCCAATATTGACCTCTCAATCAGATTATCGGGTCATTATCACATTGCTCTTTAATTTAATTTAAGTCATCTGCCCCAACATCTCTTTATATGGCTCGGTGTCAAAATGTTCTTTAATAACACTCCTGTGAAGCGCCTTGGGACGTTTTAATTACGTTAAAGGCGCTGTATAAATACAACTTGTTGCTGCTGCTGTTTGTGGGACCTTGCTGTGCGCAAATTGGCTGCTACGTTTCCCACATTACAACAGAGACCACACTTCAAAAAGTACTTCATTGACTGTAAAGCGCTTTGGGACGTCCGGTGGTCATGAAAGGCGCTATAGAAATGCAAGTTCTTTCTTTCCTATTGTTGCAGCAAAATACAAAAATAAGGTAGATTCTCAGTCATTTCATTTCAGTTCGCACCGTCTTTCCAAATTCTAAGCAACACCCTATAAATACCACACAAACAACCAATCACATGGCACAGTCATAAAAACCAAACAAGTGTGTGGTCAGCACCCTATTTCCTCCTATTTGCTATGTTACCACTGCAGCCACTTACATTGTTTAAAGCAAATCCTTTAAAGGGGTTGGAGTATAAAAGCAGGGAAGTCCTGTTACAACTGTACAGGGTATTGGTGAGGCCACACCTGGAGTACTGCGTACAGTTTTGGTCTCCTTAGTTAAGGAAGGATATACTTACATTGGAGGCAGTTCAGAGACGATTCACTCGGTTAATTCCAGAGATGAGGGGTTGGTTGACTTATGAAGAAAGGTTGGGCCTATACTCATTGGAGTTTAGAAGAATGAAAGGTGATCTTATTGAAACACAAGATACTGAGGGGGCTCGACAAGGTAGATGCAGAGAGGATGTTTCCCCTCGTGGGGAAATCTAGAACTTGGGGGCATAGTTTCAGAATAAAGGGTCGCCCTTTTAGAACTGAGATGAGGAGGAATTTCTTCTCAGAGGGTCATAAATCTGTGGAATTCTCTGCCCCAGAGAGCTGTGGAGGCTGGGTCATTAAATACATCTAAGGTGGAGATAGACAGATTTTTGCAAGATCAGGGAGTGAAGGGTTATGGGGAGCGGGCGGGGAAGTGGCTTTGAGCCCAAGAACAGCCATGATCTTATTGAATGGCGGAGCAGGCTCGAGGGGCCAAGTGGCCTATTCCTGCTCCTATTTCTTATGTTCTTATGTTTAGGAAAGGGAGGGGGGGGTGGGGAAGTGTTTTGAAAACTTCAGTAAAAAATAGAAAATGTAACAAGTGACTTCGTCCCGCTGGCAATCAAGTGAGAGCTTACAAACCCCGGTCCTACTCTCATCCGATACCCGCTTTCCCCAAAGGGAGTCTCGGGTTACCGATTAGGCACCTCAGCCAATTTCTCCCAGCCCTCCTCCTAACCCAAGGGCACAGGGACTCAGTGCAACAATCCCCGAGGCTGATGTGGCACAGGCGAAGATCGCCTGACCCAGCACGGAGCAGGGACCCTCCACGCAAGTCCCACTCCGGAGACTCGAGCACAGAACATAGTGCGGCACCGCGCTGGGAGTGTCGGCCTGTCGGAGGTGCCGACCTTTGGATCAGACGTTAAACCGAGGCACCCGTCTGCTCTCTCGGGTGGATGCAAAAGATTCCACTATTTCGAAAAAGGGCGGGGGGAGTTCTCCCCGGTGTCCTGGGTCAATATTTATCCCTCAACCAACATCACTAATAAAAACAGTTATTGCGGTCGTTATCACATTGCTGTTTGTGGGAGCTTGCTGTGCGCAAATTGGCTGCCACGTTTCCCACATTACAACAGCGACTACACTCCAAAAAGTATTTCATTGGCTGGAAAGCGCTTCGGGACGCCGTAAGGAGCTATATAAATGCAAGTCTTCCTCACTGTGTCTGCACAATACTGCTCAGTATACCTCTAGGCCTATACCCATTAACCCATCGGAGAAGGTGTGCTCTCGGACTCAAATTCAAACTACGCGAGTTCAGACAGCAGCACTCAAATCCGCAAGTGTTTGCGTCCAATGGACAGATGTTCAAAATTCCAATTAAACCCTATCCTGCTCGACTAGTTCGACAAGAACAGGCCAAACGCGGATATCAGGTTAGAATGACTTGCATTTCTATAGCGCCAGTCACAACCTCAGGATGTCCCAAAGCGCTTTACAGCCAATGAAGTACTTTTTTTTTTCCCGGAAGTGTCGTCACTGTTGTAATGTCGGAATCGCGGCAGCCAATTTGCGCACAGCAAGCTCCCACAAACAGCAATGTGATATGACCAGATAATCTGTTTTAGTGATGTTGATTGAGGGATAAATATTGGCCCCAAGACACCGGGGAGAACTCCCCTGCTCTTCTTCGAAATAGTGGCCGTGAGATCTTTTACGTCCACCTGAGAGAGCAGACTCCTCAGTTTAACGTCTCATCCAAAAGATGGCACCTCCGACAGTGCGGCACTCCCTCAGCACTGCACTGGGAGAGTCAGCCTAGAAAATTGTGCTCGAGTCTCTGGAGTGGGACTTGAACCCACAACCTTCTGACTCAGAGGCGAGTGTGCTGCCCACTGAGCCACTGGCTGACACTGGCAACGATAATAATTTAAAGTCACCCTTAATTAGAGGAGACAATAGATGTTTGGGAGAGTCAAAAAAAATCCCAAGGTGTTTCTGAAAATCTGAGGTGTTTTTTTTTTAGAAAAAAAAAAGTAAAAGCCAACGCCCCCCCAAAAAAAATCACCGGGTCATCTGACCAAAATGCCCCATTAATGTGTTCAGTGCCCTCTATGTTCTGCTTCCAGCCCATTGGTTAACACATACCGATAAATTCCTGCACATTATTTGCGTACAGTCCTTGGCCCTTAGCTCATTTTAAAATGGGCTAATTAAACCAAGTGCTTTTCCACTTCATTGCTTCCTTTTTTTTTTGTTTCTACATCACTTTCTCCTTTAATGGTGACTAACTAATAAAATTGTGCATTGGGCCCATATTCTGCTTAGACCTCTGCTGCAGTTGACAATCTTTCTCAGCTCTGCCCTTTATTTATTGGGGACGGGGGGGGGGGGGGGGAAAAGAGGCGGGAAGGTTTCTATACCCCTCCCCCCTTTTACACAAAAATGCAAAATGAATCTAGTATAAAATGAAGACAAGAACATAAGCAATAGGAGTCGTCGGCCATTCTGCCCATCGAGCCTGCTCCGACATTCAACAAGATCACGGCTGAAATTCGACCTCAACTCCACTTTCCCGCCCCGACCCCCATATTCCTTGAATCCCAAAAATCTATCTATCTCTTGTCACCGATTGGAATTCTCTACCCCAAAGGATGCTCAAAGATTCACAACCCCGAATGAAGAAATTTCTCCTCATCTCAGTCCTAAATGGCCGACCCCTTATCCTGAGACTGTGACCCCTGGTTCTAGACTCTCCAGCCAGGGGAAACAACCTCTCAGCATCTATCTCGTCATCCCCCTCAGAATCTTACATGTTTCAATCAGATCACCTCTTATTCTTCTAAATTCGAGGGAATATAGGTCTAGTCTACTGGGGACAATCCCACCCCCCCCCCCGTCCAATCCTAGTATGAGGAACCTTCGTTGTGTTCATAAATGTGAACGTATCGTCCCATCAGCGTGCGGGGAAGGGCAACGTAAGGAATTCCAATCACGATGAATGAAGCTATATAATTGGGATGTTTAGTTAATAATATTGGCTGACAACATCCTATGTGAGTAAGGCTTGCATTGCAATGGATATGAATGGCTCACGTTCAGCTGAGTCTTGTTGCTTCGCAAGGTTTTGGTTACAGTGCAGTATTAAAATGTCTCCCCCCTCCCCCCAAGTGGTGGAAGACCTGTTTCGGTTCCCTAAACCTAAAGCTGCCTCGATCTGTTCCCTGCAACTAGTTCGGCTTCCTTCCGGTCCCTGTGTTGACTACATAATGGTTATTTTTTGCTTTCACTACGAGAGGCATGGAGCGATTTAAGGGAGCTCCACGGGTATAAAGCGGACTTGAAACCAGTCTTGTCCTTGGCCATCGGGAATAGAAACATAGAAGATAGGAGCAGGAGTAGGCCATTCGGCCCCTCAAGCCTGTTCCGCCATTTAATGAGATCATGGCTGATCATCCAAATTCAGTACCCTGCCCCTGCCTTCTCCCCATATCCCTTGATCTCCTTAGCCTTAAGAAATATATCCAACTCCTTCTTGAATATATCTAATGAATTGGCCTCAACTGCCTTCTGTGGTAGAGAATTCCACAGGTTCACCACTCTCTGGGTGAAGAAATTCCTCCTCATCTCTGTCCTAAATGGCTTACCCCTTATCCTTAGACTGCGACCCCTGGTTCTGGACTCCCCAACCATCGGGAACATTCTCCCTGCATCTAGTCTGTCTAGTCCTGTCAGAATTTTATAAGTTTCAATGAAATCAATGAATAGAGCTGGTTGTGGAGCACAGGAGAGGGTGGGGGCTAAAAAATCTGCCTGCCCGCAATAGGAGCCAGTAGACCATTCCAGAGTGAGGTTGGGCAAGAAATGGGTTGAAGAGGTGTGAAGGCCAGATGGGGGGGGGGGGGGGGTTAAGTGAAGGGGTATAAAGGGGAAATCAGCATCAAACACTCTACGTTCCTCCGACTCTGGCCTCTTGTGCGTCCCCCCGACTCTGGCCTCTTGTACGTCCCCCCACTTCCTTCATGCTACCATTGACGGCCGTGCCTTCAGCCGTCTAGGCCCGAAGCTCCGGAATTCCCTTCCCTGAACCTCTTTGCCTCTCCACACCTCTCTCCTACCTTTAAGACTCTGCTTAAAATTTCCCTCTTTGATCAAGGTTTTGGTCACCTGTCCCAACATCATCTCCTTTGACATCGATGTCAATTTTTAATCTGAGAATGCTCATGTGAAGCACCTTGGGATGTTTGACTGGTTTAAAAGGCGCTATATAAATGCAAGTAGTAGTTGTTGAGTAAGGGAGGGAGTTCCGCAGGAGATGCATGGAGTAAATTCTGATCAAGCTTCAATAATCTTGGGGGGGGGGGGGGGGGAAGGAGGAGAGTGAGAGAAGGAAGAATAAGGGGTCGGCCATTTAGGATTGAGATGAGGAGAAATTTCTTCACTCAAAGGGTTATGAATCTTTTGGAATTCTCTACCCCAGAGGGCTGTGGATGCTCAGTCGTTGAGTATATTCAAGACAGAGATCGATAGATTTCTGTATATTAAGGGAATCAAGGGATATGGGGATAGTGCAGGAAGGTGGAGTTGAGGTAGAAGATCAGCCATGATCTTATTGAATGGGGGAGCAGGCTCAAAGGGCCGACACCTGCTCCTATTTCTTATGTTCATATATTTTATATGTATATATCACAAAGCTCAGCGTGATCCTGAACTTGCTAAGGACCAGCACACAATCTCAGATCCAAGACCATGCACACTTGGTACTGCCACCAGGATTTTGGGGGGTAACCATCTCAGATTGCTCCCACTGCCTATGCAGGGCTCTGGGGAAAGAGCAGGGGCGAGAGTGGGATTAATTGGAGAGCTCTATCAAAGAGCCGGCACAGGCAAGATGGGCCGAATGGCCTCCTTCTGTGCTGTATCATTCCATGATTCTATCACCGGTGACAGACCAGTAAATGCCAGGTCTTTACCCTCAACAGTGTACAGCTCCGATCTTCTCCAGAAACAGCCCAAGTTCGAAAGGACAGAAATCTGCAATTCTACTGCCAGAGGTTTCTGACTGTTCAAACACACAGGGTCTGAATACTTCACACGGGCACCGGGCGACGCACTTCACGCAAATTGGCTGCTGCGTTTCCTACATTACAACAGTGACATGCGCTTCAGGACAGCACATGTACAAAAGCAAAAAAACACTGCGGATGCTGGAAATCTGAAATAAAAACAGAAAATGCTGGGAAACGCTCAGCGGGTCAGGCAGCATCCGTGGAGAGAGAGAGAGAGAGAGAGAGAGAGAGAGAGAGAGGGGGGAAAAACAGAGTCAACGTTTCAGGTCGGTTGACCTATCGTCCTGAAACATTGGACTACATTTCATTGGCTGTAAAGCACTTTGGGGACAGCCCGAGGTCGAGAAAGGCGCTATACAAATGCAAGATCTTTCTTTCTTTCTTTGATGCTTTCACGGCCCTGGAACTTGCCGCTATTTAACAGCTTACTTCGGTAGATTTTTTTTTTTTTTTTTTTGTCGTTGAAGTCGCTAGCTACAGACTTTGCCTGTAAGAGAGGAAAGAATCATAGAACAGCGCGGCACAGAAGGAGGCCATTCGGCCCATCGAGTCTGCGCCGGCTCTTTCGAATTGCAATCCAGTTAGTCCCGGGAAGTGGAATTTCTCTGTTTACTTCACTTTGACATTTCAAGCTTTTTTTTAAAAAAAATTAAAATTATCTTCCCCCCTTCAAATAATTCTGCAACTGGTGGGTGTATAACAGATTGTTAAATGGCCCGCCATTGTGCGGCTGTTTGACACCTACAGTTACAGAAACCTTGATCTCCCACCCGCAAAAAACAAACAGTTCAACAGCTGATTTATTACAAACGGTAGAGAGGTCATTGCTGAAATTTCCTGTAAGCCAGGAAACTCGTCACGTGCGAGCTACTCGTGGCCGAGCCTGCTAACCAACCCGCTCACTGTTGACAGAAAAGGCGCTTCTCGCTGGCAGGTCCTTTGGGGGTCACCACACTGGTCGTTACTTTATCGAAACATGATGCGAAGTGAGGGGCGGGGGGGGGGGGGGAAATTATAAAATAAAATACCCTTTATTTATTTAAGT
This sequence comes from Somniosus microcephalus, assembly GCF_052327205.1. NCBI lineage: Eukaryota > Metazoa > Chordata > Chondrichthyes > Squaliformes > Somniosidae > Somniosus > Somniosus microcephalus. Next base: position 21,510,875 of record NC_140987.1, on the reverse strand, counting down.
TGTTTAATTTCTAACACAAAAGGGACGTGAGAAATTAGGATATGGTCGACAACCTTTTGCAGACGGGCAACGCTTCCTGATGCAATCGCAAACCACAGCAAATTTCGTTACTGAACTCCTCAAACAGAACTTGCAGAATCTGACTATACAGGAAACGGCAATAAGAGGTCTCTCAGCAAAGAAATGGAAGACTTGCATTTGTACAGCGCCTTCCACGACTTCAGGACGTCCCAAAGCGCTTTACAGCCAATGAAGTACTTTTTGAAGTGTAGTCACTGTTGTAATGTTGGAAACGTGACAGTCAATTTGTACACAGCCAGCTCCCACAAACAGCAATGAGATAATGACCAGATAATTTGGGGGGGGGGGGGGTGGAATTAGGTGTTGGTTGAGGGATAAATATTGGCCTGGACACCGAGGAGAGCTCACCTGTTCGTCTTCGATATAGTGGCCATGGCTTCTTTCACAGAGAGCAGACGGGGCCTCGGTTTAATGTTTCATCCAGAAGACGGCACCTCTGACAGTGCAGCACTCCACTGGGAGTGTCAGCCTGGATTTTTGTGCTGAAGTCTCTGGAGTGGGACTTGAACCCACAACCTTCTGACTCAGAGTCGAGAGTGCTGCCCACTGAGCCACGGCCGAGTAAACCAGCACATCTGCAACACTAGGAGACATATCCTTTCAAAGATGATCGCCAACAGATCTGTTACTGGCTAATACGTGTTTCCAATCAGTTTTCTTTCTGTGCGAGGGATGTTGCGGGCACTGGGAGTCTCGAACAGAAAGGGTGTCCATTTCCCAGCGCTATCAACCACTCCTGGGCTGTCTACACTAGGGTTCAATGTGGTGATGCCTCAGCCCGAGCCCAAGCACAGGCATCACCATCGTGCACCCGCTCTTGAAACCTTACTTCAGGGAAGGCGACAACCCCAGAACAAGTGGCCAATTCACTGTCGTCGTTTCCTGTTAACTAACAGTTGACAAGTGCATATAAATGTATATTAATATAAATTATTGTACGATTCCAGCGAGCCTCTCGCATCGCCAATTGGTCAGCGTAGTCAGGAGCAATGTTCCCCGTGAGCTGCGCTTCGTTCTGCGCGGCCGGTTTCTTTCAGTGCGCGGTCTCTTTAAATTTCCACGCAGGCGCGGCACTTGCGTGGGAGAAGCCGGTGAGCGGCCTGCGCGGGACCTTTCCCATTACTGCGCAGCCGCCAACGTTCCCTCTAAGCTGCGCAGACGCGCAGCTGCCCGCCAGTCCCGCGCAGCCCAGGACCGGCTTTTCCAATCCAAGCGAGAAACTTTGAAGGGACATTAAAGGGACCGCGCACCCAAATTTAACATTGGTGGATGCGCCGCTAAGAGGGAACACTGGTCAGGAGGCTAGCACTGATTGGTACGATGGGCCCATCAGCTCCCATTATGCAAACCATCGGGCACATGAACCAATTAGATCGCACCATTGGTTCCTGCAACCCAACAGGACACCTTCAACACGCCACTACAACACTACAAACTCCCAGGGTCAAGAACCACATCGAGAAGACAAAGGCAAAAGTGAGTGCACGAAACAACATCCTGAATAAGCTCACTAACACAAGATGGGGAGCAAGCCCGAAAACATTGCGAACCAGTGCACTTGCTCTTTGCTATTCCACTGCCGAATACGCCTGCCCTGCATGGGAAAGGTCTACTCATGCCAAGAAGATGGATGCCATTCTGAATGCAAGCTGCCGATTTATCACAGGTTGCTTAAAACCAACAAACACCAACAGCCTATATATCCTGGCAGGTATCGCTCCCCCTGATATAAGAACGGTAGCCAGCAAGAAAGAGCGACTCCATCAAACATCAGATGAGAGGCACCCTCTGCATTGTCATACACCTACATCCAGCCGCCTAAAGTCAAGGAAGAGCTTCATGAACAGTGTTGTTCCATTACAATCAACCTCATCTGAAGCCCGCATCGCCTTGTGGAAAGACCGGCTCGCCGGTCTTGAACAACCCCCAGCGATGGAAATTTTACCTGATGAAAGCCTTCCCCCAGGAGCTAATTGCAACTGGGCAATCTGGAAGTGCCTTAACAGACTTAGGACCGGTGTAGGTTGCTCAAAGGTGTCACTAAGCAAATGGGGATATTCAACCAGCCCGACAACTTGTGAATGTGGAACTGAGGCACAGACTATGCAACATCTCCTGCAATGCCCATTGTTAGAGGAACCCTGCACTGTTGCAGATCTTGCCGAATCCAACAACAAGGTGCAAAAATGTGTCCAGTTCTGGCTGGGCTATGTATAGACTGTCCGTGGACACGATAAGAAGAAGTTACAGTAATCTGTCCATAACAAAGGGATAATCAAACTGCTAATGAGATCAGTTCCCATTGAAGAGTTACTGGACACAATTAAATGAATATAAAAAGAAATCAATAGCAGTCCCACTTGACAAACCTTCGCTTACAAATTGGCTCCATTTTCTCCACTGCGAACGCACTCACTATTGGGACCCAGATGTGCATCAGTGTCCCAAGGCATTTCACAGGAGCATCATCAAACAAAATTTGACATCGAGCCACAAAAGGAAATAATAGGGCAGGGTGCTTGGTCAAAGAGGTAGGTTTTAAGGAGCGCTTTAAAAGGAGGAGAGAGGTGTAGAGAGGCGGAGCGGTTGAGGGAGGGCCCAGGCAGCCGAAGGCACGTCCGCCAATGGTGGAGCAATTATAATCAATCAGGGATGCTCAAGAGGCCAGAATTGGAGGAGCACAGAGATCTCGGAGGGTTGTAGGGCTGGAGGAGGTTACAGAGATAGGGAGAGGCGAGGCCACGGCGGGATTTGAAAACACCGATGAGAATTTTTAAATCTTGGCGTTGCCGGAAGGGAAGCCAATGTAGGTTTAGCGAGCACAGGGGTGACGGGTGAACGGGACTTGGTGCGAGTTAGGGCACGGGCAGCAGAGGTTCGGAGGAGCTCAAGTTTACGGGAGGGCGCGAGGTGGGAAGTCGGCCAGGAGAGCCGTCACATGGCCCGTCTCACGCTTAGCGAACATCCAGCAAAATAAGCCTCACGTCACCGGTATTGCGGGGCAGGTCCTCGAGTCGAGCGGTGCTTACCAATGTTCTGTCGCAGCTCCTCGCACTGACTGACGTGAGGTAACCGCAGCATCTCTTTCCATTTTTTACTCCGTCCCTTCCTCTTCCCTCCGCCACCTGTACCAAACAGAAATCATTAACAAAAGACGACTGAGGACACGGCTTCAAATCATTTGGTAAATAAAAAGCAACAAAAAGTGAATTTTTTTGTTGTTTTTACAAAGCCTGATTTTTTTTTATTTTTTTTTTATAATTTGAAATACTTCATTGTTTCATTACACGGCTTTGGGGGGTTATCAGATCCCCAGGGATACACTGTGCAGAGCCACAAAAAAAATAAATCAGGAATCGAAATAAAACTAACTTGTTTAACGTTACTCAAACTTCATTTAAAATGACATTTTGCTCACTGTCCAACTGGACAGAGCCACGCGACAAGCCAAGCACAGCCCAGTAATCCCCGTAACTCCGCACATAGCAGTTCCCCAAACGTCACATTTCCCATAAAATCACTGCCCCAAATGTCACAGTTCCCATTAAACCAATGCCCCAAAATGTAGCAGATCCCATTAAACCAATGCCCCAAATGTAGCAGATCCATTAAACCAATGCCCCAAATGTAGCAGATCCCATTAAACCAATGCCCCAAATGTAGCAGATCCCATTAAACCAATGCCCCAAATGTAGCAGATCCCATTAAACCAATGCCCCAAATGTAGCAGATCCCATTAAACCAATGCCCCAATTGTAACAGATCCCATTAAACCCCTGGTCCAAAATATTAGATGGAGCGACACTCTAGTCTTGTATTGGGATCATTTTAAAACTACCAATGCTATTATTGTCTTCATTAAAATCTAGCCCCCGCATTAAAACAGGTTAATTTCTTTAAGAGCGACTTTACATAAGAACATAAGAAATAGGAGGAGCAGTAGGCCAATTGGCCCCTCGAGCCTGCTCCGCCATTCAATAAGATCATGGCTGATCTGATCCTAACCGCCAATCCACTATGACAGGACTATCTCCTGAATCTAACAGCATTAGACACACGAAATAGGAGCAGGATCAGGCTACACGGCCCCTGGGCCCGCTCCGCTACCCACAGGGCCATGACCGATCCGAACCTAGACTCATGTCCAAATTCCTGCCCGCTCCCCGTAACCCTTTATTCCCTTTACTTCTAGGAAACTGTCTATTTCTGTTTTAAATTTATGTAATGATGTAGCTTCTACAGCTTTTTGGGGCAGCATATTCCATGGACCTACCACCCTCTGAGTGAAGTAGTTCCTCCTCATCTCAGTTTTGAAAAAGCAGCCCCTTATTCTAAGACTATGCCCCCTAGTTCTAGTTTCACCCATCATCTGGAACATCCTCCCCGCATCCACCCGATCCAACCCCTTCACAATCTTATATGTTTCAATAAGATCGCCTCTCATTCTTCTGAACTCCAATGAGTAGAGTCCCAATCTACTCAACCTCTCCTCATATGTCCATCCCCTCATCCCCGGGATTAATCGAGTGAACCTTCTTTGTACTGACTCGAGAGCAAGTATGTCTTTTCTTAAGTATGGACACTAAAACTGTATGCAGTATTCCAGGTGCGGTCTCACCAATACCTTGTACAACTGAAGCAATACCTCCCTATTTTTATATTCTATCCCCCTAGCAATGGGTCCCCTCCGCCAAATCGTTAATATAGATTGTAAAGAGTTGGGGACCCAGCACTGACCCCTGCGGAACACCACTGGTTACTGATTGCCAGTCTGAGAATGAACCATTTATCCCAACTGATAAACACAAGACAATATAGGTTTGTATCTAGTGTCAGCCAGTGGCTCAGTGGGCAGCACCCTCGCCTCGGAGTCAGAAGGTTGTGGGTTCAAATTCCACTCCGGAGACTGGAGCACAAACAATATAGGAGGACACTCCCAGTGCAGTGCTGAGGGAGTGCCGCACTGTCAGAGGTGCCGTCTTTCAGATGAGACGTTAAACCGAGGCCCCGTCTACTCTCTCAGGTGGACATAAAAGATCCCGTGGCCACTATTTCGAAGAGGAACAGGGGAGTTCTCCCCGGTGTCCCGGCCAATATTTATCCTTCAATCAATTATCCGGTCATTATCACATTGCTGGTCATCATCGCTACTGAAACGTCACAAAGTAAAGAGGATTAAAGCTCCCCCTGGCATGGGTCACAGTTGGTAAAAGCAGCAGATAGCTGATCTATATGAGGAGTGGGCTGAGGGGGTAGAAATTCCCAGATTTAGTCTCCAGTCTGTGCCGTTAGCCGATCTCAGACAGAGGCGACAATCGGGGCGTTTCCAATCGACCTTCCGGGCCCCTGGGCGAGGGAGGGGAAAAAACTGGCCCAGGCTCTCACCCACCTTCCAAACCAGCCCCCACCCCACCTGCTCCCCGGGCTGGAAAGGGACGTGACAGGAGGACACGACTGAGCTTTCGTCGCCAATAACTCCCCATCCAGGCAGAGTGCCACTTGAGCACTGCATCAGACGTGCTGTCACTGAACTGAACATCAGCTCGAGTTGGGCACCTTCAGGAGAAGGGGAGAGCAAAGTCGACAAGAACAAGAAGTAACAGAGATGGAGGAGAGCCAATCATCTTCTGGGATTGATCACAGCGTTGCACTATGATGGGAGAAGACCCAGCCTTCAGATTAGCCTACGTTGATGGTTGCCTTGCGTGGGAGATGGCGGGCGGGATGATGGGGTTAGAGAAGGAAGTGGAGAAGTCCAGGTTCCTCATCGACAGCCATTTCTCTCCAGTTTCCTAACCCCATTGTGCAGGCTAACCACGTTTTGAGGGATTACAATCACATCACCAGACTTCGCGAATCAAAGACAACATCGACAGAAAGCTCCCACACGCAGCAATGTGATAATGACTAGATAATCTGTTTTAGTGATGTTGATTGAGGGATAAATATTGGCCCCAGACACCGGGGAGAACTCCTCTGCTCTTCTTCGAAATAGTGGCCATGGAATCTTTTATGTCCTCCCGAGAGCAGATAGGGCCTCGGTTCCTATGTGACTATTCACGTGACCCCTGAAAGAAGGCACCTCCGACAGTGCAGCACTCCCTCAGTGCTACACTGGAGTGTCAGCCTGGATTCGTGTGCTCGAGTCTCTGGAGCGGAACTTGAACCCACAACTTTCTGACTCAGAGGCGAGAGTGCTGCCCACTGAGTCACAGCTGACACAATTGGTGCTACGGATATTTTAGGATTCCAGCTTTGACTCGGCTGATTTACACCCCTGCGTGTTAGTACATAAGAACGTAAGAAATAGGAGCAGGAGTAGGCCATACGGCCCCTCGTGCCTGCTCTGCCATTCAATAAGATCATGCTGATCTTCGACCTCAACTCCACTTCCCGCCCGATCTCCATATCCTTTGATTCCCCTAGAGCCCAAAAATCTCTCTCAGCCTTGAAATATACTCAACGATTCAGCATTCATAGCCCACTGGGGCAGAGAATTCCAAAGATTCACCGCCCTCAGTGAAGAAATTCCTCAATCTCAGTCTTAATCAACCCCTTATCCTGAGACTGTGACCCCTAGTATGGCCAGAAGTATTTGTGGACAAGCCAAAGATTGCACTCACTGCTTCGTGATAAGGGTTAGTTGTCAAAAAGTGATGGGTCAACACAGCACAACACACGAAGCAACTCCCACAGCAGGCAATGCTCGAGACAGCACCCTGAAGATAGATAACTTCAAGGGGTAATTATATTCAACGTTCCAGCATAGCAACATGTTACACAGGAACATACCAAACTGATGGGCAGGAAAAGACCAATTGGTCTATCAAGCCTGCCCCACACTCGTGATAGCTGGAGCATCAGGACTCCTCGGATTAAATAGAAACGTTCAAAAGGGAACTAGATATACAGGAAACTATTATCCGGCACCAACGGGACCGGCGTGGTGCCAGTTTATCAAAGAGTCCGGATTACAGAGAGGTATAGTTTAAAAGGTACGAGAGCCCCGTACACAGCAACAAATCCAGGCTTCCCTGTTGCTTAGCAACATGTGCAGGAACTCCAGCCACAGACCAAGCGTCCCTGTTGCTTAGCAACAAGTGCATGAACCCCAGTTACACAGCCACAGATCCAAGAACTGCCACTAATATGAAGTAAAACTTACCTGAACCTACTCCTGAATTTTGCCGGTTAACAGAGATTTCCTGTTATTTAGGTGCTGGTTAAAAAAGAGAGAGGTTTCCTGTATACTTTAAAAGGAAAAATTTCCAGGGCTATGGGGAAAGAGCAGGCGGAGTGGGACCAATTGGATAGCTCTTTCAAAGAGGCACGATGGGCCGAATGGCCTCCTCCTGTGCTGTATGATTCTATAGACACTTCCTACTCCCACCCCCAACCTTTCCACAGCCAGGTAATCTACTGGGAGGGGCAAAAGAATAGGAAAATAAACATTATTCATCTATTAACTTAAAACTAGAATCTCAGCACCAAAAACGTTTTATAAGTACTTTCACTTTCATCTTTCAAGGTATTAAAAAAGTAGAAATGTTGCCCGGCAGCAGATTCACAGAGGGACACAGAGAGGCCCCAAAGCCTCGCACTCGATTTAAACCGCCCGGCCCAAAACAGCCCTGGCAAAGCCGGGCTCCCCAGCTAGTCTCAGCATAAAAGAGTTACTGGGGAAACCATGAAAGGGTTCGAATTAAGAGCTGAGAAGGCAAGTTGGGGGGGAAAGAGGCTCACATGAATAGTCACATAGGAACAGGAGTAGGCTATTCAGCCCCTCGAGCCTGTTCAGCCATTATCCGCCCATTCAACGGGATCATGGCTGATTTGCACCATAACTTCATCTGTCCCCTTTGGTTCTGTACCTCTCAATACCCCTACCTAACAAAATATCTATCAACCTCAAGTTTTGACATTTTCAATTGAACCCCTTCCCCGCCACCCAACTCCAACCCCCCTCCACCGATTTTTTTTTTTGGCGGGGGGGGGGGGGGGGGGGGGGGGGGGGGAGAATGTTCCAGATTTCCACCATAAAAAGTGTAAAAAAAAAATTCCCGTAAGCTAAACTAGGTGCGAGGGGACTAGCGACTGAATTGTGAAAGAGAGCGAGCGTCACGTAAAGGTTGGGGCCTCAGGCGAGTCTCTCACACTGGAAGCGTGTTGTGGTTTTTGTTGCATCACTGATTAATGTGGAAGTCAGTTTTTAGATGATACAAGCACCCCATTGTAAAAAGAGTCCACCATCACTTTCCTCATGAGCTATGTCCACATCAAACCAATCTGACGCTTAAAAAAATTCAGTCCGCAGAGATACTGCAATTGCTTCATAAAGTATTCCGCTGGACTGCATTGGGTTGGGTTGGAGATCAAGGCGATACAATTGGATCGTGTGCCCGAGGTACGGAGGGAGAAGGGTGGGGGAATCATAGAAGGAGGCCATTCGCGCCATCGTGCCGGCTCTTTGAAAGAGCTATCCAACTAATCCCACTTCCCCCCCTTGCGCTTTTCCCCCATAGCACTGCAAATTTTTGCTTTTCAAGTATTTATTCAGTTCCCTTTGAAAGTTACTATTGAATCTGCTTTCAGGCAGCGCAATCCAGATCACAACTCCTCGCTGCGTAAATAAAAAACTCATCTCGCCCTCTGGCTCTTTGGCCAATTACCTTAAATCTGTGTCCTCTGGTTACCGACCCTCCGCCAATGGGAAATAGCTCCCGTTGAGAGGACGGCCAGGGTTCCCGCTGGGAAGTGCGCATGTAGTGGCGCGATGGCGCCAGCTGTGACAACTGCCATGATCAAACAGGCTGGCAGCACTCACAGTCTGGGTTGGCCCGTGAAGAAGGGCCGCTCGGAGCAAGTCCCAGAGGGAAAGAGGCTCTTAAAGCGGACCGTATCCCAGCAAGTAGTCAATGCCGTCGGAAGAGGAGGTGCCGAGCGCTCTGGTCAGGACACACCTCAAGTGCCGAGGTGCATCACCAAAGTACAAGGGACATGTCCAAAGCCTGGAAGCGATGCAGAGCAGGACCACGAGACTGATCTCTAGCGTCGGAGGAGTGAGTTACTCAGAGAAAGTTGGGGTCTTTAGCCTTGATGCCAACAAGACGGAGTGGATTTAAGGGTATCAAGTGAGAACATAGGAACAGGAGTAAGCTACTGAGCCCCTCGCGCCTGTTCCGCCATTCAACGAGGCCACGGCTGATCTGTGATCTAACTCCATATACCCGCCTTCGGCCCATATCCCTTAATACCTTTAGTGAACAAAAAGCTATCAATCTCAGATTTAAAATTAATTGATCTAGCATCAATTGCTGTTAGCGGGAGAGAGTTCCAAACTTCTACCACCCTTTGTGTAGAAGTGTTTCCTAATTTCCCTCCTCAAAGGTCTGACTAATTTTTAAGACTATGCCCCCTAGTCCTAGAATCCCCAACCAGCAGAAACAGTTTCTCTCGATCTACCTCTATACAAATGGGAATTATATCTTTTTTTAAGTCAATCTGGCAGAGAAAAGAGGGGAAAAAGAAACCTCTATAAAAATACAACAAAGGCTGAATAATGGAAGTCTGACAGTCGAGTAATAAAGGGAAAGCAGTCTTTTTGGAGTCCATTCGTCTCCAAGATGACACACCTGGCGACAGGTAAACTGGAACGTAGAGGTCCATCAGTGACAGGCTCAAGAATCCGAGACCTGAGCCAGTCCTCAGTATTCTAGAGAGATTTGGCTTATTAAATAAAGAGAAACTGTTTCCACTGGCAGGAGGGTCAGTAACCAGAAGACACAGATGTAAGATCATTGACAAAAGAACCAGAAGGGAGGCGAGAACATTTTTTTTTTTTTTTTTTTATATAAACGCAGCCAGTGGTTGTGGTCGGGGATGCGCTGCCCGAGAGGGTGGTGGAAGCAGATTCAGTAGTAGCTTTCAAAAGGAAATTGGATAAATAAATTTGCACGGCTATGGGGAAAGAGCAGGGGAGTGGGACTAATTGGAGAGCTCTTTCAAAGAGCCAAACGGCCTCCTTCTGTGCTGTATCGTTCTATGATTAACTGGGCCTGGAGAGGTAGACCAGCGACTGCGGGCTGTAATACCTCCCACTCCAGGGAGATCCCTGCAAACCAACTCCCCCAACATTTCGGGCGGTTCGTGCTGGGCCATCAAATCGAAAGCTGCTCTGTGCTCAGTCGTGTGGACTTCAGCTTCTGTACTGTCCAAACACACACCTGGGAGGGGGTCCCTCCACCACGGCTCTTTCCCAATCGGCACACAAGTTCTCTTGGACACACTTCACCGCTCCATTCTCGCCGAGACAATATCGTGGAATTCCCTACCCAGCACTATTGTGGGAGCACTGTCACCATGAGGACTATGGTGGTTCAAGAAGAAGACCCACCACCACCTTCTCAGGGCAACAGATGCCAGCCTTGCCAACGACGCCCACCTCCCGAGAACAAGAGGAGACACAAGCGAGCGTGTCCCCGCAGGGAACGTGTGTGCAGTCCGCATTAAATAAACAGAAACTCTATCCACGTGGCTCGCTCAGTAGATTAGCTCAGACACTTAAGCACGTCAGACACACAGCTGTCCGGGGAGGGGGGGGGCAGCCAATTCGAATAGTTTTTCAGAAACCGCTCCTTGCCGAGGCGCAACATTACAACAAAAATCAAATCAAATCAACTTTTGTCATTGTTAGTGCACAAGTGCAGTACAACGAAATGTAGGCTTGCGGCTCCCGAGAGTGTACATTTAGATTAAGACATTTAAACATTCAACATACATTTGGCTTGTAGTATATTAACAAACATAAACATAATAAAGTGCATTGGCAGATGTGCAGGCTTTAGAGTTTATTTGTGGAGTTCAGTAGGATGACAACCCTGGGAAAGCTGTTCCTAAATCTGGTCATTCGGGTGCGAATGCATCTGTAGCGTCTCCCAGATGGCAGGAGGGCGAACAGACTGTGGCTGGGGTGGGTAGGGTCTTTGATGATGGACCGTGACCTCCGTAAACAGCGTTTCTGGTATATGTGCTCTATGGTCGGTAGCCGGATGCCGGTAATGCGTTGGACAGTTTTGACTACCCGCTGCAGGGCTTTCCGGTCATAGTAGCTACAGCTGCCATACCATACTGTGATACAGTTCGTCAGGATGCTCTCTATTGTGCAGCGGTAAAAGTTAGAGAGGATCAGGGGTGACAGGTTACATCCCTTCAGCCTCCTTAGGAAATATAGGCGCTGCTGGGCCTTCTTCACCAGAGAGGAGGTATTGAGGGACCAGGAGAGGTCTTCCGTGATGTGGACTCCGAGGAACAGTGACTACATTGACAAAATACTCCATCTAGAGCCATCCTTTGTCTCTTAACCTGTCCCATTACCATCTCCTCTTGCCTTGAATATCTCTTAATGCCGCTTTATCTCTCCTGTCTTCCATCCTATCACAGACCTTCCCTTTTGTTCTTTCATCCCCTCCCCCATTTCCCAGCCCCTACACTTGCTTTAAAATCTGTTCCTTTTCCTGCTTTTTTCCCATTCTGACAAAAGGTCTTCGACCTGAAACGTTAACTCTGTTTCTCTCTCCACGGATGCTGCCTGACCTGCTGAGTTTTTCCAGCGCTTTCTGTTGTTATTTCAGATTTCCAGCATCCGCAGTATTTTGCTATTGACAAAATACTTCACTGGCTGTAAAGCACTTTGGGATGTCCTGTGGTTGTGAGCGGTGCTACAGAATTGCAAATTATCTTTCTAAATAACATCTATTAAAAAAAAGCAATTAACCTCCCACTAACATCAAATCCCTTCAAGTCTGTTTACAGCAATTTAAACAAGACTTTCACACACCAAACATTAATTAGGTGCTTACGCCCCTCCCCCCCACCAAGCAAACCGAGAAGACCTAAATAAAAAGCAGCACCAAGTTTGCAGCTTTCTTTTTAAAAAAAAAAGGTCCATACTTAGGTTCTGCTGAGGGAGTACGAGCAGCTCGGGGCTAAATTAAAAAGCTGAACCACAAAGGTAATAATCTCTGGATTACTACCTGAGCCACGTGCAAATTGGCATAGGGTAAATAAGATCAGAGAGATGAACGAGTGGCTCAAGGATCGGTGTGGGAGAAATGGGCTTCGATTCCTCTGGCACTGGCACCAGGACTGGGGAAAGAGGGAGCTGTTCCGTCAAGACAGACTTCATTTGAACCAGGCTGGGACCAGTGTCCTGGTGAATCGAACGACTAGGGCCGCAGATAGGGCTTTAAACTAAATAGTTTTTGGGGGGGGGGGGGGGAAGGGATATACTGAGTGGAAATTTTAAAAGTCAAAGCAATTGAGAAGGCAAAAGTGCAGGGTAGCGATAGGGGTAATGATAACCGGAGTGTGGCAGGACGGGACAGAGCGTATACACAACAGTGCATCAGAAAGAGGGGTCGCAATAGGGAAAAATGGTATAAAGACAAAATTAAAAGCTCTATATCTGAACGCACGCAGCATTTGTAACAAGATAGATGAGTTGACAGCACAAATAGAAATAAATGGGTATTATCTGATAGCCATTACAGAGACGTGGTTGCAAGGTGACCAAGGCTGGGAACCGAATATTTTGGGGTATTTGCCATTTCGTAAGGAAAGGAAGGTGGTGTAGCTCTGTTAATAAGGGATGAGATCAGTGCAGTAATGAGAAATGATATTGGCCTAGAAGATAAAGACATAGAATCAGTTTAGCTGGAAATAAGAAATAATAAGGGTAAGAAGTCACTGGTGGGAGTGGTCTACAGGCCCCCAAACAGTAGCCACACTGTAGGACAGAGTATAAATCAAGAAATAATAGAGGCTTGTAAGAAAGGTATGACTATAATCATGGAGATTTTAATCTTCAGATTGATTGGACAAAGCAAATCGGCAAAGGTAGACTTGAGGAAGAGTTCTTAGAGTGTATATGGGATTGTTTCCTGGAACAATATGTTGTGGAACCAACCAGGGAGAAGACTATTTTAGATCTGGTAATGTGTAACGAGGCTGGATTAATTAATGATCTCGAAGTGAAGGATCCTCTTGGGAAGAGTGATCATAGCATGGTAGAATTTCAAATTCAGTTTGAGGGCGAGAAAGCTAGGTCTCAAACTAGTGTCCTGAACTTAAACAAAGGTAATTACAAAGGTATGAAGGCAGACTTGGTTAAAGTGGACTGGGAAAATATATTAAAGGGTAAGACTGTAGAAAAGCAGTGGCAAACATTTAAGGAGATATTTCATAACTTTCAGCAAAGTTATATTCCAGTGAGAAAGAAAGACTCTAAGAGAAGGGTGAATCATCCGTGGCTAACTAAGGAAGTAAAGGATGGTATCAAACTGAAAACAAAGGCATACAATGTTGCGAAGAATAGTGAAAGGCCAGAGGATTGGGAAAAAAATTTTAAACCAGCAAAGGATGACTAAAAAAAAAATGATAGAGAGAGAGAAGATAGCTTATGAGAGTAAGCTAGCAATAAATATAAAAACAGGCAGTAAGAGCTTCTACAGGTATATAAAAAGGAAGACAGTAGCTAAAGTAAATGTTGGTCCCCTAGGAGGAGGAGTCTGGGGAATTAATAATGGGAAACAAGAAAATGGCAGAGACCTTGAACAATTATTTTGTATCGGTCTTCACGGTAGAAGGCACTAAAAGCATCCCAATAATGGATAATCAAGGGCTATTGGGGTGAGGGGGGGGGGGAGACTTAAAACAATCGCTATCACTAGAGAGAAAGTACTAGGCAAACTAATGGGACTAAAGGTGGACAAGTCCCCTGGACCCGATGGCGTGCATCCTAGAGTCTTAGAAGAGGTGGCTGCAGAGATAGTGGATGCATTGGTTGTAATCTACCAAAATTCCCTGGATTCTGGAGAGGTCCCAGCGGACTGGAAAACCGCAAATGTAACGCCCCTATTTAAGAAAGGAGGGAGACAGAAAGCAGGCAACTATCGACCAGTTAGCCTAACATCTGTCATTGGGAAAATAATAGAGTCCATCATTAAGGAAGTGGTAGAATGACATTTAGAAAATCATAATATAGTCAAGCAGTCAGCATGGTTTTATGAAAGGGAAATCATGTTTGACAAATTTGCTGGAGTTCTTTGAGGATGTAATGAGCAGGGTGGATAAAGGGGAACCAGTAGATGTGTATTTGGATTTCCAGAAGTTTACTACACAAGATAAGAGCTCACAGGGTTGGGGGTAATATATTAGCATGGATAGAGGACTGGCTAACTAACAGAAAACAGAGAGTCGGGATAAATGGGTCATTTTCAGGTTGGCAAACTGTAACTAGTGGGGTGCTGCAGGGACCAGTGCTGGGGCCTCAACTATTTACAATCTATATTAATGACTTGGATGAAGGGACCGAGTGTACTGTAGCCAAATTTGCTGATGATACAAAGATAGGTGGGAAAGCAAATTGTGTGGAGGATGCAAAGAATCTCCAAAGGGACATAGACAGGCTCAGTGAGTGGGCAGAAATCTGGCAGATGGAGTTTAATGTGGGAAAATGCGAGGTTATCTACTTTGGTAGGAAATTTTAAAAATTATTTAAAATGGAGAGAGATTACAAAATGCTGAGGTACAGAGGGATCTGGGGGTCCTTGTACATGAATCACAAAAAGTTAGCATGCAGGTACAGCAAGTAATTAGGAAGGCAAATGGAATGTTGGCCTTTATTGCAAAGGGGCTGGAATATAAAAGTAGGGAAGTCCTGCTACAACTGTACAGGGTATTGGTGAGACCACACCTGGAGTACTGCGTACAGTTTTGGTCTCTTTATTTAAGGAAGGATATACTTGCATTGGAGGCAGTTCAGAGAAGGTTCACGAGGTTGATTCCTGGGATGAAGGGGTTGTCTTATGAAGAAAGGTTGAGCAGGTTGGGCCTATACTCATTGGAGTTTAGAAGAATGAGAGGTGATCGTATTGAAACATACAAGATTCTGAAGGGGCTCGACAGGGTAGATGCAGAGAGGATGTTTCCCCTCGTGGGGGAATCTAGAACCAGGGGGCATAATTTCAGAATAAGGGGGCGCCCTTTTAAATCAGAAATGAGGAGGAATTTCTTCTCTCAGAGGGACGTAAACCTTTGGAATTCTCTTCCCCAGAGGGCTGGGCCATTGAATATATTTAAGGTGGAGATGGACAGCTTTTTGAATGATAAGGGAGTCAAGGGTTATGGGGAGCGGGCAGGGAAGTGGAGTTGAGGCCATGATCTTATTGAATGGGGGAGCAGGCTCGAGGGGCCAAATGACCTACTCCTGCTCCTACGTCTGTCTTATGTTCTGTCAAAAGTATGAATGGGGATCACTTAAAAAAGTACACCAACACATGAAATAAATTTTAAAAAACATTAATTAAAATGCCATTTAATTAAATTTTTTGAAAAAAATTTACTTTTTTTTAACGGGGCTAAAAATAAACTAATCTTTTGAAGTATATTTTTAATTTATAAATGAGTGATCAAATTTTATTTGTCTATTTTTTTTTTTTTAAACTCTTATGCTGGTGAAAGCTGGCCTTACGCTGGCTTTTACCAGGTGTAAGAATTTGACGGGCATTCAGCAGGCAGAAGCTGTGCAAACAGCGCCAACTCTCCACCCGCGGAGGCCCGTCTCCCGCGGGTGCGGAGGATCGGTCAAGAGAATTCTCGACAGATCGCAAGTGCCGGGTTTCAGCGCGTGCGCTTCGTGTGCCTAAACGCACCTCGTACGCAACCTTGGGGGGGGGGGGGGGGGGGGGGGGGGGGGGGGAAATAATTCGCAAAATACGGCCCACTATACTGTCCGTGGAATTGCGAACGGTACTTTAAATCTTCAACTTACCTGAAATTGATAATTAGGTTAACAAGGCCGTAAAAAAATGCCTCGGTTTCTAGAGGAATAGAAGAAGTGAAAAGCAGGGAAGTTATGTTAAACTCATTAAGAACCTCAGCTTTAGACCACACTTGGGAGTACTGTGCACAGTTCTGGTCGCCATGTTATGAACAGGATATAGAGGCACTGGAGAAGGTGCAGAAGAGATTCACAAGGATAATTCTAGAACTGAGGTTATAACCATCAGGAAAACCTGAACAGGCTTGGGGTCTTTTCTCTGGACACGAGAAGGCCGAGGGGTGACCTGATAGAGGTCTTTAAAATTAAGAAAGGGTTTGATAGGGTAGACGTAGAGAAGATGATTCCAGTTGTGGGGGGGGGGGGGGGGAAAGAGACCAAAACTAGAGGCCATCAATATAAGATGGTCACTAATAAATCCAATCGGGAACTCAGGAGAAACTTCTTTACCCAGAGAGTGGTGAGAATGTGGAACTCGCTGCCACAGGGAGTGGTTGAGGCAAATAGCGTAGATGCATTTAAGGAGAAGCTAGATAAACACATCAGGGAGAAAGGAATAGAAGGATATGTTGATGGGGCGAGATAAAGAAGGGTGAGAGGAGGCTCGTGTGGAGCATAAACACCGGCACGGACCAGTAGGGCCGAATGGCCTGTTTCTGTGCTGTAAATACTATACAATTCTAATAAACTCGCAGATAATCAGGCCGGGGGGTTACAACACGTTGCTGGGGAGCCGGCAGAGGTCAACGAGTCCAAATGCTTGTGGATCGACCAGTAATTTATCAACAGCAATTGGTCCTGTGACATTTCCCCTCCGAGCCCCAGACTCGGAAACACCTGTAAGTCACCCAATTGTAACAGGCACCACTAGTAAAACCCGTCGCATCGAGCAGACACGTCAATAATGCGCAGACTTGCACTGGACATTACGTACTCAAGTGGCACGTACTCCAGCTTTCTTAAAACTGGTTGTACTCGCGAAGGGGCGGTGGGGGGCGCGGGGAAGGTAGAGCGGGCGGGGTGAGACTGCGTGTTAGTGAGGCCATAAACGTCACACTTCAGCTACAGCAACTGCATTAGAAAAGCTCCAATAAACGAGGTGAAAAGGTGAAAGCCGCACGATGGCATCCAGCCACTCGAAGGACATGAGGAATTGATCATGGCAAAGAAAGAATTCTGCCAACCTTATGCCAAGGAATATAGAAAGACTTGCATTTCTATAGCGCCTTTTACAACCTCAGGACGTCCCAAAGAGCTTTACAGCCAATGAAGTACTATTTGAAGTGTAGTCACTGTTGTAATGTAGGAAACGCGGCAGCCAATTTGCGCACAGCAAGCTCCCACAAACAGCAATGTGATAATGACCAGATCGTCTGTTTTTTCCACTGACGTTGGTTAAGGGATAAATAGTGACCTCAGGGCACTCGGAATAGTGGCCGTGGGATCTTTTGCGTCCACCTGAGAGCGCAGACGGGGACTCAGTTTTTAGCGTCTCATCCGAAAGACGGCACCTCCGACAGTGCAGCACTCCCCCAAGTACTGTGGGAGTGTTGGCCTGGATTATGTGCTCGAGTCCCTGGAGTGGGGCTCGAGCCCACGACTTTCTGACTCGGAGGCGAGTGTGCGACCCACTGAGTCACTGGCCGACACCTTCTATAGGCTTCAGACCGCATGCAAAATTCCAAGTCGCTTCAAAAGGATGTTGCAAATGGCGCCTCCTACTGGATACCTTTTGTTGACTTTCGGTATTTTGGACTATCCCGCCTCTATCTGACCTTTTACAGGGGGTGGAGCCAAGTCAGATTTTGTTATAGGCCACTCATACAGACTTCCAGGTAGAGTATTGGAGGCAATTATAAAAGCACATGGAATCCTGGATTTTTGTAAAGGAAGTTATGCTAAACCTTTATAAAAAACACAGGTTAGGCCTCAGCTGGAGTGTTGTGTTCAATTCTGGTCACCGCACTTTAGGAAGGATGTCAAGGCCTTGGAGAGGGTGCAGAGGAGATTGACCAGAATGTTTCCAGTGATGAGGGAGTTCAGTTACGTGGAGAGACTGGAGAAGCTGAGGTTGTTCTCCTCCTTAGAGCAGAGAAGGTTAAGAGGAGATTTGATAGAGGTGTTCAAAATCATGAATGGTTTTGAAGAGTAAATAGGGAGAAACTGTTTCCACTGGCAGGAGGGTCGGTAACCAGAGGACACAGACTTAAGATCATTGGCAAAAGAACCAGAGGGGAGATGTGTAAGAATTCGCAATAATTTACAGTTCTGAAGATTCATTTTTTTGATTAAAGAATCCCTGGCGATGTGCTTTTAAATTTCCAGGGGTAAAAATGGCTGTCACCACATGGCCGAAGACAAAGGACAATGCTTTGTTTACAAAGCAATTGAATGCTATTAGCATTTGTTTGTATATCGAGTGGATACATCTAAACTGCAGAAGAGACTTTTGCACCTTGAATGGGAATCGTTCAAGATTTGAATGGGTTTTAAATCACCCAGCACTGGACAATAGAGCAGTTGTATCTCCCTTTTGTTTCAGCCCAGGGAGCTCCGGAAGACACATTAACCCAGTCTAACCACTCTGAGGTAGCCAATCACAGCTTTCTCTTGTGTATTGGACCCTTTTGGGTGGGGAATTTTGCACACAGCCCTTGCAAGGCAGGACGGCAGGGGCTGCACCAGGTATAACGATAGATGCTGAAGCTATCTCTCTCTCTTACTTCGCTGGACCACAGGTGAGCAGGGTGTTCTGACTCCTCAGCATAGCAACCTAGTTAAGGAGTTTGGGGGATGGTGATTTAAGGGAATTGCTAAGATTTTTTAAATAACATTGTAGCCATTGTATCCCTCGTTTTCGCCGTCTGCAACCCCTGTTATATAGTTTTACTGTAATTACTGTGTTCGTGGTATAGTTTGATATTTTGATTATAGTTTCTTTTAGTTAATAAAACTTGATTTTTTTCTCTCATCCAAACTATGCGTCTGTTTTAATATCAATAATTATAAGCCCTGCAGTCAGAACTGGAAGGTGGGGTAGCGATTCGAAACCGCTGTTTTAAAATTGGTTTTATTTTAAAATTGGTCTGAGTGCAGGCAAAGGCTGCAAGACCAGGAAAATTACTTTAAACCAGTTTAAAGAAGCCCCAAACCCTTACAGATGAGGAGAAATTCTTTTGCACAGCGAGTTGTTGTGATCTGGAACGCACTGCCTGAGAGGGCGGTGGAAGCAGATTCAACAGTAACTTTCAAAAAAGAGAATTGGATAAATACTGGAAAAGGAAAAATTTGCAGGGCTACAGGGAAAGAGCAGAGGGGAGTAGGACTCATCTCGCAAAGAGCCGGCACAGGCACGATGGGCCAAACGGCCTCCTTCTGCGCTGTATGATTCTACAAATTAGCAGTTGGGTACAGTGATTTTGCGTGGGGGGGGTGGGGGAAGAGGTGAACGATGATGGGCCAAATTGCCTTCCACACCGGGACCCATTTTCTGATCACTGAAGTAATGTACAATTCCCTGACCTGTAACATACACAATAGAAAACAGAAAGTGCTAAAAAAAAAACACACTGCAAAAACCACGGCAGGTTTGTCGACAAGTATAAAGGGAAGAGACAGGTTAATCTTTCAGCAGTGAAACCCCCCTCAGCGTTAACCCATCTCTTCCCAGAGGGCAGGCCTGCTACGTATCTCCAGCATTGTGCTCGTTTCTTCCAGCCCCTTTCCATTTCTCAAAATATCCACGCTCCCCCACCCCCCCACCCTCACTAAATCCTCCCCCAACCCAGAGAGAACCTTTATTGACAATGACTGACTCCTGGCTTCAATCACCACTGAATCATTGAGCACAGGAGGAGGCCATTCGGCCCGTCGCGTTCTTTGAAAGACCTATCCAATTAGTCTCACCGGCGCACTCTATCTCAAAGCTGCCCGGGTCCTCAGTTCCACTTCATCCTTCGACTCATCCGACGCTTCAACAAAAAAACTTTTCTTCTTCCTTTCCGATGTCAAGGATCGCAAGCTTCGTCAACTCTTGGACACCAACGCCCCTCCGGAACCTTCTTCCCCTTCACTTTCCTCTGACCCCCCCTTCCCCCAATCTCACCCCCTGCCGTGTGTTCACTATCCCCTCTGACCTTCCACTCTCTGACCCTGAACGATCAGTCCTCAGCAAAGGCCTGAGCTTCATCCCCTTACGCCCCCACCTCAATGAATTTCGAGCTCGGCACGATGCTGAGCTCTTTTTCGCCGCCTTCGTCTCCGTGCCCACTTCTTTGGCCAGGAGTCCTCCCCCCGGCACAACTGACCCTTTCTCCCGCTTGCAGAATTCCCATTCTACCTGGACCCCTCCCCCTGGCCTCTTACCCTCTCTAGATCTTTTCATCGCTAACTGCCGCCGTGACATCGGCCGTCTCCATTTCTCTGCTCCCCTCACTCACTCCAACCTCCCTCCCTCTGAACTTGCAGCACTCCATTCTCTTAGATCCAACCCTGACATTGTCATTAAACCCGCTGACAAGGGTGGTGCTGTTGTTGTTTGGCGTACTGACCTCTACCTAGCGGAAGCTGAACGCCAACTCTCCGACACCTGCTCCTACCTCCACCTGGACCATGACCCCACTACCGAACATCAAACCACCGTTTCCAAGACTGTCACTGACCTCATCTCCTCTGGAGATCTTCCCCCCGCTGCCACCAACCTCATAGTTCCCCAACCCCGCACAGCCCGCTTCTACCTCCTTCCCAAGATCCACAAACAGGACTGCCCTGGTAGACCCATCGTTTCAGCCTGTTCTTGCCCTACGGAACTTATCTCTTCCTATCTTGACTCTATCTTTTCTCCCCTTGTCCAGTCTCTTCCCACCTACATCCGCGACTCTTCGGACGCCCTCCGCCACTTTAACAGTTTCCAGTTTCCTGGCCCCAACCGCTTCCTTTTCACCATGGACGTACAATCCCTCTACACCTCATCCCCCACCCGGATGGCCTGAGGGCACTCCGCTTCTTCCTCGAACAGAGGCCCCGACCAGTCCCCATCCACCACGACCCTCCTCCGCCTGGCTGAACTTGTTCTCACATTGAACAACTTCTCCTTTAACTCCACTCATTTCCGCCAAATCAAAGGTGTTGCCATGGGTACCCGCATGGGTCCTAGCTATGCCTGCCTTTTCGTGGGCTATGTGGAACAATCTTTGTTCCAGTCCTACTCGGGTCCCCTCCCTCACCTCTTTTTCCGATACATTGATGACTGTATCGGTGCCGTTTCCTGCTCTCGCCCCGAACTTGACCATTTCATTCACTTTGCCTCCAATTTCCACCCTTCCCTCACCTTCACATGGTCCATCTCTGACTCTTCCCTTCCCTTCCTCGACTTCTCCATCTCCATCTCTGGGGATAGGTTATCGACCAATATTTACTACAAGCCCACTGACTCCCACAGCTACCTGGACTACACTTCCTCCCACCCCGCTTCCTGTAAGGACTCTATTCCATTCTCCCAGTTTCTCCGCCTCCGCCGTATCTGCTCCGACGACGCCACCTTCCACACCAGTGCTTCAGACATGTCTTCCTTTTTCCGCAACCGAGGATTCCCCTCTACCGTGGTTGACACTGCCCTCGACCGTGTCAGTTCTATCTCCCGCACCTCTGCCCTCACCCCTGCCCCTCCCTCCCGGAACCACGATAGGGTTCCCCTTGTCCTCACCTTTCACCCCACCAGCCTCCACATTCAACGGATCATCCTCCGGCATTTCCGCTACCTCCAAAGTGATCCCACCACCAAACGTATCTTCCCCTCCCCTCCCCTTTCAGCATTCCGCAGGGACCGCTCTCTCCGAGACACCCTAGTCCACTCCTCTATCACCCCAAACAGCCCTTCCCCTTCGCCTGGCACCTTCCCGTGCAAGCGGAGGAGATGTAACACCTGCCCCTATACCTCCCCCCTCCCCACTGTCCAGGGCCCCAAACACCCCTTCCAGGTGAAACAGCGATTTACTTGTACTTCTCGCAATCTAGTATACTGTATTCGCTGCTCACGATGCGGTCTCCTCTACATTGGGGAGACCAAACGCAGATTGGGTGACCGCTTTGCGGAACACCTCCGTTCAGTCCGTAAGGGTGACCCCGAGCTTCCGGTCGCCTGTCATTTCAATTCACCGCTCCATTCCCACTCGGACCTCACCGTCCTCGGCCTCTTGTACTGTTCCACGGAAGCTCAACGTAAACTCGAGGAACAGCACCTCATCTTCCGATTAGGCAGTCTGCAGCCTTCCGGTCTCAATATCGAGTTCAACAATTTCAGATCATAACCTCGGCCCCTATTTCATTTTCACTTATATTTTTCCACTCCTTTCCTTTCCCCCCCCCCCCCTTTCCTTTTGTTTCTCTCTCACACCTGGCAGCTATCTTTTGCCCTGCCAGTACACTTTACACCTAATCACAGCCTATTACCATCTCGTCTAGCTTCTAATCTCTTTTACTTCTTTTGGTTCTTTAATTCTTTTGTCCGATCGCAGCCCTGCCTTCGATCTAGTTCCTTTTCTCTCCAGTTTTGAAGAAGGGTCAAACCCGAAACGTCAACTCAAATTTCTCTCCACGGATGTTGCCTGACTTGCTGAGTTTTTCCAGCATTTTCTGTTGTTATTTCAGTCTCACTCAAATGTTCCCTTTAATTGTTTTTTGGGTGCGCGGGCCCTTCAAAACACCGTGCACGCGTGGTTTTTCCTATTTAAAAGCCGGTGAGCCGGCTGTGCGGCTTAAAGGAAACATCGGTCTGACTCACCTGCACCCCCCCCCCCTTTCTCCAATACCCCTGCAAATGCTTCTTTTTCAAGTACATATCCGATTCCTCTGTTGATAAATACTGGCCAGAACACCGGGGAAGAACTCCCCTGCGCCTCTTCGAAACAGTGGCCGTGGGATCTTTTACTTCCATCCGCACTGCCGGTTTAACGTCTCATCCTCTGGAAACACACCGAGTCTGCTGACCGGGGGGGGGTCTCCACTTGAACGATTAGCCCAACCTGTAACTTTCCTTTCTAGTCGCCGACACACTTGCCGTGTATTTCTTTTATTTTTGAACTAGTTTTCTATCGTAGGTATCGTGGGTCGCTGATTTGTACAACATTACCATCACACTTCAATCCCCCACCCCAACCCTCGCCAAACCCAACCCCGTGTAAATGCAAAAATCCACGTACCAAAATGTTTTCATATCAAAGTTACTCATTTCTCCCGGTCACAATACTTTTGTTTCCAAACTCTTCTCGAACATAGTTTATATTTTGGGGGGGGGGGGGGGGGGGGTGGTTACACGAGTGGCAACAAGAAGGGTGCGAGAGGGACAAGTGCAAGGTTCCACAAGTTGGTCACTGGAAGCACTGACAGAAACCGCGAGCGTCTCTGTCGCCACCCCTCTCCTCTTTTCAGAAGCTTCTTAAAACCTACCTCTTTGACCAAGCTTTTGGTCACCTGCCCAAATATCTCCTTATGCGGCACGGTGTCAAATTTTTGGCTAATAACACTCCTGTGAAGCATCTTGGGATGTTTTACTACAATCAAGGCGCTATATAAATACAAGTTACTGTTGCCGTCTCAACCAAGCACTGGGTTTGGAGGTGTCGGCCGTAGCTCAGTGGGTAGCACTCTCGCCTATATGAGTCAGAAGGTCGTGGGTTCAAGTCCCCACTTAGGAGACTTGGATCACATGATCTAGCCCAGCACTTGTGTGCAATACTGAGGGAGTGCTGCACTGTCAGAGGCGCCGTCTTTCAGATGAAACATTAAACCGAGTCTGCCCTCTCAGGTGGACGTAAAAGATTCCATGGCCGCTATTTCGAAGGAGGGCAGGGGAGTTCTCCCAGGTGTCCTGGGCCAATATTTATCCCTCAATCAACAGATAATCAAGGGGCCACAGGGAGGGGGGAGCTAAAGACAATCACTATGGAAATAGTACAGGAGACTTTCTGGTATCCGGCACTGACGGGACCGAGCTGTTGCCGTCCCATCAAAACTGCCGTAGAAACCAGCGCCAATATTAAAACATACGGAGCTCAGAGAGCTCCGTGTGAAGCAACAAACCCTGTTGCTTAGCAACAGCTTCAAAACAGGCAGCTGCAAGCGTCTCTGTAGCTAAGCAACAGCTTCAGCTAGACCTTGCAGAGCCTGACTGGAGAAAAAAAGCAATGAAAAGAAAAAAAAATCTGAACCGACTCCTGAATTTTGCCGGTGGATAGGGCTTTCCGGACATTTAACCTCCGGATAAACAAAAGTTTCCTGTACTTGGTAAAATAATGGGACTAAAAGATGACAAGTCCCCTGGACCAGATAGCCTGCATCCCAGGCTCTTAAAAGTGGCTGCAGAGATAGTGGATGCATTGGTTGCAATATACCACAATTCCCTGGACTCTGGAGAGGTCCCACCAGATTGGAAAACCACAAATGTAACACCCCTAGTTAAGAAAGGAGGGAGACAGAAAGCAGGAAACTACAGACCAGTTAGCCTAATATCTGTTGTTGGGAAAATGCTGGAGTCCTTCATTAAGGAAGCAGTAGCAGGGCATTTGGAAAATCATAATGCAGTCAAGCAGAGTCAGCATGGTTTTATGAAATGGAATTCATGTTTAACAAACTTACTGGAGTTCTTTGAGGATGTAACAAGCAGGATGGACAAAGGTGAACCAGTGGATGTGGTGTATTTGGATTTCCAGAAGGCATTCGATAATGTGCCACATAAAAGTTTACTGCATAAGATAAGAGCTCACTGAATTGGGGGGTAATATATTAGCATGGATAGAGAATTGGCTAACTGACAGAAAGCAGAGAGTCGGGATAAATGGGTCATTTTCTGGTTAGCAAACAGTAACTAGTGGGGTGCCACAGGGATCAGTGCTGGGGCCTCAACTATTTACAATCTACATTAATGACTTGGATGAAGGGACCGAGTGTAATGTAGCCAAGTTTGCGGATGATACAAAGATGGGTGGGAAAGCAAGTTGCGCAGAGGACTCAAAGAATCTGCAAAGGGGTATAGACAGGCTAGGTGAGTGGGCAAACATTTGGCAGATGGAGTATAATGTGGGAAAGTATGAGGTTATACTTTGGCAAGAAAAATAAAAAAGCAAATTATTTTTTAAATGGAGAAAGATTACAAAATGCTACAGTTCAGAGGGACCTGGGGGTCCTTGTGCATGAAACACAAAGTTAGCATTCAGATACAGCAAGTAATCAAAAAGCAAATGGAATGTTGGCCTTTATTGCAAGGGGGCTGGAGTATAAAGCAGGGAAGTCCTGCTACAACTGTACAGGGTATTGGTGAGACCACACCTGGAGTACTGCGTACAGTTTTGGTCTCTTTATTTAAGGAAGGATATACTTGCATTGGAGGCAGTTCAGAGACGATTCACACGGTTGGTTCCTGAGATGAGGGGGTTGACTTATGAAGAAAGGTTGAGCAGGCTGGGCCTATACTCATTGGAATTTAGAAGAATGAGAGGTGATCTTATTGAAACATATAAGATACTGAGGGGGCACGACAAGGTGGATGCAGAGAGGGTGTTTCCCCTTGTGGGGAAATCTAGAACTCGGGGCCATAGTTTCAGAATAAAGGGTCGCCCTTTTAGAACTGAGATGAGGAATTTCTTCTCCGAGGGTCGTAAATCTGTAGAATTCTCTGCCCCAGAGAGCCGTGGAGGCTGGGTCATTGAATACATTTAAGGTGGAGATAAGGGAGTGAAGGGTTATGGGGAGCGAGCGGGGAAGTGGCTTTGAGCCCAAGATCAGCCATGATCTTACTGAATAGCGGAGCAGGCTCGAGGGGCCAAGTGGCCTATTCCTGCTCCTATTTCTTATGTTATGATCACTAATACAGATTATCTGGTCTATCACATTGCTGTTTGTGGGAGCTTGCTGTGCACAAATTGGCCTGTGTTTCCCACATTACAACAGTGACTACACTGCATTGGCTGTAAAGCACTTTGGGACATGCTACGGTCGAGACAGGCTCTATAGAAATGTAAATCTGTTTCTCTGCTTGTAAATTAGAGACTGACTCAGCCACAAGGATCAGGAAGGTCCCTCAGAATTTGAGCCCCGGTCTGCACGGAGTCAACTTATCCCTACCAGTAGGAGGCGCTACAGTTGAATTCAATGCCCAGTGGGTTGAAGGGGGGGGTGAGGGAAAAATCCATGGCCAAAACCAAAAAAAGTCAGATCACTCCCCGGTGACCCACTTAAGTAGGTGAAGACAGCAATGAGCTCAATCGTGTTAACCCCCCACCCACAGCCGAATTGAAACGTATAAAATTCTGACAGGGCTAGACAGACTGGATGCAGGGAGGATGTTTCCCCTGGCTGGGGGGGGTCTAGAATGAGGGGTCACAGTCTCAGGATACAGGGTGGGACATTTAGGACTGAGATGAGGAGAAATTTCTTCACTGAGGGTGGTGAACCGGTGGAATTCTCTACCACAGAAGGCTGTGGAGGCCAAGTCACTGAATATATTTAAGAAGGAGAGGAGATAGATTTCTAGACACAAAAGGCATCAAGAGGTATGGGGAGAGAGCGGCAATATGGTATTGAGATAGAGGATCAGCCATGACCGTGTTGAATGGCGGAGCAGGCTCGAAGGGCCGAATGGCCTACTCCTGCTCCTATTTTTCGATGCTTCTAATAGAACCAGAGAAAATTGAACCAGAGGAGGCCATTCCATCCACTGTCTGTGCTGACTTTTTGCCAGATAACCCTCAAAGCAATCCAGGAACATAGATTTCTCGTAACCTCAGTCTCTGAGGATATTAAACTGATTGACCCTTCATCACTGACTTCCCGGCCAGAGAAAAGTCTTTCCCCTTTGCACTCCATCAAAACCTCTATTAAATCTCCTGAGCCTCATCGACTCCCGTGCAAAAAAGGGAAGGCAAGAGAAAACATTGATATAGCGCCTTTCACGACCTCAGGAATTAGTGTTTTACAGCCAATTAAGTTCTTTTGAAATGGAGTCATTGTTGTAATGTCAGAAACGCGGGAGCCAATTCGCGCACAGCAAGCTCCCACAAACAGCAGTGATAATGACCAGGTAATCTGGATTTTTTTTTAATTTTTTTTAATTGATGTTGGTTGAGGGATAAATATTGGCCTAGGACACCGGGGATAACTCCCCTGCTCTTCTTCGGAATAGTGGCCGTGGGATCTTTTACCTCCACCCGAGAGAGCAGACTTGACCTCGGTTTAACGTCTCATCCGAAAGACGGCACCTCCGACAGTGCAGTGGAAGCTGCCTCCGCACCGCACTGGGAGAGCGTCAGCCTAGATTCTTTTTGAATGGCCGAGCTGGATGGACAAGTGGGCTTCCCTCGGCATTCGCGATTACGCACGTCAAACGCCAGGAGTGAAGAAAACAGCGGAAGGGCCAGGACTGCTGAATCAGGAACCCATCCCACCGTATACCGCGCATTGTGACCCGTACCGAGTGGCCAACATAAGCATTGGAGAAGGAGAGAGAGTAGCAGAATGTAGTGGCAGCTGGCCAGCAAGGCCCTGCACAAAACTCAAAACTAACCAAAAGTTTGAGGGGCTACTGTTCGCCAAGATGAGAAAGTGGAAACGTGCCACAGCAAGATAAAAATGCGTGGAGATACACACAGCCAAGCCAAGACCACACACACACATTCGACACACGACAGGGAGGAAAAGAAAACAGGATTTTCCCAACGGCCCGACATGTACAAGACAAACAACCACCGCTTCCACCGCATCCTTCACTGCCCAGATTCTTTACATCGAATGTACAGCACAGAAACAGACAGGCCATTCGGCCCAACCAGTCCATGCCGGTGTTTATGCTCCACTCGAGCCTCCGCCCACCCCCATCAGCACATCCTTCTAGTCCTTCCTCGCTGGGGCGCTTCCCCGGCTTCCCCTTAAACGCATCCATTTCAAATTTACAAAGATTCTAACTTGCGGTTATACTGTGACCAGACTGAAGATGAAGCATTGCAAAAGTGGTCTCGCATCACATAGTAAATACCAAGCTGAAGCTCGTTCAGCTGCAGTTACATCGGATACACAGCACAGAAAGAGGCCATTCGGCCCAACCAGTCCATGCCGGCGTTTATGCTCCACTCGAGCCTCCTCCCGTCTTTCCTCATCTAAATCTATCAGCGTAACCCTCTATTCCCTTCTCCCTCATATCCTTGTCTAGCCTCCCCTTAAATGCATCGATACTATTCGCTTCAACCACTCCCTGTGGTAGCGAGTTCCACATTCTCACCACTCTCTGGGTAAAGTGTCTTCTGAATTCTCGATTTGATTTCTTGGTGACCATCTTATATTGATGGCCTCTACTTATGCTGTTCCTCACGAGGGGCCGAATGGCCTACTCCTGCTTATGTTATGTTAAGTGGAAGCGCACTCTCTATCTACTCTATCCAAACCTTACATAATGTTAAAAACCTCTATTAGGTCACCCAGCATGTTCATCCTTTCCCGATAGGTGTACCCTCACAGTTCTGGTATCATCCTTGTAAATCTTCTCTGCACCCTCTCCAGTGCCTCTCGGTCCTTTTTATAATATGGCGACCAGAACTGTAGACAGGAACTCCAAGTGTGGTCTAACCAAGGTTTAGCTTAACTCCTCTACTTTTCAATTCTATCCCTCTAGAAACAAACCCCACCGATACGCTTCAACCAATATTTAAATTATTCGGTACACTAGCTTCAGTTGGCACTTTGGCAAAAGAGGAAGAGTCAAGAGTTGGCAAGTGTAAAAATCAGGAGTGCCTCTTGACCCGGTGCGTCAGAGGGGCCACAAGAGGCCGTGCCCAGCTTGACCTGGTATGCGTCCCGGACAAGGTTGGGAAAAATGGAACTTCCACTATTTGAAGGGGCTGCTCCTCAACTTTTGGTTGCACTTCAGTCCCACGCTCCTGCTCCTTGGCCACCAGGTGCGCAGGGGGAGCGGGCATATCGGAGGACCTCCTCGTGGGACTGGCCAAGACTTGCATTTCTATAGCGCCTTTCACGACCTCAGGACGTCCCAAAGCACTTTACAGCCGACGAAGTACTTTTTTTTTGGAAGTGCAGTCACTGTTGTAATGTGGGTAATGCGGCAGCCAATTAGCGCACAGCAAGCTCCCACAAACAGCAACGTGATAATGACCAGATAATCTGTTCTAGTGATGTTGATTGAGGGATAAATATTGGCCCCAGGACACCGGGGAGAACTCCCCTGCTCTTCTTCAAAATAGTGGCCGTGGGATCTTTTACGTCCACTTGAGCGAGCAGACGGGGCCTCGGTTTAACGTCTCATCTGAAAGACGGCACCTCTGACAGTGCGGCACTCCCTCAGTACTGCACTGGGAGTGCCAGCCTAGCTTTATGTGCTCAAGTCTCTGGAGTAGGGACTTGAACCCACAACCTTCTGACTCAGAGGCGAGTGTGCTGCCCACTGAGCCACAGCTGACTGAATGGACAAACCTTTCTGACTACCACCTCCCTTCTGTATCGATAAACTACAGTGGGGAGGGCCCCCGCCCCGCCCCCACTTCTAAAAGTCTGCGTCATCGACCCAACAAACAACCCCATCAGTACAGGATACATTTCACTGTCATCAGTGTACAGCCACAGATATCATGTGCCAGCAAGTCTAGAACGATCGCGATGTCGATGACCAGGGGACAGACACACGCACACAAACAGGAGGCATCAAGTAGAGTGGATTATATACGGTGAGGCAGACATTACCCAGCCATGGCCAGAGTGTCCCTGGGGACAACCTATGGTATCAGAAGACCATCACAAACAGGACTGGCTACAGCTCCAGGCCAACTCCCACAGCAAGGCAGCGCAGATTCCCAAAGCACTTCACAGCCAATGAGTTACTTCTGAAGTGCAGCCCACTGTCGTAATGTAGGAAACGCAGCAGTCGCACTACGCACAGCGAGAGCCCACAAACAGCAATGAGGTACGCGACCAGATTATCTGGGTCTGATGTGGGTGGAGGGAAATATGGGTGATGAAACAGTCAGCAATACGTCCGACCAGACTTGGCGACCCTGTGTCTTCGAAAGGTGCCAGGTGTCCTTAGAGATGCGTGGGGATTTAGAGCTACTGAACTCTGCTCTCAGGTTAATACAAGGCTGCACGGGGAGAGGTACTGCGTCTGAAGGGGAATGCAAGGATCGCTCAATGCTACAAAACACAAATTGACATGGTCTGTAACTTAAAAGTAAAGCAAAGAAATCTGTTTAACGAAATGTACTCCTCTCCCACCGTAGCACTCTCACTGAGCACTCATCTTTCTTTTCACTTGGAAGTATTACATTTCTCTCCAACAATAATAATTTGCATTTATATAGCTGCTTTAATGTAGTAATACATCCCAAGGAGCTTCACGGGAGCGTTATCAGACAAAATTTGCCACTTAAGGAGATATTAGGGCAGATGACCAAAAGCTAGGTTTTAAAGAGACTCTTAAAAGGAGGAAAGAGATGTCGTGAGGCGGAGGGGTTTAGGGAGGGAATTCCAGAGCTTAGGGCCTCGGCAGCTGAAGGCACGGCCCCCAATGGTGGAGCGATTATAATCAGGGATGCTCAAGAGGGCAGAATTGAAGGGACGCGGAGATCTTGGGAGGGTTGTGTCCTGGCCAAAATTTCTCCCTCAACCAACATAACAAAAAAACAGGATTATCTGGTCATCATCACATTGCTGTTTGTGGAAGCTTGCTGTGCGCAAATTGGCTGCCGCATTTCCCACATTACAAGTGACTCCACTTCAAAAAAAGTGCTTCATTGACTGTAAAGCGCTTTGAGAAGTCTGGCGGTCATGAAAGGCGCAATATAAATGCAAGTCTTTCTTTTTTGTAGGGCTGAAGGAGATGAGAGAGATAGGGAGGAGCGAAGCCATGGCGAGATTTGAAAACAAGGATGAGAATTTTAACATCTAGGCGTTGCTTAATGGAGGACGGAGGGGTCAGGGGTTGGGTTTTTTTTGTGAGAGGAGCAATGACAGCAGATTTGAAGGAGAGGAGGAGAGGTTTAGGAAGGGAATGCCAGAGCTTAGGGCCGAGCTGAAGGCACGACTGCCAAAATTGGACAAAGGTAAAGTTCTCGGGGGTGGGGGTGGGAGGGGGGTTGTGGAGATAGGGAGGGGCGAAGCTAGAGAGAGATTTAACAACTCATCAAAGCTGCAATGAGAGAGACAACCTACGTAACTTGTTTATTTTAAACAGACCAGGTTCGGTCTCCAGACCTTGTTGACTGTCTGATCTCAGTGGGAGCAGTCGGAGAAACGCTATCCCTGGTCTCAGCACACCCAGGGTAGAAGGAGGCAAAAAAATTAAAAAATGGCCAGAGTTCAACCCATGCTGAGAAATAAGGGAGGTTTTGTGTGTTCTGGGTGTTGGGGTGGGGGGGAAAGAAACGTCAATCGAGGAGAGGATTGGGCACGGCCGTGGAGCCTCCCACAGTGGAATAGCCAGCTCAACACTCAGCGTGCTGAACCATCGCTCGGTCAAGATGTCAACGGGCACCCAGCGCCCGTGTAGCCCTCCCCAGAGAGAAGCCCACGCCTCCGAGGCGGATCAAAAAACCGGGTGGGGATGGAAGGGAGAGTCGGGACGGCGCACGGTTGATGGTACAGGGTTCCTCGCTTGAAGAATTGAAAACTGCGATTAACACTGCCCATGTACACTGGGTCATTAGACTGCTGTTAACACACTGGTATTTACAACACTTCGAAATCAGCTTCCAGTAACCATAGTAATACAAGTTCATTATCAAGGAGTGGAAAAAACTGATAGTAGATTCCTGGGAGCACGAGAATTAACTGAAGGCCTGCATGTGGCATTGGACCTCAGCCCACGCTGGAGTCGGTGCCATTCTACAATTGCTCTGTGGTTGAGTCCAAAGAAATTGTCCATATAGAACTTTTATTGCTATATAATCAGGAGCAGATCACCAGGCACATTAGAGGTTTCCAATTCGCAATCTCAATCCTGGGATTACCTAGCCAGTTATCCAACTGGGAAAAAATCTGCAACATGCATAGGAGGGAACTGAGAGAGAGAGAGAGAGAGAGAGAGAGAGAGAACTGAGAGAGAGAGAGAGAGAGAGAGAGAGGGAACTGAGAGAGAGAGAGAGAGAGAGAGAGAGAGAGGTGGGACATCACACCACTGTCTCCGGATTTAACCCGATGCAAGTGTACAACTGTGTGTTTTTCAGAAAACACAAGGTGACACGGTACAAAAATCTCTCGTCCATTATCCTTTTATCCTTGGCTGAGAAACTTTCCTGGCTGGATTGCAGCCTAGTATCTGTTACCCAACTTCTTCATTAAATGAAGGGCCACACCCAGAAACTGAACCTTTCTTTTTCAGATCGTCAATCAACCAACCTACTGTGCATTTCCTGTTGACTCCAGGCCACACACAGAGATATTAGGGCAAGTGACCAAAAGCTTGGTCAAAGAGTAAGGTTTTAAGGAGCGTCTTAAAGGAGGAAAGAGGTGTCGGGAGACGGAGAGGTTTAGGGAGGAAATTCCGGAGCTCGGGGCCGAGGCAGCTGAAGGCACGACCGCCACTGGTGGAGCGATTATAATCAGGGATGCGCAAGAGGTCAGAATTGGAGGAGCGCAGGTATATCGGAGGGTTGTTGGGCTGGAGGAGATTCTCCTACTTCTTAGGCAGTCCCTCGGAATCGAGGATGACTTGCTTCCACATTAAAAATACGAGTTCTCAGGTGACTGATGAGTCCAATGCGGGACCTACAGTCTCCGTCACAGGTGGGGCAGACGGTGGTTGAAGGGGCGGGTGGGGTGCTTGGGTTGACGTACGCGCCTTCCGCTGTTTGCGCTTGGCTTCCGCTTGCTCCCGGCAAAGAGACTCGAGGTATTCGACGCCTTCCCGGATGCTTCTCCTCCACGTTGTACGGTCTTGGGCCAGGGATTCCCAGGTGTCGGTAGGGATGTTACACTTTTTCAAGGAGGCTTTGAGGGTGTCCTTGAAGCATTTCCTCTGCCCACCTGGGGCTCTCTTGCAGTGTCGGAGCTCCGAGTAGACCGCTTGTTTTGGGAGTCTCGTATCGGGCATGCGGACGATGTGACCCGTCCATCGGAGCCGATCGAGCATGGTCAAAGCTTCGATGCTAGGGATGTTGGCCTGAGCGAGAACACTGACGTTGGTGCGCCTATCCTGCCAATGGATTTGCAGGATCTTGCGGAGGCAGCGTTGGTGGTACCTCTCCAGTGCTTTGAGGTGCCTGCTATACATGGTCCATGTCTGAGGCATACAGCAGGGCGGGTATCACTGCTGCTCTGTAGACCATGAGCTACAGAGCTATATGTGACTCCACTCTCACACTGACACGGATGACTCTTAACTGACCTCTGGTTTGCTCGGTCAATTCATTCAGTTGTGTCCAAACCATCACCGGCCATTCAAGAAGGCCCACCATCGCCATAACTTTCTCAGGGCAACTAGGGAGATGGGCAACCAACACCGTCCTAGCCAGTGACCCCCCCCCACCCCCGAGAATGAATACCAAATTAAGTAACCGCCTCCGGCCAGGAGGAGACTGCTTCAGCAAAGCATCGCGCTTCAGCCTGAAACGAACACAGCAAGGCACTGCGGCCAACTGACATCATCAATGGGCCTCATTACTGAGGCAGAACAGACCACAAACGTTCCGAAGAATTACACTGAATTCATAGCACAGAAACAGGCCCAACCGGTCCATGCTAGCCCCTGTGCTCCACACGAGCCTCCTCCCACCCCTACTTTATCTCACCTCATCAACATATCCCTCCATTCCTTTCTCCCTCATGTGTTTATCCAGCCTCCCCTTAAATGCATCTATGCTACTCGTCTCAACCACTCCCTGTGGCAGCGAGTTCCACATTCTCCCCACTCTCTGGGTAAAGAAGTTTCTCCTGAATTCCCAATTGGATTTATTAGTGACTATCTTATACTTATGACCCCGAATTTTGGACTCCTCCACATTTTTCTCTACGTCCACCCTTTACAATTTTATAGACTTCTCATAGGTCACCCTAAGGCTCTACACATAAAACACTAGTCCGTGCTTTCTCTATCCAGAGATGCTGACTGACCTATTGTGTAGTTGCAGCATTTGCTGTTTTTATTACCAATCACTAAATGTTGAGATTAGTGCACTTGCCCTGTACAGGTACGTACACCTGTATGATTGGATAGAGGGGTAAACGGATGGGATCAGCTGTGGCTCAGTGGGTAGCACTCTCGCCTCGGAGTCAGAGAGTTGGGGGTTCAATCCCCGCTCCAGGGACTCGAGCACAAAAATCTAGGCCGACACACCCAGTGCAGCGCCGAGGGAGTGCCGCACTGTCGGAGGTGCCGTCTTTCGGATGAGACGTTAAACCGAAACCCCGTCTCGGGTGGACGTAAAAGATCCAATAACACTCCGGCACAGACACGATGGGCCGAATGGCCTCCTTCTGTGCTGTAAACTTCTATGATTCTACAAAATCAGCCTAAGAAAACCTATGGGATTTCACAAAACCGAGGATGGTATCAAAGCCCCAGACGCACACTAGGAGAAGTCCTTCATCTGAATAAAATGCTGTCACACTTAGTCCGAGTTTAATCCCATTTGTGAAGACACGATGCTTCCCCGGATGATCCCGAGTTCAACCCCAGATTCACGTCGGGTTTGTCGATCTTAGTGGGCGGCAATGATGGGGGAACTACAATGTCTCGAGGCCCCTGGGAAGGTGAGGAAATAAAAACCAACCACAATTCTTGCTCCTGATCATTATACAGCAACCACTGCAGGATCAGCCGTGATGTCCCTCCCACCAGCCCACCCCCCAACGATCCCTCTAATTTTATTTTTTTGAGCGCGGTGCCTTCAGATTTGTTTCGTGGCCGCGCGCGCGCGAACACTGCCCACCACCCAGGTCAAGTGCCCTGCCGACATTCACCCTTTAGGCAAGGTACCAGAAGGTACCCCAGCACAGAGTCAACGCTTCCAGGGGACGGGAGGGAAATCGTAGGGGAGGCAACCGACATAATACAGCCAGCAAAAAAGAACAAACTTGCATTTCTGTAGCGCCTTTCACGACCTTAGGAAACCCCAAAGCGCTTTACAGCCAATCACAGAATCTTACAGCACAGAAAAAGACCATTTGGCCCATCTTGCCAGTGTCGGCTCTTTGAAAGAGAGTCCCACACCGCTATTTCCCCACAGCCCTGCAAATTTGTCCTCTTGAAAGTATTCATCCAATTCCCTCTAGGAAGTTACTATTCAATCTATTTCCACCACCTTTATAGTGAAGGACTTTGAAGTGTAGTCACTGCTGTAATGTAGGGAATGAGGCAGCAAATTTGCACACAGCAAGATCCCACAAACAGCAATGAGAAAATTACCAGATTATGTTTTTTTTTTTTTTTAAAAAGTGATGTTGGTTGAGGGATAAATATTGGCCCCAGGACACCGGGGATAACTCCCCCCTGCTCTTCTTCGAAATAGTGACCGTGGGCTCTTTTACATCCTCCCGAGAGAGCAGACGGGGCCTCGGTTTAATGTCTCATCCGCAAGACAGCACCTCCGACAGTGCAGCGCTCCCTCAGTATCAAGGGATATGGGGATAGGGCAGGAAAAGTTGAGGTCGAAGATCAGCCATGATCTTATTGAATGGTGGAGCAGGCTCGAAGGGCCTGCTCCTACTCCTAGTTCCTATCTTTATGTTCTTAGTACTGCACTGGGAGTGTCAGCCTGGATTATGTACTCAAAGTCTCTGGAGTGGGACTTGAACCCACGGCAGTCTGACTCAGAGACGAGAGTGTTACCCACTGAGCCACAGCCGGCACTCGAAGAAGAAAATAAATGAAGACACATGCACTCTAGCTGCAGACTCTGGACCCTGGGCTATGCTAAAGATATTGATTAGAGCTGATTACGTGCCATTGCCACTGCACTCTCTCTGTAGTCCCTTGGTTTCATTAGTAACTGTTCTTAAACAATTTCAGTTCATTTGCAAAGAGTAGGTACTCCAATCTAGAATCCAGAGAGAGAAAGAGAGAACGCGAGAGAGGGGGAATGGATGGATCCCCACCCAAGGAGTTAGGGGGGTAAAAAGGATGAACTAAGAATTCAAACACTCACAAAAAGGAAAAGCAGGCAGCATCAGGATTATCCACCCAAGGGGACTAGGGGTGAAAATTTCTGCCTGAACTGGGGGGCTAGTTGGAAGCACATAGCCAAGGGGGCTAAAGGCAAGGGGTGGGCAAGCAGGAGATAAATGCACAAGTGCCCACCCAAAAAGGGGAGTGGGCGAGGGAGCACAGAGAGGGGAGGAAGGAAACCAGGGTTATAAACAAGTACCCAAGGGGAAGAGGCGCACTGGGTGTTGAATACCCTGGGGAGGGTGGGGGTATAAAAGGGATCATTAGTTGAAGCCCCCATCGAGGTGGGACAGGCAGGGCCTGGCATGAATACCAGCCAATGCCCCCTCCCCCCTTGCCCCCCAAGTAGCGACTGCAGGAGCAGATACAGAGCCCCGGGAAAGAGCGGAGAACATTTCCCCAAGCATTTACAGCGGGCCAAGGGGGGGTGGAGGAAGAGAAAGAGAGTCGGCCGCCTGCTTCACCCTCCTCAACAGCCAGGGACCGGAGTAAGGCGAGGAGGCCGAGCAGAGTTAGGGGGAACAGAGAGGGGGACAGAGAGAGGAGGGGGGCTCGGGGCTGGGTCCGTGCGGCCTTGCAACCTCTGCACACAGAGCAGGGAGAAAGAGAAAACCGAGGAGGAAAGAGAGGGGAAAGGCGGATCCCCGGCCCCCGGGAGCTGAGAGTCACCGGCGGCCCCAGCAAAACCCAACACAACCCCAGCCCCAGCAAAACCCACCCCAGCAAAACCCAACACAACCGCAACACAGACACAACCCAGCCCCTGTATCCCAGCCCAGGAAGCGATACACCCTCCCATTGTTCTCCGACACAATGTTGCCCCGCTCTCTCTCGCTCCTTTACCTTCTCGGGCTTTCAGCAGCACCGTGTTCGCTACAATGTTTTCTAACTCCATCGGCGCCCAAGCCCGCTCTCCCTCTCACACTGACTCTCCGCTTCAGCTGCCCCAACACACCCCTCCCCGCACCACCCTCATTGGTGCTCGCCCGCCAACTACACCCCCTGATTGGCTCACTCCCAAATCTTAGCATTATTATTATTTTAGATATATGTATGTGTGTGTGTACAGTTCAAACCCGTGTGTGTTTATATTATATATATATGTGTGTGTGTATATAAGTATATACCAGTATACCTATATATGTATGTAGCTATATTTATATATATAAAATAATAAAACCTGTGTGTATATATAATTTATATGCGTGTGTATAAAACCAGTGTGTATATATAACCAGTATTATATATATATGTATGCAGATATATTTTTATATATTCATATATATAAACAGTGTGTATATGTGAAAGAAAGACTTGCATTTATATAGCGCCTTTCACGACCACCAGACGTCCCAAGTACTATATATTTATATTATGTGTGTGTGTATATATAGATATAGATATATATGTAGGTATATATACATCAAACCAGTGTGTATATATATATGTATGTGTATGTAGGTATATTTTAGTAATATATATAACGTGTGTATATATAAAAAACCAGTGTGTATATATACATATATATGTATGTAGGTATATTTTATATATATATATAATGTGTGTATGTATAAAACCAGTGAGGTTATATACATGTGTTTGTGTGTATGTAGGTATATATTAAATATTATATATATATAACCTCTGTGTGTGTATAAAATCAATGCATATATATATAGGTATAGTTTATATATATAAAACCTGTGTGTATATATATATATATATATATATATGAAAGGTCATCACCTGAAATGTTAACGTTATTTATCTCTTCACAGATGCTGCCTGACCTGCTGAGCATTTCCAGCATTTTCTGGTTTTATTTCAGATTTCCAGTATTTTGCTTTTTGTGTATGTGAAAGAAAGACTTGCATTTATATAGCACCTTTCACGACCACCAGACATCCCAAACATTTTAAAGCCACTGAAGTACTTTTAGTCACTGTTGTAATGTAGGAAACGTGGCAGCCAATTTGCTCACAGCAAGCTCCCACAAACAGCAATGAGATAATGACCAGATAATCTGTTTTTTAATGATGTTGATTGTGGGATTAAATATTGGCCCCAGGACACCAGGGACAACTCCTCTGCTCTTCTTCGAAATAGTGTCATAGGATCTTTAACGGCCACACAAGAGGGCAGACAGTGCCTCGGTTTAACGTCTCATCCAAAAGACAGCACCTCTGACAGTGCAACACACCCTCAGTACTGCACTGGAGCAGCAGCCTAGAATTTTGTGCTCAGGTTTCTGGAGTGGGACTTAGAACCCACAACCTTCTGACTCAGAAGTGAGAGTGCTGCCCCCTGAGCCATGGCTGACACTTTCTTTTCTTTCTGTATATATTCTATATATATATGTGTGTGTGTGCGTGTATGTGTATATATATGTGTGTATTATATATATATAATATGTGTGCATGTGTATGTATATATATGTGTGTATTATATATATATATAATATGTGTGCGTGTATATATGTATATATATGTGTGTATTATATATATATATATAATATGTGTGCGTGTGTATATGTATATATAGGAAAATGAGCAGGCCATTCAGCCCCTAGAGCCTGTTCCGCCCTATTCTAGTTAGAAAGGCTAACATTCCATTAGCTTTATTTATGATTTTTATATCTGACTAGAAGCTTTTGGTCACCTGTCCTAATATCTCCTTATGCAGTTCGGTGTCAAATTTTGTTTGATAACGCTCCCATGAAGCGCCTTGGGACGTTTCACTACGTTAAGGGCGTTATATAAATTCGAGTAGTTGTTGTGTTGTAGGCATCAGCCCCTTGAGTCTTCCCTGCATTGCCTCCAGGGTCTAAATGTCTCCCTTGTATCTGAGTGACCGGAACTGGACACAGTCCTCAAGATGTGGTCCGACCAGTGAGCTCTGTACAATCTAAATGTGATTCCTCTGACTTGGCAATTTACTTGCTTCATTTCCCTACAGCGACTACACTTCATAAAATACTTCATTGGCTGTAAAGCGCTTTGGGACGTCCTGAAGTCATGAAAGGCGCTATATAAATGCAAGTCTTTCTTTTCCTTTGTTGATTGATGCTTCACACAGAAATCTTTCCTCTCGGAGTTGCTGCTGTGACTGGTTTGTAAAAATGTGGGACAGGGAGAGAGGATATTATCTGTCAACGAGACATTTTATAACATTTATGCACAATTTTGTATTTATTTTTTATTGAATTTTCGTTTCTTCCCCTCTGTGGTGATGATGTGTTTGGTGATGTAATCAAATCACTGCATCAAAGAAAGACGAACTTGCAGAAACCCCTTGGCCACATAATCCAGGCTGACACTCCCGGTGCAGTGCTGAGGGAGTGCGGCACTGTCGGAGGTGCCGTCTTTCAGATTGAGACTTTAAACCGAGGCCCCCCCTGTCTGCTCTCTCAGGTGGATGTAAAAGAACCCATGGCACTATTTCGAAGAAGAGCTGGGGACTTCTCCCCGGTGTGTCCTGGCCAATATTTCTTCTTCTCCTCATCTTAGGCAGTCCCTCGGAACCGAGGATGACTTGCTTCCACATTAAAAATGAGTTCGCAGGTGACTGATGAGTCCAACGTGGGACCTACAGTCTCGGTCACAGGTGGGGCAGATGGTGGTTGAAGCGGCGGGTGGGTGGGGTGTTTGGGTTGACGTGCGCTCCTTGCGCTGCCTGCGCTTGGCTTCCGCTTGCTCCCGGCGAAGAGACTCGAGGTGTTCGGCGCCTTCCCGGATGCTTCTCCTCCACTTTGTGCAATATTGGGCCAGGGATTCCCAGGTTTCGGTGGGAATGTTACATTTTTTCAAGGAGACTTTGAGGGTGTCCTTGAAGCGTTTCCTCTGCCCACCTGGGGCTCTCTTGCCGTGCCGGAGCTCCGAGTAGAGCGCTTGTTTTGGGAGTCTTGTATCGGGCATCAAGCAAGGCTGTGTCATCGCACCAACGCGCTTCTCGATCTTCCTGGCTGCAATGCTCCATTTCACCCTCAGTAAGCTCCCCGCTGGAGTGGAGCTAATTTACAGAACAAACAGGAAACTGTTCAACCTCCATCGCCTCCAGTCCAGATCCAAGGTCGTCCCATCCTCTGTCGTCGAATTACAGTATGCAGATGACGCTTGCGTCTGCGCTCACTCGGAGGTCGAACTCCAAACCATCGTCAACACCTTCACCGAAGCGTACGAGAGCGTGGGCCTTACACTAAACATCCGTAAGACAATGGTCCTCTACCAACCTGCCCCCGCCACACAGTACTGCCCCCCGATTATCAAAATCCACGACAAGGCCTTGGACAACGTGGACCAATTTCCATACCTCAGGAGCCTACTGTCAACAAGGGCAGACGTCGACAAAGTCCAACACCGCCTTCAGTGTGCCAGTGCAGCCTTCGGTCACCTGAGGAAGAGAGTGTTTGAAGACCAGGACCTCAAACCCGGCACTAAGCTCATGGTCTACAGAGCAGCAGTGATACCCGCCCTCCTGTATGCCTCAGAGACATGGCCAAAATGTATCCCTCAACTGACATCACTAAAACAGATTATCTGGCCATTATCACAGGAGCTTGCTGTGTGAAAATTGGCTGCCGCATTTCCTACATTGCAACAGGCTGTAAAGCACCTTTTGGACATCCTGAGATCCTAAAAAGCACTAGATAAATGCAAGCCTTTCTTTCTTTCTTTCTTAATCTCACAATCTGTGTTTGACTCAGGGCAACTCGGGGTGTGTAATGATCAGTAACATGTCATTCTAGAATGGTACACTAGGTGGAGCTGTATGTTTAGTAGTGGGCTACCCACAAGGCAGTAGTCAAGATGGATGCCTGTACACTAGTCCACGTGGCTGAATAAATGACTAGCTCAAGCTAGCTGTTCACAATGAAAACGTCTATTTATTTATGAACATAATAACAGGGTGGACATTAGATGCTGTCTTGCGAGCGTGGTCCACATTCCAAGAATTAAAAACAAGACTTTGTTCATTTATTTTCTCTGTCATTTTCTTCACCCTCATCGCTCTTGAAGGCACTGACCCCTTGCTAGTTCCACGGGCATCTCACACCCTCTGCGCCTAACCCAAGTAGCCATTATTCATACATAGTGGAACTCGCTGCCACAAAGTGTAGTTGAGGCGAATAGTGGAGATGCAATTAAGAGGAAGCTACATAAACACATGAGGGAGAAAGGAATAGAAGGATATGCTGATGGGGTGAGATGAAGAAGGGTGGGAGGAGGCATAGACCAGTTGGGCCGAATGACCTGTTTATGTGCTGTAAATTCTATGTAGTGAAGGTTAGGAGGTTTCTACATTACCAGAGTGACTGCACTTCAAAAATACTTAATTGGCTGTAAAGTGCTTTGGGATGTCCTGAGTTTGTGAAAGGCGCGATATAAATGCAAGCTTCTCTTTCTTTTACTTGATGTTGAACCTGATCCTGTTCCCTCCCAACGTCCGCACGTGTAACAGGGGTCACTGGACAGCAGTTGGGAGCGGGAAAGCCGGCCGATGTTTCCTGCTCTAAGTTGGAGGGCTGCCTGGCTACGTTAAGCTAACTCCGCAAGGACCAGAGATCGAACTGTGGGGGGGGCGGCGGGGGAGGTCTGTTAGGGTCGCCAAACTCTGGCTGGATGTATTCCAGGAGGTTGCGTCACACGACCTCCCACCTCCAACCACCCCGCCCCCACCCTCCCGCCATTGGTCGCCTGCCTCATCCATCCCTCGTGGCCCCAGCCAATTGGACAGCGAATAAACTGTTGGTTACCCAATTGGATGAATCTTAACTGTCAGTCAAACAGCCTCCTTGAAAAAGTGTAACATCCCCACCGACACCTGGGAATCCCTGGTCCAAGACTGCACAAAATGGAGGAGAAGCATCCGGGAAGGCGCCGAACGCCTCGAGTCTCTTTGCCGGGAGCAAGTGGAAGCCAAGCACAAATAGCGGAAGGAGCGCACGTCAACCCAAGCACCCCGCCCACCCGCCCCTTCACCCACCGTCTGCCCCACCTGTGACAGAGACTGTAGGTCCCGCATTGGACTCATCAGTCACCTGCGAACTCATTTTTAATGTGGAAGCAAGTCATCCTCGGTTCCGAGGGACTGCCTAAGAAGAAGAAGTTCCCATCTTGAATATTTTTCTAGCTATTGGAGTTCAAAGAAAGTAAATAAAACACCATTTTTTTTAATTGCCAGTGTGATATTTCTCCTGGGTTTTGCACCCAGCGGTGTCCTAGAGATTGCTCTTTAATTCCTGAAGACTCCAGGACAATCCTGGAAAGTTGGCAACCATCTTGTCCATGTGGCTCAGTGAACTCACTAGGGGCAATTTTCTGAGGTTGTCTTTTGAGTGTCAGCTGTGGCTCAGTGGGTAGCACACTTGCTTCTAAGTCCAAAGGTTGTGGGTTCAAGTTCCACTCCAGGGACTTGAGCACATAAAGCTAGGCTGACACTCCCAGTGCTGGGAGAGTGCTGCACTGTCAGAGGTGCTGTCTTTTGGATGAGATGTTAAACCGAGGTCACATCTGCTCTCTTGGGTGGATGTAAAAGATCCCCTGGCACTATTTTGAAGAAGAGTAGGTGAGTTATCCCTGGTGTCCTAGGCCAATATTTATCCCTCAACCAACGTAACAAAAAAAAACAGATTAACTGGCCATTATCACATTGCTGTTTGTGGGAGCTTGCTGTGCGCAAATTGGCTGCTGCGTTTCCCACATTACAACAGTGACTCCACTTCAAAAAAGTAAAGTGTTGTAAAGCGCTTTGAGACGTCCGGTGGTCGTGAAAGGCGCTATATAAATGCAAGTCTTTCTTTCTCTGCTGAGGGAGGGGACCTTATCTGCCGAGAGCGCCTGGTCGGAAAACCATGGGCGACACGCACCTGACTTAACGACCTGGGAGCTCAAAGTCGGAAAATTAGCCCAGGAGTCCTCGAGGAAAATAACTTGCAATGTTTAGGGCGGCACCCGGAGGACTTATTGACATCTTGAGTGGGTCACAGGGTTTGTCTGAATGGAAATGACAAAAGTCTATTCAAAACAAGGAGCGTATCTTCATCAAATGTTTCTTTCAACACAAGATGTTTTCTCCTGGACAAATAGCCAACTGTATCTTCTCTCAGTTTGTTGCTATTCATTTTACATTCCATTCTTAAAGGAGAATATGTGTATTTGTGTGTGTGCCTCTGTGTGTGTACGTGTGTGTGTCTATGTGTTTGTGTTGTGGGTGTGTCTGTCTTTGTGTCTATGAGTTTGTGTGTCTGTCTTTGTGTCTATGAATTGTGTGTCTATGAGTTTGTGTGTGTCTGTATATCTATGAATTGTGTGTCTGTGTGTCTATGAGTTTGTGTGTGTCTGTATATCTATGAATTGTGTGTCTGTGTGTCTATGAGTTTGTGTGTGTCTATGAGTTTGTGTGTCTGTCTGTGTGTCTATGAATTGTGTGTCTGTGTGCCTATGAGTTTGTGTGTCTGTCTTTGTGTCTATGAATTTGTGTGTGTCTGTGTGTCTATGAATTGTGTGTCTGTGTGCCTATGAGTTTGTGTGTCTGTCTTTGTGTCTATGAGTTTGTGTGTGTCTGTCTTTGTGTCTATGAATTGTGTGTCTGTCTGTGTGTCTATGAGCTTGTGTGTGTCTGTGTGTCTATGAATTGTGTGTCTGGCTGTGTGTCTATGAGTTTGTGTGTGTCTGTGTATCTATGAATTGTGTGTCTATCTGTGTGTCTATGAGTTTGTGTGTGTCTGTGTATCTATGAATTGTGTGTGTCCGTGTGTATCTGAGTTGTGCGTGTGTGTCTGTGTGTCTAAGAATTGTCTGTGTATCTGAGTTGTGCGTGTGTCTGTGTGTCTATGAATTGTCTGTGTATGAGTTGTGCGTGTGTCTGTCTCTGCATCAGTGTGTTTGCCTGAATATTTTCCAATTAATTTGCTGCCTCCCCTTGTAGTTTCAGGAAGGAACTCTCTTACCTCATAGGAGAAAGCTTTGCATTGGTTCCCACCCAGTAGCCCCTAGAGCCCTGTCACTCCTGGTCTAAAGACACCCTAGGGAGCTCCTGAGTTACATCGATTGCCTGCTCCACCTGGCCCAGATTAATGAGATCAGTATTATTTTCAATCTCAGATGTTTTTTTTGGGAGCCATCAGAGTTCGAGAATATGAGCACTGACTGTGCACT
Organism: Somniosus microcephalus; assembly: GCF_052327205.1. NCBI lineage: Eukaryota > Metazoa > Chordata > Chondrichthyes > Squaliformes > Somniosidae > Somniosus > Somniosus microcephalus. The sequence goes on along the minus strand of NC_140987.1, from coordinate 21,466,645 downwards.
GCTGTTCCTGGTCAGGGCTGAGTTTCTAAGGTATGCGTTTAACTGTGCAAGGAGAAAATATGGTTTCAAACACCGCAGAATCTGGTTTTTTTTTCTCACTCCTCTCCGCAGGCATCTGTTGCCCTCTCCTCTCCCCCCTCACCCACCTGACTATCACTTGTATACGATATAATTTAAGGTGTCAGCCTTGGCTCAGTCGGTAGCACTCTCGCCTCTGAGTCTGTGAAGGTTATGGGTCTCAAGTCCCATAACTGAGCACATACTCCAGACTGATACTTTAGTGCGGTACTGAGGGAGCGCTCCAATGTTGGAGGTGCCGTCTTTCAGGATGAGACGTGTTAAACCGAGGCCCCGTCTGCTCTCTCAGGTGGATGTAAAAGATCCTGTGTCACTATTTCGAAGAATAGCAGGGGGAGTTATCCCCAGTGTCCTGGCCAATATTTATCCCTAAAAAACAGATGATCCGGTCATTATCACATTGCTGTTTGCGGGAGTTTACTGTGCGCAAATTGGCTGCCGCGTTTCCTACATTACAACAGTGACTCCACTTCAAGAATACTTCATTGGCCGTAAAGCGCTTTGGGACGTCCTGAGGTTGTGAAAGGCGCTATATAAATGTAAGTTCTTCTTCTTCATAGCTCAGATACTGACTGCGTTAACCCACTGAGTCTTTCATTGATGTGGGATGGGGTGGGGTGGGGTGGAGAGTGAGGGGAGTGGGAAGGTGGGGCGCATATTTATTTTAAAGGGGTATCACATTTGTGGAAAAAAGTTTGGCAAACATTTTTGCTGCCATTTGTTAGTAAACAGATGATGCAACGACAACAGATTGTTGTTACTTTATAATCGCAGCTGTTGTTACCGCCTGGGAATTGCTGCTGTAACATGTTATGCTCTCCCATTTTTTTGTTCTGCTCTCAACTTTGCTTTGACAATTGACGGTGCAACTCCCTCAACGGGAAAGTCAATGGCCGTCTGCCTGGACTGAGTGATCCACGCTTTACCTAAACAAGCACTGAGCTTCTTCTATAGCAAGACACAGCATGCGGTTACATGACACCTTTCAGCCGTGTCAGCTGTGGCTCAGTGGGTAGCACACTTGCCTCCTGAGTCAGAAAATTGTGGGTGACCTAAGAAAACTACTAGGCACTTGGTCTAAGCGTTAAACAAAGCTTTAATCAACTGTTTTTTAACATGGAGATCTAGTTGTGTCCTTCACTAGTTCCTGTTAAAGAATGTCCTGAGCAAGCTGGGCCTGTGCACGAGTATTTATACTCTCCCTGGACAGCGCCACCAGCAGGCCGCCCAGTATTATTTCATAAGTCATTTCCACAGGAATGACAAGATTCATGTCAGTGGGTTCAAGTCCCCACTCCTGTAGAACTAAACACAAAAATCTAGGCTGCCACTCCCAGTGCAGTACCGAGGGAGCGCTGCACTGTCAGAGGTGCCGTCCTCTGGATGAGACGTTAAATCCAGGCCCCATCTGCTCTCTCAGGCACTATTTCGAAGAAGAGCAGTGGAATTATCCCCGGTGTCCTGGGACCAATATTTATCCCTTGATCAACAGCACTGGAAAAACAGATTATCTGGTCATTATCACATTGCTGTTTGTGGGAGCTTGCTGTGCGCAAATCGACTGCGCATTTCCCACATTGCAACAGTGACTCCACTTCAAAAAAAGTACCTCATTGGCTGTAAAGTGCTTTGGAATGTCCTGAGGCTGTGAAAGGCGCTGTAGAGTGTGCCAGTGCAGCCTTCGGTCGCCTGAGGAAGAGAGTGTTTGAAGACCAGGACCTCAAATCCGGCACTAAGCTCATGGTCTACAGGGCAGCAGCGATACCCGCCCTGCTGTATGCCTGAGACATGGACCATGTACAGCAGGCACCTCAAAGCACTGGAGAGGTACCACCAACGCTGCCTCCGCAAGATCCTGCAAATCCATTGGCAGGATAGGCGCACCAACGTCAGTGTTCTCGCTCAGGCCAACATCCCCAGCATTGAAACTTTGACCACGCTCGATCAGCTCCGATGGACGGGTCACATCATCCGCATGCCCGATACGAGATTCCCAAAACAAGCGCTCTACTCGGAGCTCCGGCACGGCAAGAGAGCCCCAGGTGGGCAGAGGAAACGCTTCAAGGACACCCTCAAAACCTCCTTGAAAAAGTGTAACATCCCCACCGACACCTGGGAATCCCTGGCCCAAGACCGCACAAAATGGAGGAGAAGCATCCGGGAAGGCGCCGAATACCTCGAGTCTCTTCGCCGGGAGCAAGCGGAAGCCAAGCGCAGGCAGCGCAAGGAGCGCACGTCAACCCAAGCACCCCACCCACCCGCCGCTTCAACCACCGTCTGCCCCACCTGTGACAGAGACTGTAGGTCCCGCATTGGACTCATCAGTCACCCAAGAACTCATTTTTAATGTGGAAGCAAGTCATCCTCGGTTCCGAGGGACTGCCTAAGAAGAAGCGAAGATGCAAGTCTTTCTTTCTTTTCTTTCATGTCCTTCAGGTGACCCAAAGCGCTTCACGGCCGGTGAAGTACTTTTGAAGTGCAGTCACTGTTGTAATGTAGGGAAACACGGCAGACGATTCGCAGACTGAGATAGATAGAATTTTGTGAGACAAGGGCTATGGAACCAAGGCGGGTGGATGGAGTTAAGATACAGATCAGCCCTGATCTCATTGAATGGCGGAACAGGCTCGAGGGGCTGAATGGCCTCCTCCTGTTCCTGTGTAACAGGCTCGAGGGGCTGAATGGCCTCCTCCTGTTCCTGTGTAACAGGCTCGAGGGGCTGAATGGCCTCCTCCTGTTCCTGTGTAACAGGCTCGAGGGGCTGAATGGCCTCCTCCTGTTCCTGTGTAACAGGCTCGAGGGGCTGAATGGCCTCCTCCTGTTCCTGTGTAACAGGCTCGAGGGGCTGAATGGCCTCCTCCTGTTCCTGTGTAACAGGCTCGAGGGGCTGAATGGCCTCCTCCTGTTCCTACGTTCCTATTTCGGTGTCCAAGCTTTTATCACTTTGTGGCCCACTGAGGTTCATCTCCTGGAGCCTCAGGGAGCCTCGCATAAAGTTCAAACAAAACGTCCCCATTAATTTGCATTCACAGATCTCGGTTGCAGCATTTTATTCAGCACTGAGTGAACAGCGCTGGAAACCCACAATGTTCAAACAGAAGAGACCAGCGACTGAGAAATATAAAGAGAAGCAAATAGCGCTGAGTTGCTTGGGCTGGGGGTTCGGGGCCATGTGAGTCCCATGGGCTGCAGTTTACCCCAGCAAAGAGTCATAGAGTCATAGAGTCATAGAGTAATACAGCACGGATAGAGGCCCTTCGGCCCATCGTGTCCATGCCGGCCATCAAGCCCTGTCTAATCTAATCCCATATTCCAGCATTTGGCCCGTAGCCTTGTATGCTATGGCATTTCAAATGCTCATCCAAATGCTTCTTAAATGTTGTGAGGGTTTCTGCCTCCACAACCCTTTCAGGCAGTGAGTTCCAGACTCCAACCACCCTCTGGGTGAAAAAGTTCTTTCTCAAATCCCCTCTAAACCTCCCGCCCTTTACCTTGAATCTATGCCCCCTAGTTATTGACCCCTCTACTAAGGGGAAAAGCTCCTCAGCATCCATCCTATCTATGCCCCTCACAATTTTGTACACCTCAATCATGTCCCCCCTCAGCCTCCTCTGCTCCAAGGAAAACAAACCCAATCTGCCCAGTCTCTCTTCATAGCTGAAGCGCTCCAGCCCTGGTAACATCCTGGTGAGCCTCCTCTGCACCCTCTCTAACGCGATCACATCTTTCCTGTAGTGTGGCGACCAGAACTGCACACAGTATTCCAGCTGTGGCCTAACCAGTGTTTTATACAGCTCCATCATAACCTCCTTGCTCTTATATTCTATGCCTCGGCTAATGAAGGCAAGTATCCCATATGCCTTTTTTACCACCTTATCCACCTGTTCCGCCGCCTTCAGGGATCTGTGTACCTGCACACCCAGATCCCTCTGACCCTCCGTCTTGCCTAGGGTCTTTCCCTTCATTGTGTATTCCCTTGCCTTGTTAGACCCCCCAAAGTGCATCACCTCGCACTTTTCCGGGTTAAATTCCATTTGCCACTGTTCCGCCCATCTGACCAACCCATCTATATCGTTCTGCAGACTGAGGCTACCCTCCTCGCTATTTACCACCCTACCAATTTTAGTATCATCCGCGAATTTACTGATCATACCCTTTACATTCATATCCAAGTCATTAATGTAGACCACAAACAGCAAGGGACCCAGCACCGATCCCTGTGGTACCCCACTGGCCACAGGTTTCCAGTCACAAAAACAACCTTCGACCATCACCCTCTGCCTTCTGCCACTAAGCCAGTTTTGTATCCAATGTGCCAAGGCACCCTGGATTCCATGGGCTCTTACCTTCTTGACCAGTCTCCTGTGCGGGACTTTATCGAAGGCCTTACTGAAATCCATGTATACCACATCCACTGCGTTACCCTCATCCACACACCTAGTCACCCCCTCAAAAAATTCAATCAAATTAGTCAGACATGATCTTCCCTTGACAAAGCCATGTTGACTATCCCTGATTAATCCTTGCCTCTCCAAGTGGAGACAAATTTTGTCCCTCAGGATTTTTTCCAGTAATTTTCCTACCACTGATGTTAGGCTCACTGGCCTGTAGTTCCCCGGTTTTTCCCTACTACCCTTCTTGAATAATGGTACTACATTAGCGGTTCTCCAGTCCTCTGGCACATCCCCTGTGGCCAGAGAGGTCCTGAATATATGTGTTAGAGCCCCCGCAATCTCCTCCTTTGCCTCACACAGCAGCCTGGGGTACATTTCATCCGGGCCTGGGGATTTATCCATTTTTAGGCCAGCTAAAACCGCCAATACCTCCTCCCTCTCGATGTTAATATGTTCGAGCATATCACAGTCCCCCCGCCCTATTTCTATGTCTACATCGTCCTTCTCCATAGTGAAAACAGATGCAAAAAATTCATTTAGAACCCCTCCTACATCTTCCGGCTCCACACACAGATTGCCACTTTTGTCCCTAATGGGCCCTATTTTTTCCCTAGTTATCCTTTTACCCTTAATATACTTATAAAACATCTTCGGATTTTCCTTTATTTTGCTCGCCAGTGTTATTTCATGGCCCCTCCTTGATCTCCTAATTTCTTTTTTAAGTATCCCCCTGCACTTTTTGTACTCCTCTAGGGCTTCCTCCGTCTTTAGCCTTTTGTATCTACCAAAAGCCCTCCTTTTTTTCCTAATCCATTCCCGTATATCCCCTGACATCCACGGTTCCCTGTGGTTTTTGGAACCACTCTTGACATTTATGGGAACATGTTGCCCTTGTATGATCTCAATCTCCCTTCTGAAAGCCTCCCATTGCTCCGATGCGGATTTTCCTACAAGTAGCTGATCCCAGTCCATTTTGGCCAGATCCTGCCTTATCCTATTAAAATCGGCCTTCCCCCAATTTAGAACCTTTATTTCCGGCCCATCCCTGTCCTTTTCCATGACCACCTTAAATCTTACCATATTATGGTCACTATCACCAAAGTGCTCACCTACTAGCACTTTTTCCACTTGGCCGGCCACATTCCCTAGAATTAGGTCCAGTACCGCCCCCTCTCTTGTAGGACTTTCTACATGCTGGCTCAAAAAGCTCTCCTGGATGCACTTTAAGAATTCTACACCCTCTGAGCCTTTCACACTTTGACTATCCCAGTTAATATTGGGGAAGTTGAAATCCCCCATTATTATTACCCTATTATTTGCACATTTCTCTGAGATTTGCCTACATATCTGTTCCTCTATTTCCCCCTGACTGTTTGGAGGCCTATAGTACACTCCCAGCAAAGTGCTTGCCCCCTTTTTGTTTTTAAGCTCCACCCATATGGCCTCATTAGAGGACCCTGCTAATATATCATCCCTCCTTACTGCAGTAATTGACTCCTTAATTAATATTGCGACACCCCCTCCTCTTATACCTCCCCCTCTGTCTCGCCTGAAGATTCTGTACCCCGGAATATTGAGCTGCCAGTCTTGCCCCTCCCTCAACCATGTCTCCGTGATAGCAACAATATCATACTCCCATGTGTTTATCAACACCTTCAGTTCATCCACCTTATTTGCAAGACTCCTTGCATTAAAATAGATGCCATCCAGCCTTGCCCTTATGTCAATGCCTTCTGTACAGGGGTGGATGAGGGGGTGGATGGGGTGGGTGGAGAGGACTTATTTTCAAATGAGAAATCAGTCAATAAGCCCACCGTTATATAAGTCTGGTATACAAGCCCGCTGTTATACAGATTTGTTATTGTACCAGCCTGCTGATATATAAACCCGTATGGCTGAGTAAACCGACTGTTGCAGAAGTCTGGGGTTGTAGAATCCCGCTGTTGTACAACCCTGTTCTTATACAAATCGACTGTTGTAGAATCCTGCTACTGTACAAGCCTGCGATTACATGGGCTTACCGTTGTACAAGCCTACTGTTGTACAAACCTAGTGTTACACAAGTCTAGTGTTACACAAGTCTAGTGTTAGGAACATAGAAACAGGAGGAGGCCATTCAGCCCCTCGAGCCTGTTCCGCCATTCAATTAGATCATGGCTGATCTGTATCGTAACTCCATCTACCCGCCTTGGTTCCATATCCTTTAATACCCTTGCCCAACAAAGGTCTATGGGCTGGATTTTCATTCAGGAGTCGGGTAGGAGGCGGGACTACAACTTTCGGGGTTGTAGTCCCGCCTCCATCGAGTTCTAGCCAACCCATGCAATTTTAACTTGATTGACCTTGTTGAGCCCGCCCAGCGGGCTCAGCAGGCCAATTAAGGGCCACCCGGCAACAGGTGATGTCACAGGCTGAAATTTCATCTGTCAAGAGGTTTTGACAGATGAAATATCAGTGTTTCACAGCTGTTGTAAGCTGTCAAACACTGACAGTCTTACTTCTCCACAGACTCAGTTAGAAATCTCACCGGCACAGAAAGCTGAAGGCTGTCACTTTTGACAGTTCGCAGCCATTCTGTTTTCCGTGCCGGTGAGATGAGGGACTCCCGAGATCTAAAGAAAGGAAGGCTGAAATGTTAAGAAAAGGTCATTTAAACTTCTTTAATCACTTTAGACACACCAAACACACTTACCTTTGCACTCATGCACACATCACTCACCTGAACACTGACATCTCGACCCCTCCAAGTCCTTCAACCCGACGGCACGCCTCCTCTAACTTGGTGTGGTTTGGAGCCGTCGGGAATCCCACACTTCAACCTTAAAAATAGGGATTAGGCTAAAAACTGCCTGTGGCAGTTAATTGGCACTAATCCCTTCCTGCCTCGGGGAGGCGGGTCCCAGTGCGGGGCGGGTACCCGCCTCCTTTGAAACTGGCATGGAGGCGGGTTGGGGGCGGGATGGGTTCGTGCCCCCGATTTCGGGATTTTAACCCCCCCCGCACGCCTCCAATCCCAACTCCACGGCCCAACAAAAATCCTGCCCTATGTATCTCAGTTTTGAAATTTTCACTTGGCCCCCCAGCATTAACAGCTTTTTGGGGGCGAGAGTTCCAGATTTCCACTCCCCTTTGTGTGAAGAAGTGCTTCCTGACATCAACTCTGAACGGCCTGGCTCTAATAGTTTCTCTCCACCTACCTTATCTATTCCTTTAATCATCTTAAAACATGTCAATGAGATCACCCCTTAATCTTCTCAACTCAAGGGAATACAAGGCCCGTCTATGCAACCTGACCTCATACTTTAACCTTTTAACCCCAGTATCATTCTGGAAAATCTGCGCTGCTCCCCCTCCGAGGCCAATATATCCTTCCGGAGGTGCGGTGATGTGCCCAGAACTGAACGCAACACTCTAAATGGCCTCTAACCAGTGCTCTGTATAGCTGTAACATAACTTCCAACTTTAGAAGATTAAGAGGTGATTTGATCAACGTGTTCAAGATATTAAGGGGAACAGATAGGGTAGATAGAGAGAAACTATTTCCGCTGGTTGGGGATTCTAGGACTAGGGGACAGAGTCTAATAATTAGAGCCAGACCTTTCAGGAGTGAAATTAGGAAACACTTCTACACACAAAGGGTGGTAGAGGTTTGGAACTCTCTTCCACAGACAGCAATTGATGCTAGATCAATTCATTTTAAATCTGAGACTGATAGATTTTTGTTCACCAGAGGTATTAAGGGATATGGGCCAAAGATGGAGTTAGGTCACAGATCAGCCATGATCTCATTGAATGGCAGAGCAGGCTCGAGGGGCTGAGTGGCCTCCTCCTGTTCCTGTGTAACAGGCTCGAGGGGCTGAATGGCCTCCTCCTGTTCCTGTGTAACAGGCTCGAGGGGCTGAGTGGCCTCCTCCTGTTCCTGTGTAACAGGCTCGAGGGGCTGAATGGCCTCCTCCTGTTCCTGTGTAACAGGCTCGAGGGGCTGAATGGCCGACTCCTGTTCCTGTGTAACAGGCTCGAGGGGCTGAATGGCCGACTCCTGTTTCTGTGTAACAGACTCGAGGGGCTGAATGGCCGACTCCTGTTTCTGTGTAACAGGCTCGAGGGGCTGAATGGCCGACTCCTGTTTCTGTGTAACAGGCTCGAGGGGCTGAATGGCCGACTCCTGTTTCTGTGTAACAGGCTCGAGGGGCTGAATGGCCGACTCCTGTTCCTGTGTAACAGGCTCGAGGGGCTGAGTGACCGACTCCTGTTCCTGTGTAACAGGCTCGAGGGGTTGAATGGCCGACTCCTGTTCCTGTGTAACAGGCTCGAGGGGCTGAATGGCCGACTCCTGTTCCTGTGTAACAGGCTCGAGGGGTTGAATGGCCGACTCCTGTTCCTGTGTAACAGGCTCGAGGGGCTGAATGGCCGACTCCTGTTCCTGTGTAACAGGCTCGAGGGGTTGAATGGCCGACTCCTGTTCCTGTGTAACAGGCTCGAGGGGTTGAATGGCCGACTCCTGTTCCTGCATGGGACCCGGGTTCGAATCCGGCCTCGGGTGACTGTCTGTGTGGAGTTTGCACATTCTCCCCGTGTTTGCGTGGGTTTCCTCCGGGTGCTCCGGTTTCCTCCCACAGTCCAAAGATGTGCGGGTTAGGTTGATTGGCTATGATAAATTGACCCTTAGTGTTAGGGGGATTAAATATGTGGGGTTACAGGGATCGGGTGGGATATGTGTCGGTGCAGGCTCGATGGGCCGAAATGGCCTCTATCTGCACTGTGGGGTTTCTGTGGTAATTCTGTGGTAATAACAGGCTCGAGGGGCTGAATGGCCGACTCCTGTTCCTGTGTAACAGGCTCGAGGGGCTGAATGGCCGACTCCTGTTCCTGTGTAACAGGCTCGAGGGGCTGAATGGCCAACTCCTGTTCCTGTGTTCCTATCCCTTTGTATTCGACTTCCCTTGAGATAAAGGCTAACATTCCATCAGCCGCTTTAAATCATTCTTTTGGTACCTGTCCATGAGCTTTTAGTGATATCTGTACACGGGGCCCCTAAATCTCTCTGCTCCTCCACAGTTTCGAGCATTTCACCATTCAGAACATACTCTGATCTATCTGTCTTAGGTCCAAAGTGGATGACCTCATGCTTTCCCCACATTGAACTCCATCGCGCCACAGTTCTGGCCACTCACTTAACCTTATCAATGTCCCTCAGCCACCTTTGCCGGTTCTGACGAAAGGGTCATCGGCCTGAAATGTTGACTCTGTTTCTCGCTCCACAGACGCTGCCTGACCTGCCGAGCGCTTCCCAGCATTTTCTGTTATTATTTCAGATTTCCAGCATCCGCAGTGTTTCTTTTTCGCTTTTGTTTTCCCTCAGTAACATCCTGCTCCCATCCACACGACTTACTGTGCCTCCTAACTTAGCATTGTATAGGCCTGTATTATATAAGCCTGCTGTTGATCAAGTGCACTATTGCTCAAGCCCACAATTACATAAACCTGCGATTGTATTACCCTGCTAAACAAACCTTTGTTGTGAAATATTGCTGGGTAGGAAGAATGCTCTGTACACGCCTGCATTCCACATTTACCTCACGCGATTTAAAAAAAAAATTAGGCACAAAGTTACTAAATAATTGGTCCACTCTGATCTGTTATGCCTGAAGATTAAGTTACAACCAGAAAGGCTGGTTGTGATTTGCTAAAATACCAACAACAAAAAAAAGGTGGCTCCGTCTATAACAAAGTGTCGGCAGCTTTCCAAATCCTTCCCTTGCTCTGGCAATGGAATGATGTCACACCCATTGTGTCCAGGTTCTTGCTGCCGAACCAGATCTTCCTCGAGTACGAAACGAGCGAGATGTTTGTTATAAATCTCATCATTCATCAAGAAACTACTCATGAAATATCGCCGGATGGCCAGCTGGTGGCGCCGTCCAAGGAGTATAAATACTCGGGCGTCGGCCCCAGCTTTGCAGGGACATTTTGTAAGACAAGGAACTAGTGAAGTACAACTAGACCTCAACTTATTTCAGAACATGGAGGTCTAGTTGTACTTCACTAGTTCCTGGGGATAGGTTATTGACAAACATTCACTACAAGCCCACTGACTCCCACAGCTACCTGGACTACACTTCCTCCCACCCTGCCTCCTGTAAGGACTCTATTCCATTTTCCCAGTTTCTCCGTCTCCGCCGCTTGATTAAAGCATTGCTTTATGCTCAAACCAAGTGCGTAGTGAGTTTTATTATGTCAATTTAATCAACTTGTTTCAGAACATGTAGGTCTAGTTGCACTTCACTAGTTCCTTGTCTTACAAAATGTCCCTGGAAAGCTGGGGCCCACGCTCAAGTATTTATACTCCTTGGATGGCGCCACCAGCTGGCCGTCCAGTGATATTTCACGAGTAGTTTCTTGATGAATGATGAGATTTATAACAGTGTTCATTCAGATTCAGCGGTGCGCTGCCCTGCATTTGCACTTCCAACCCTCTCCGTCATGTTCACTGTTTTTGCTTCACTCTTGTGTCTTTACCACCGCCTCTCACCAGGCTTCTCACTTTAGGCTACTGCAGGGCTGCGGAGGTTGTTCTGGGTCTCTGCGGGTTGCTCCGTTGGCTCTGGGAGGGGGGGGGGTTTATTACATAGAATTATGTTGAATATACGGCACAGAAAGAGGCCATTCGGCCCAACCAGTCCATGCCGGAGCTTATGCTCCACTCGAGCCTCCTCCCGTCTTTCCTCATCTAACTCTATCAGCATAAGAAACTCAGCAGGCCAGGCAACATCCATGGAGAGAGAAACAGAATCAACGTTTCGGGTTGAAACCCTTCTACAGAACTGAGAAAAAAGGCAGGAAATGCCAGAACCAGGGGTCACAGTCTAAGGATAAGGGGTAAGCCATTGAGGACAGAGATGAGGAGGAATTTCTTCACCCAGAGAGTGGTGAACCTGTGGAATTCTCTGCCACAGGAGGCAGTGGAGGCCAATTCATTAAATATATTCAAGAAGGAGTTAGATATATTTCTTAAGTCTAAAGGGATCAAGGGATATGGGGAGAAGGCAGGGACAGGGTACTGAATTTGGATGATCAGCCATGATCTCATTAAATGGTGGAACAGGTTCGAGGGGCCGAATGGCCTACTCCTGCTCCTATCTTCTATGTATCTCTGAAACAGCTTACAAGGCAGTTTGGGGGCTGGGAAATGGTGGAGGGGATGAAAGAAGAGACATTAAGAGATATTCAAGGCGAGACGAGATGGTAATAGGACAGGTAAAGAGACAAAGGATGGCTCTAGATGAGGTGTGAAATGCGCTGGCAGAGTGAGAGACAGCTGCCATGTGGGAGAGAGAGGGAAAAAAGGAAAAGGCACAAACCAAAAGTGTGGATAAAAAATATAAAAATATAATAGGGGCCGAGGTTATGATCTGAAATTGTTGAACTCGATATTGAGTCCGGAAGGCTGTAAAGTGCCTAATCGGAAGATGAGGTGCTGTTCCTCGAGCTTCCGCTGAGCTTCCGTGGAACAATGCAAGAGGCCGCGGACAGTGAGGTCCGAGTGGGAATGGAGCGGTGAATTAAAATGACAGGCGACCGGAAGCTCGGGGTCACCCTTACGGACTGAACGGAGGTGTTCCGCAAAGCGGTCACCCAATCTGCGTTTGGTCTCCGCAATGTAGAGGAGACCACATCGTGAGCAGCGAATACTGTATACTAGATTGCAAGAAATACAAGTAAATCACTGTTTCACATGGAAGGGGTGTTTGGGGCCCTGGACAATGGGAAGGGGGGAGGTATATGGGCTGGTGTTGCATCTCCTGCGCTTGCACGGGAAGGTGCCGGGCGAAGGGGAAGGGGTGCTGGGGGTGATAGAGGAGTGGACAAGGGTGTCTCGGAGGGAGCAGTCCCTACCGAATGCTGAAAGGGGAGGGGAGGGTAGGGGAAGATGCGTTTGGTGGTGGGATCACGTTGGAGGTGGCGGAAATGGCGGAGGATGATCCGTTGAATGTGGAGGCTGGTGGGGTGAAAGGTGAGGACAAGGGGAACCCTATCGTGGTTCTGGGAGAGAGGGGCAGGGGTGAGGGCAGAAGTGCGGGAGATAGAACGGACCCGGTCGAGGGCCGTGTCAACCACGGTAGAGGGGAATCCTCGGTTGAGGAAAAAGGAAGACATGTCGGAAGCACCGGTGTGGAAGGTGGCATTGTCAGAGCAGATGCGGCGGAGACGGAGAAACTGGGAGAATGGAATAGAGCCCTTACAAGAGGCAGAGTGGGAGGAAGTGTAGTCCAGGTAGCTGTGGGAATCAGTGGGCTTGTAGTGAATGTTTGTCAATAACCTATCCCCAGAAATGGAGACAGAGAAGTTGAGGAAGGGAAGGGAAGAGTCGGAGATGGACCATGTGAAGGTGCGGGAAGGGTGGAAATTGGAGGCAAAGTGAATGAAATTGTCTAGTTCAGGGCGAGAGCAGGAAACGGCACTGATACAGTCATCAATGTATTGGAAAAAGAGGTGTGGGAGGGGACACGAGTAGGGCTGGAACAGCATTTTCCAGCGTTTTCTGTTGTTATTTCGGATTTCCAGCATCCGCAGTATTTTGCTATCGTTCTATCAGCATAACCCTCTATTTCCTGCTCCCTCCCCTTAAAAGCATCTATACTATTCGCCTCAACCACATCCTGTGGTAGCGAGTTCCACATTCTCACCACTCTCTGGGTAAAGAAGTTTCTCCTGAATTCCCTATTTGATTTCTTGCTGACTATCTTATATTGATGACCTCTAGTTTTGCTCTTCCCCACAAGTGGAAACACACTCTCTGTGTGTCTACTCTATCAAAACCTTTCATAATTTTACTGACCTCGAGGTAGATCCCTGAAGGTAGCAGGACAGGTAGATAAGGTGGTTAAGAAGGCATACGGGATACTTTCCTTTATTAGCTGAGGTATAGAATATAAGAGCAGGGGGGTTTATGCTTGAACTGTATAAAACACTAGTTAGGCCGCAGTTAGAATACTGCGTACAGTTCTGGTCACCACATTACAGGAAGCATGTGATTGCATTCGAGGGGGTGCAGAGGAGATTTACGAGAACGTTGCCTGGGCTGGAGAATTTTCGCTATGAGGAAAGATTGGATAGGCTGGGGTTGTTTTCTTTGGAACAGAGAAGGCTGAGGGGGGGACCTAATTGAGGTGTATAAAATTATGAGGGGCCTGGATAGAGTGGATAGGAAGGACCTATTTCCCTTAGCAGAGAGGTCAATAACGAGGAGGCACAGATTTAAAGTAATTGGTCGGAGGTTTAGAGGGGAGTTGAGGAGAATTATTTCCACCCAGAGGTTGGTGGGGGTCTGGATCTCACTGCCTGAAAGCGTGGTAGAGACAGAAACCCTTATCGCATTTAAAAAGTACTTGGATATTCACTTGAAGTGCCGTTACCTACAAGGCTACGGACCAAGTGCTTGAAAGTGGGATTAGGCTGGATAGCTCTTTGTCGGCCGGCACGGACAAGATGGGCCGAATGGGTTCTGCTGGGAATCCGGGGTTCTGCTGGGACTCTGGGGTTCTGCTGGGACACTGGGGTTCTGCTGGGACTCTGGGGTTCTGCTGGGATCTGGGGTTCTGCTGGGACGCTGGGACTATGCTGGGTCTCTGGGGCTCTGCTGGGGCTCCGGGGTTCTGCTGGGTTACTGGGGTCCTGCTGGGACTCTGTGATTATGTTGAGTTTCTGGGGTTCTGCTGGGACAATGGGGTTCTGCTGGGACTCTGGGGTTCTGCTGGGGCTGTGTCAGGCGTGGCTCAGTCTTGCCTCTGAGTCAGAAGGTTGTAGATTCAGCTTCCTCTTCTGTAACCCGGGCAGCAAGATCCCTTGAAGAAGAGCAGGGGAGTTCTCCCCGGTGCCCTGGCCAATATTTATCCCTCATCCAAAACCTAAAAGAGATGATCTGGGTTTTTATCTCATTGCTGTTTGTGGGAGCTTGCTGTGCACAAATTGGCTGCTGTATTTCCTACATTACAACAGTGACTCCACTTCGAAAAGTACTTCATTGGCTGTAAAGCGATTTGGGACGTCCTGAGGCCATGAAAGGTGCTATAGAAATGCAAGTCTTTCTTTTGTTTGTTCTTTCTTCATGAACACAACGAGTGCGAAATTCGGTTACGCCCTGTCTGGGGGCGGTAACCGAATTAAGGCCGGACATTGAGCGCCTGGCGCGGAAGTACCGCCCCGGCCGCTAAATTCCACTCACTGCCCCGCACAGGAAGTGGAGCGCAGTCTCGGGCACCCCACTTCCTGGTGGGGCGGTAACCGAGGTGGTGTCAGGCCGCGATCGGCAGCGCTCCGTGGAGGCTTCAGCTAAAGGGGAAGGGCCACTGCGCACTCTGCAGGGCCTCCGATGGCCCCACACTAGGCCACCAGGGTGGCGTGCTGCCGCGGCCTCAGCCCGACACCGAGAATTTTATATCGAGTTTGAAAGTGATTTTAGTTAAATCCGAATCTAGGGTCTTAAATCTAAACAAAGCAAACTACGTAGGTATGAGGGGTGAATTGGCTAAGGTAGATTGGGAAACTACATTAAAAGGCATGACGGTAGACAAGCAATGGCTAGCATTTAAAGAATTAATATATAATTTACAACAAATATGCCTTTCTTTTGAGGTTGTTACTAGCAGAATAGATAATGGGGAACCAGTGGATGTGGTGTATTTGGATTTTCAGAAGGCATTCGATAAGGTGCCACACAAGAGGTTATAGAACCATAGTCATAACGGCACAGAAGGAGGCCATTCGGCCCATCGAGTCGGTGCCAGCTCTCTGTGGAGCGATCCAGTCAGTCCCACTCCCTCGCTCTATCCCCGCAGCCCTGCAAGTTTATTTCCCTCAAGTGCCTATCCAGTCTCCCCTTGAAAAGATTGAATGTCTCCACTTTATTAAACAAAATTAGGGCTCATGGGATTGGGGGTAATATACCAGCATGGATTAAGGATTGGTTAACGGACAGAAAACAGAGAGTAGGAATAAACGGGTCATTTTCGAGTTGGCAGGCTGTAACTAGTGGGGTACCGCAAGGATCAGTGCTTGGGTCTCAGCTATTCACAATCTACATCAATGATTTGGATGAGGGGACCAAATGTAATATATCCAAGTTTGCTGATGGTTCGAAGCTGGGTGGGAATGTAATTTGTGAGGAGGATGCAAGGAGGCTTCAAGGGGATATAGACAGGCTAAGTGAGTGGGCAAGAACATGGCAAATGTAATGTGGAGAAATGGGAAGTTATCCACTTTGGTAGGAAAAATAGAAAAGCAGAGTATTTTTAAATGGTGAGAGATTGGGAAATGTTGGTGTTCAGAGGGACCTGGGTGTCCTTGTACACAAATCACTGAAAGTTAACATTGCAGGTACAGCAAGCAATTAGGAAAGCAGATGGTATGTTGGCCTTTATTACAAGAGGATTTGAGTATAAGAGTAAAGACATCTTACTGCAATTATATAGGGCCCTGGTGAGAGCACACCTGGAGTATTGTGTACAGTTTTGGTCTCCTTACCTAAGGAAGGATATACTTGCCATAGAGGGAGTACAACGAAGGTTCACCAGACTGGTTCCTGGGATGGGGGGATTGTCCTATGAGGAGAGATTGAGTAGACTAGGCCTATATTCTCCAGAGTTTAGAAGAGTGAAGGGTAATCTCACTGAAACGTACAAAATTCTTACAGGACTTTACAGGGTAGATGCAGAGAGGATGTTTCCCCTGGCTGGGGAGTCTAGAACCAGGGGTCACAGTCTCAGATTAAGGGGTCGGCCATTTAGGACTGAGATGAGGAGAAATATCTTCACTCAGAGGGCGGTGAATCTTTAGAATTCTCTACCCCAGAGGGCTGTGGAGGCTCAGTCGTTAAGTATATTCAAGACAGAGATCGATAGATTTTGAATATTAAGGGAATCTATGGGGATAGTGCAGGAAAGTGGAGATGAGGTAGAAGATCAGCCATGATCTTATTGAATGGGAGAGCAGACTCGAGGGGCCAAATGGCCGACTCCTGCTCCTATTTCTTATGCTCTAATGTCCTTATCTGCTTATGATGGTGGCCAGGACCACACCATGGCCCACCACGGAGAGCTGACCTGGAGGTCGGTCAAAAAAAGAAAATGGCGGCGCGGGTCACGGCTGCACCTCCCCTTCAATTACCGCCCGCGAGCAGAGGTCATCACGGTATCGCAACCCGCGAGGCTGGCGCTGACATCGCCCATGGCAGGATCGCCGGGCGCAGCCGAATTTCTACCATGGGGCGGTGAGGGGACGCTACAGGGGACGCACGGCGACGACGCCATTGCCGGAGACGCGGGATGCTACCGGCGGGGGCGCGGCACTATTGGGTAGCGCCTCAGCAATGCCTCGCCGAATTTCCTAGGAGGCGTTTTTATCGCCCCTTCCCCCCCCCCCCCCCACCGCCGGCCGATAAACCCTTTACGCCCCGTTAGCGCCCCCGGAGGCGATAACGGCAGGCGTGAAGGAGCCGAATTTCTCGCCCTTGCTTATGGTTTGCAAACAGGTGTACTGCATCGCCACCTGCTGTCACAGAACGGGACTTCCACACCAGGCTGGCAAACTACAGCAGTGCTTTTCAAATATTTTACGTGGACCAGCAACCCCCTGCAAGTATTGACAACACTCTAGGAGCCCCCATCACCCCGCCACCCCCCCCCCTCAGGTGGATGGAGTTAAGATACAGATCAGCCATGATCTAACTGAACAGGCTCGAGGGGCTGAATGGACTCCCCCTGGTCCCACTCTCCTAACTTTAAAAAAACCTCCGTCAGGTATCCAAAGGAAGATCGTGCTATTACCCACAGGGGAATTGGGCATTTTGATGTCCCATTATGAATCAGTTCGAACAGATACTCTACGTTGTGCTTCCCTGTGTGTTTTCCACTTTCCTTCCTCTCTCTCTCTCTCTCTCTACCTCAGTCACGCAGCCGAGTGTGGATCGGCTTCGGTTTGTCGCTGAAGTGATGTCATTGAGTCGGCCACCTTACGACGATTGAATACGCCGTCTTTCGGATGAGTCGTTAAACCGAGGCCCCGCCTGCTCTCTCAGGTGTACGTAGAAGATCCTACGGCCACTATTTGAAGAAGAGCAGGGGGGTTATCCCGGGTGTCCCGGTCAATATCTATAGGGGAAAAATTAGCAGGGCTATGGAGAAAGAGCAGGGCTGCGGGACTAATTGGACAGCTCTTTCAAAGAGCTGGTCCAGGCAAGATGGGCCGAATGGCCTCCTTCTGTGCTGTACTGTTCTATCCCCCCCTGGCCTCGCCCCCTCCCTATCTCTGTAACCTCCTCCAGCCCTACAACCCTCCGAAATCTCTCCGCTCCTCCAACTCTGGCCTCTTGTGTGATGTGCCTCAATGAATCCGAGACTCGACGTTAACGGAGCAAAGCAAGGCTTTTATTAACTCAGAAAGTAATACACATTGGAGAAGTGTCTCTCATCCAGAGATCTGCTGTACTGCTGTGAGACACGCTGGGGCTTGCTTAAGTAGGGGCCAGGTATGGGCGGAGCCCTACACACAATACAATACAGGTAAGGAAATGAAACTGAAACTAAACTAAACACAGGGAATACAGTGCCTGATGAATGGCATATTTCATCACATTGTGCATCCCCGATTTTCTTTGCCCCCCATTCGGAGGGTTGTGGGGCTGGTGGAGGTCACAGAGATGGGGAGGGGTGAGGCCATTGAGGGATTTAAAGACAAGGATGAGAATTTTAAAATCAAGGCATTGCCGGACTGGGAGCCAGTGTAGGTCAGCGAGCACAGGGGGTGATGGGTGAACGGGACTTGGTGCGAGTTAGGACACGGGCAGCAGAGTTTTGGATGAGCTCAAGTTAACGGAGGGTGGATGATGGGCGGTGGGCCAGGAATAGCAGCCCCCATTGCAGTGTCCAATTGTTTCCAGGGTTCCTGCCTCCACCATTCTGTCCTGAAGCTTATTGATCGCTCCCTGTGTGTGAAGAAGAATCTCCCGATACCAGTCCTGAAATGACCTTTTACTAGTTCCCCCCCCCCCCCGTGTCCCCTAGTTCTACACCCCCCTGATATAAAGGAATATTCTCGGTTAACTTTTTCTATACCCTTAGAAACCTTATAGGATTCTTCCCCCATCCCCCCCACTCAGACACACCCTTTCTAGGTTGAATAGCCCGAGTCCCTCAGTCTTTCTACATAACCACTGACAGCAGGGAGAGCAATTTTAATCTAACCTGCTCATTGGGCAGCTGACGGGATCGGGCTCACTGCTGGTTTTACACAACGCCCAATTCTGCTCTCTACTGAAGTCGATGGGCGGGTCGTAAAACCGACCCAACATCGGGGCGGTACTCCTTCAGTACTGGGCCAATGTAAAGCAAGGGTAAAGGGCAAGGCTGGGGTGGATGAACATAAGAAATAGGAGCAGGAGTAGGTCACACGGCCCCGTCGAGCCTGCTCCGCCATTCAGTAAGATCATGGCTGATCATCTGCCTCAACTCCACTTTCCCGCACTATCTCCATATCCCTTGATTCCCCGAGAGTCCAAAAATCTATCGATCTCCACCTTGAATATACTCAAAGACTCAGCATCCACAGCCCTCTGGGGCAGAGAATTCCAAAGATTCACAACCCTCTGAGTGAAGAAATTCCTCCTCATCTCAGTCTTAAATGGCCGACCCCCTTATTCTGAGACTGTGACCCCCCTAGTTCTAGACACTCCAGCCAGAGGAAACAACCTCTCAGCATCGACCCAGTCAATGGAGGGGAATCTCTTGAAGGAGTTGAAAGGAAATCCCTTGAGGTGTTCTGGAGAAATTCACAAAATGGAAAGAAGAAAACAAAATAATCAAGGCTCAAAAAATGAAAACTGTGCATTCATTTCCAATCCATCATAAGAACATAAGAAATAGGAGCAGGAATAGGCCACTTGGCCCCTCGAGGCTGCTCCGCCATTCAATAAGATCATGGCTGATCTTGGGCTCAAAGCCACTTCCCGCCCGCTCCCCATAACCCTTCACTCCCTTATCTTGCAAAAATCTGTCTATCTCCACCTTAAATGTATTTAATGATCCAGTCTCCACGGCTCTCTGGGGCAGAGAATTCCACAGATTTATGACCCTCTGAGTGAAGAAGTTCCTCCTCAGCTCAGAAGGAGAGGGAGTTGCACATTCCCGATATTGGGTTGGGCTGGTCAGGTTGGTGGAGGGAGGGAGGAGAGAGCTGGATAAGAGAGGTGAGAATAGAATACGACATCCCGCCCGAGAAATGTAGCACTTGGGTGCGAAGACTCTCGGCGGAGCAGGCCCAGAACTGAAGGGGCTGGGCACGGTCATCGTGTTCCTATTTCAAAGCAATTCTGCAAAAATGTTGTGAGAGTTACACAGTGGCTGCCACATTCTTACCGATCCCTATAAAACCACCGGCCGGAGCAGGGGGAATTGGGGAAGAGCATTAAGTCGACAGAAGCGGCGAAGATGAGGAGCTCCTCCTACAGCCAGAAGACCACATCCATGAGCCAGTCCGGCAGGAGCGGAGTGAGGGTCCAGAGCCCGTCTCCGTCCCGCTACCGCTCCCACTCCACCGAGTCCTGGCTCTATTACGGCTCCCGGGGCAGGGCGGGAGGCTTCTGCGCCAGGGCCATCGAGGCCGGCCCGGAGATCCGGACCAACGAGAAGGAGGAGATGCAGCAACTCAACGGCCTCTTTGTTGGCTACATCGACAAGGTGAGGGGCCTGGAGCAGCGCAACTCCCAGCTGCGGCAGGAGCTGGTGGCCCTGAGGGCCAGGTTCAAGGTGCCCCGGGGGCTGGGGGATGAGTACCAGCGGCAGTTCAAGGAGCTGAGGGAGCTGATCGAGAGGCTGACCCACGAGAAAGGGGTGGCTGAGATCGAGATGGGCAACACCGAGGAGGAGATCGACTCCTGGAGGCTCAAGTGCCAGGAGGAACTGGACCTTAAAGGTAAGCCTACCTGTTCTCATTGGGTGGACATCAATTGACATTGGAAAAGGTGCCAAGCTGAACCGTGTTCACCCATCATCTTGTCGTGTTCAATAACAATACAGTAATAGTAATAGAGTACAAAAGAATAATAGAATACAAGACTTTCAATATTTCAATACAGATAGGTGTGAGGTGCAGGAAGGATGTTCCCGATGGCGGGGAGTCCAGAACCAGGGGTCACAGTCTATAGATAAGGGGTAAGCCATTTAGGACTGAGATGAGGAGGAATTTCTTCACCCAGAGAGTGGTGAACCTGTGGAATTCTCTACCACACAGGGCGGTGGAGGCCAGTTCATTAAATATATTCAAGAAGGAGTTGGATATATTTCTTGAGGCTAAAGGGATCAAGGGGTATGAGGAGAAGGCAGGGACAGGGTACTGAATTTGGATGATCGGCCATGATCTCATTGAATGGCGGAGCAGGCTCGAGGGGCCGAATGGCCTACTCCTGCTCCTATCTTCTATGTTTCTATGTGTTGCATTTTGGTAGGAGGTATGAGGAGGCCACGTACTGCTTGGCTACTAAGAGTGCGAAATGGGGAAGAGGAGCATAAGGGATCTGCGGGTGAGACCACACCTGGAGTACTGCGTACAGTTTTGGTCTCCTTATTTAAGGAGGGATATACTTGCATTGGAGGCAGTTCAGAGAAGGTTCATGAGGTTGATTCCTGGGATGAAGGGGTTGTCTTATGTGAGAAGGTGGAGCAGGTTGGGCCTATACTCACTGGAGTTTAGAAGAATGAGAGGTGATCTTATTGAAACATATAACATTCTGAGGGGGCTCGACAGGGTAGATGCAGGGAGGATGTTTCCCCTCGTGGGGGTATCTAGAACTCGGCGGCATAGTCTCAGACTAAGAGGTCGCCCATTTAAAACGGAGATGAGGAGGAATTTCTTCTCTCAGAGGGTCGTGAATCTGTGGAATTCTCTGCCCCAGAGAGCTGTGGAGGCGGAGTCATTAAATACATTTAAGGTGGAGATAGACAGTTTTTTGAACGATAAGGGGGTCCAGGGTTATGGGGAGCGGGCAGGGAAGTGGAGTTGAGGCCAAGATCAGATCAGCCATGATCTTATTGAATGGCGGAGCAGGCTCGAGGGGCCGAATGGCCTACTCCTGTTCCTACGTCTTATGTTCTTTTGTTCTTGTATACACTAATCACTAAAAGTAGCAAGTAAGGCCATAAAAAAGAGCAAACCAAGCAGTGGGGTTCATTTTGGTCACCAATGGTGGAGCGGTGAAAATCGGGGATGCGCAAGAGGCCAGAACTGGAGGAGCGCTGAGATCTCGGAGGGTTGTGGGGCTGGAGGAGGTTACAGAGATAGGGAGAGGGGGGGCGAGGCCACGGAGGGATTTGAACAGGAGGATGAGAATTTTTAAATCGAGGTGCTGCCGGATCGGGAGCCAATGTAGGTCAGCGAGCACAGAGAGGGTAGAAACATAGAAACATAGAAGATAGGAGCAGGAGTAGGCCATTCGGCCCCTCGAGCCTGCCCCGCCATTCAATGAGATCATGGCTGATCATCCAAATTCAGTACCCTGTCCCTGCCTTCTCCCCATATCCCTTGATCCCTTTAGCCTTAAGAAATATATTCAACTCTTTCTTGAATATATTTAATGAACTGGCCTCCACCGCCCTCTGTGGTAGAGAATTCCACAGGTTCACCATTCTCTGGGTGAAGAAATTCCTCCTCATTTCAGTCCTAAATGGCTTACGGGATTTAGGGCTCCTTCAGGGAATTCCGGAGCTCAGGGTCTCGGGCAGCTGAAGGCACTGCCACCAATTAACATCCCGGTGTGAGTGCGTGGCTTTGCAATGTGCGATTTCAAAGGCGAGTCATTAATTTTGATGAAGAGCAGGCATTCTTCTGTTTCTCATTAAGGGAGGAATTACCATGGGATGGGGGAAGGGCTGGGTGGAGAGCCACCTCAGAACACTGGAACATCAATCACAATATTTACAAATAGCTTTGAGACTATTCTTTCATTCCCAGTTCAGAACATCTGGCTTTGGGGAACAGAGGAGGGCGAAATTCCTCCTGTCATTAGTTTTTGGAGGAAATATCGACGGTAGTGCACTTTACAAACGCACTTTACAAACAATTACGTAGAATCTACAGCACAGAAAAAGGATATTCGGCCCAACTGCTCCGTGCTGGTGTTTATTCTCCACAACAGCCTCCTCCCGCCCTAGGCCATTGAAGAAGGGTCAAACCCGAAACGTCAACTCAAATTTCTCTCCACGGATGTTGCCTGACCTGCTGAGTTTTTCCAGCATTTTCTGTTGTTATTTCTCCTCCCGCCCTACTTCATCTCACCCCATCAGTATAATCCCTTTATTCCTTTCTCCCTCATGTGTTTATCCAGCTACCCCCCCCAAATGCATCTCTGCTATTCGTCTCAACCACTCCCTGTGGTAGCGAGTTCCTAGACACAAAAGGCATCAAGGGGTGACGTAAGAAAACTACTAGGCACGTGGTCTAAGCGTTAAACAAAGCTTTAATCAACTGTTTAACAACATGGAGGTCTAGTTGTGTCCTTCACTAGTTCCTGTTAAAGAATGTCCTGAGTAAGCTGGGCCCATGCCTGAGTATTTATACTCTCCCTGGACAGTGCCACCCGCAGGGTGCTCAGTTGATTCATGTCAAGGGGTAGGGGGAGAGTGCGGGAATATGGTGCTGAGATAGAGGATCAGCCATGATCATATTGAATGGCGGAGCAGGCTCGAAGGGCCGAATGGCCTACTCCTGCTCCTATTTTTCTATGTTTCTATGTTTCCACATTCTAACCACTCTCTGGGTAAAGGGGAGTTATCCCCGTGTGTCCTGGGGCCAATATTCATCCCTCGGCCGACATAACAAAAAAACAGATTATCTGGTCATTTATCCCATTGCTGTTTGTGGGAGCTTGCTGTGCGCAAATTGGCTGCCGCGTTTCCTACATTACAACAGTGGCTACACGTCAAAAAAAAGTACTTCATTGGCTGTAAAGCGCTTTGAGATGTCCGGTGGTCGTGAAAGGCGCTACAGAAATGCAAGTCTTTCTTTCTTTAAAGGGGTTTCTCCTGAATTCCTTATGGGATTTATTGGTGACTGTGTTATATTTCTGGCCCCTAGTTCTGGACTCCCCCACAAGCGGAAACATTTTCTCTACATTTACCTGATCGAACCCCTTCATAATTTTAAAGACCTCCTTCAGTCATCCCTTTAGGAGAGAAAACAACCTCAGCTTGTTCAATCTTTCCCGATAGGTACAACTTTATTGTTAAAATTGATGACATGAGGAATATCGCTCCCAAAGTGTTTTGTCAAAGGATTGTCACAGTACCTTAGACTGTGCGTGAGATCTGCCACTGGGACACCGCTAGAAGGAGTTCACCCTGAGCAGTAGTCGACCAGGTGATACGGTGAGGGGTGCGGGGGGCGGTGGGGGGGGGAGAGATAACATTGTCATGAGAAAGAAAAAAGAAGACAGACCTTTCATTACCTCAGGACGTCCCAAAGTGCTTTGCAGGATGATGATCAGATGTCAGAGCCCCAACAACAACTGGCATTTGTATAGCGCCTTTAACAGAGTGAACCGTCCCAAGGCGCTTCACAGGAGCGTAATCAAACAACATTTACCACCGAGCCACGTCAGGAGATATTAGGGCAGAAAGATAGGTTTTATGGAGGGCCTTAAAGGAGCAGAGAGAGGCGGAGAGGTTTAGGGAGGGAATTCCAGAGCTTTGGGCCCAGGCAGCTGAAGGCACGGCCGCCAATGGTGGAGCGATTACAATCAGGGATGCGCAAGAGGAATCGGAGGAGCGCAGAGATCTCGGGGGTGGGTGGGTGTGGTTGTGGGGCTGTAGGAGGTTACAGAGGTAGGGAGGGGGAGAGGCCATGGAGGGATTTGAAAACAAGGATGAGAATTTTGAAATCGAGGCGTTGCTTAACCGGGAGCCAATGTAGGTCAGCGAGCACAGGGGTCATGGGCGATCGGGACTTGGTGCGAGTTAGGACACGGGCAGCTGAGTTTTGGATGAGCCCAAGTTTATGGGAGGTAGAACGTGGGAGGCCGGCCAGGAGTGCTGATGGCTGGGTGTAGTGTCCCTCCTGCTGATCTGGCGGAGACCAGTAACCCAACAGAATATTGTTCTTCTACAACTTCTCTGGATCCCAACTACAGTACAGATTGGGGAGGGAGAGCAATGAACTAAACACCTTCAATATACGTCCCCCACTTTCTGTGCTTGACTCTGATCGAATGTACAGTAAATGGGCGACGCTGTAAATAGGCACATTCGGCAGTCAGTCAGAGGCTGCCGGCTGTTGCTGAGATTGGAAACTACTTGTAAATTCCTGGCTCCAGGTTGGAAGAAACCAACAATAAACTGGCTTTCTTTCTCTTTTTTAAAAAATCTGTTTTTTTTAATAGTTTCACTGGTAGATTCCCTCTCTGCTCAGTTGTGATTTGTTGTTTTATGAATGATATTTGAGCCAATTGGGTGCAAGTGTGATGCACAGTTTGCACGTGTGACACTTTCAGGTGTGAGACTTTGTAGACAGGCACTAAACACAAGACTTTTATATATAAATAGGTGTGTTTCTGTCTGTGTGTCTGTGTGTGTGTCTGTGTCTGAGTGTGTGTGTGCGTGTCTGTGGGTGTTTGTGGCTGAGTATGTGTCTGTGTGTATGTGTCTGTGTGTGTGTGTGTCTGTGTGTGTCTGTCTGTCTGTGTGTGTGTCTGTGTGTGTGTGTCTGTGCCTGTGTGTTTGTGTCTATGTCTGTGTGTCTGTCTATGCGTGTGTCTGTGTCTGAGTGTGTGTGTGTCTATGTGTGTGTCTGTGTCTGAGTGTCTGTGTGTGTGTCTGTGCATGTGTCTGTGTGTGTGTGTGTGTCTGTGTGTGTGTCTGTGTCTGTGTGTGTGTCTGTGTGTGTGTCTGTGCGTGTGTCTGTGTCTGAGTGTGTGTGTGTCTGTGTCTGAGTGTGTGTGTGTCTGTGTCTGAGTGTGTGTGTCTGTGTGTGTGTCTGTGTGTGTGTCTGTGCGTGTGTCTGTGTCTGAGTGTGTGTGTGTCTGTGTCTGAGTGTGTGTGTGCCTGTGTGTGTGTCTGTGTCTGTGTATGTGTCTGTGTGTGTTTACTATGCAAAGTATAAAGTCAAATAAACCCTTTGCTTTCACCGTCCAAGATGAAGCGGAGAGGATCCTGAGAGATTTCCGGAAGGACGTGGACGATGCCACCTTGCAGAAGGCCGACCTGGAGAGAAACATCGAGCAGCTTGTGGCAGAGATCGGCTTCCTGAGGAAGATGCACGAGGAAGAGGTGGCTGACCTTGTCCGGCAGATCGAAGAGTCCAAGGTCTCGGTGGAACTGGACTCCACCCGCCCAGACCTGGGAGCCGCCTTGCGCTCCGTTCGAGAGCAGATGGAAGAGATTTCCGCCAAGAACTTGAGGGAGGCCGAGGCCTGGTACAAGACCAAGTTCGACAGCCTGCGGCACCACGCCACCAAGTACGACGAGCAGATCCAGAGCACCAAGGACGAGATCAGCATCCTGCGCCAGCAGATCGTGGACCTGCAGGGCGAGATCGGCTCCCTGAGAAGCGCCAACCAGTGCCTTGAGAGCCAGCTGGAGGACATGGAGGCCAGTCACCTGGAGAAAGTGGCAAGCCTGCAGTGCGCCATCGCCCAGCTGGAGTGCCAGCTGCGGGAAACCAAAGCCGAGATGGCGCAGTACTTGCGGGAATACCAGGAGCTGCTCAACGTCAAGCTAAGGCTGGACGCAGAGATCGCCACCTACAGGAAGCTGCTGGAAGCTGAGGAGCAGAGGCTGGGATTGTCCGCAGGTAGGTCGAGTGCCTGGAGCCTTTCCTTCTCT
The DNA here is from genome assembly GCF_052327205.1 of Somniosus microcephalus. Lineage (NCBI taxonomy): Eukaryota > Metazoa > Chordata > Chondrichthyes > Squaliformes > Somniosidae > Somniosus > Somniosus microcephalus. The sequence continues at coordinate 21,440,310 of NC_140987.1, read as the reverse complement.
CTCAGCAGGTACAAAGTATTTACAGCACAGAAACAATCCATTCGACCCAACTGGTCCGTGCCGGTGTTTCTGCTCCACACGAGCCTCCTCCCGCCTCCTCTTCATCTCACCCTATCAGCATTTCCTCCTAGTCCTTTCTCCCTCATGTGTTTATCCAGCTTCCCCTTAATTGCATCTATACTGTTCGCCTCAACCACTCCCTGTGGTAGCGAGTTCCACATTCTCACCACTCTCTGGGCAAAGAAGTTTCTCCTGAATTCCCGATTGGATTTATTAGTGATTATCTTATATTTATGGCACCTAGTCCTCGTTTCGCCCACATGTGGAAACATCTCTACATCAACCCCATCAAACTCTGTCGTAATTTTAAAGACCTCTATCAGGTCATCCCCTCATCCTGCTCGAGAGGAAAGAGCCCCGGCCCGTTCAGTCTTTCCTGATGGGTAGAACCTCTCAGTTCTGGTATCATTCTAGTAAATCTTTTCTTGTATCTTCTCCAGGGCCTCCATATCCTTTTTATAATATGGAGACCAGAACTGTTCACAGTAACTCCAAGTGCGGTCTAACCAAGGTTCGATACAAGTTTAACATCACTTCTCTGCTTTTCAATTCTATCCCTCTACAAATCAACCCCGGTGCTTGGTTTGCCTTTTTTTATGGTCTTATTAACCTGTGTCAATGTATTTAGTGATTTGTGGATCTGTACCCCGAGATCCCTTTGTGCCTCTACCCCATTTACACTCTTACTATCCAAGCAGTTCTTCCGACCAAAATGTACCACCTGACACTTGTCTTTATTGAAGTTCATTAACCAATTACACGCCCATTCTGCAAGTTTATTAATGTCTCCTTGTATTTAGTAGAACTTTTTTCTCCTTTTATTGATATTTTATCCACGATTTTCATCATTCTTCTCGATCTCTTACCCTTTTCATCATCCGATCCATACCACCCCCCCGGTCCAATATCGCATAAAATCATGAAGGGGTTTGATAGGGTAGACGTAGAATCATAGAATCGTAGAATGGTTCCAGCACAGAAGGAGGCCATTCGGCCCGTCGAGCACCGTGCCGGCTCTCTGCAAGAGCACTTCAGCTAGTCCCACTCCCCCGCCCTTTCCCCGTAGCCCTGCAAATTTTTTTCCTTCAGGTACTTTATCAGGTATATATTCAAGAAGGAGTTAGATATATTTCTTAAGGCTAAGGGGATCAAGGGATATGGGGAGAAAGCAGGGACAGGGTACTGAATTTGGATGATCAGCCATGATCTCATTGAATATCGGAGCAGGCTCGAAGGGCCGAATGGCCTACTCCTGCTCCTATCTTCTATGTTTCTATGTTTCTATCCAACTCCCTTTTGAAAGCCACGATTGAATCTGCCTCCACCACCCTTTCAGGCAGTGCATTCCAGATCCTAATCACTCGCTGCGTAAAAAAGTTTTTCCTCGTGTCGCCTTTGGTTCTTTTGCCAATCACCTTGAATCTGTGTCCTCTGGTTCTCGACCCTTCTGCCAATGGGAACAGTTTCTCTCTCTCTACTCTGTCCAGACCCATCATGATTTTGAACACCTCTATTAAATCTCCTCTCAACCTTCTCTGCTCTAAGGAGAACAATCCCAGCTTCTCCAGTCTATCCACGTAACTGAAGTCCCTCATCCCTGGAACCATTCTCGTAAATCTTTTCTGCACCCTCTCTAAGGCCTTCACATCCTTCATAAATTGTGGTGCCCAGAATTGGACACAATACTCCAGTTGGGGCCAAACCAGTGTTTTATAAAGGTTCATCATAACTTCCTTTCTTTTGTATTCTACACCTCTATTTATGAAGCCCAGGATCCTGTAAGCCTTTTTAACTGCTTTCTCAACCTGCCCTGCCACCTTCAACGATTTGTGCACATATACCCCCAGGTCTCTCTGTTCATGCACCCCTTTCGTTTATATTGCCTCTCCTCATTCTTTTTACCAAAATGTATCACTTCGCACTTTTCTGCGTTAAATTTCATCTGCCACGTGTCTGCCCATTCCACCAGCCTGTCTATGTCTTCCTGAAGTTCATCACTCTCCTCCTCACTGTTCACTATACTTCCAAGTTTTGTGTCATCTGCAAATTTTGAAATTGTGCCCTGTACTCCCAAGTCTAAGTCATTAATATATATCAAGAAACACAGTGGTCCTAGAACTGACCGCTGGGGAACACCACTGTGTACCTTCCTCCAGTTTGTAAAACAATCGTTCACCATTACTCCCTGTTTCCTGTCACTCAGCCAATTTTATATCCAAGCTGCCACTGTCCCTTTTATTCCATGGGCTTCAACTTTGCTGGCAAACCTATTACTGTATGTGGCACTTTATCAAACATAGAGAAAATGTTTCCACTTGTGGCAGGGTTGGGGGGGGGGCGTGGAGGAGACCAAAACTAGGGGCAATAAATATAAAATAGTCATTAATAAATCCAATAGGGAATTCAGGAGAAACTTCTTTACTCAAAGAGTGGTGGGAATGTGGAACTCGCTACCACATGGCGTAGTTGAGGCGAATAGTAAAGATGCATTTATGGGGAAGCTAGATAAGTACATGAGGGAGAAAGGAATAGAAGGATATACTGATAGAAACATGGAAAGATAGGAGCAGGAGTCGGCCATTCGGCCCTTCGAGCCTGCTCCGCCATTCAATATGATCATGGCTGATCATATTATATAAAGTAGGGGTGGGAGGAGGCTCGTGTGGATGGACCAGTTGGGCCGAATGGCCTGTTTCGACACTAAGTGTAAAATTCACCTCACTGTGTTATTTAACTGCAGCAGTGAGCATAGAACCCAAGGACATAGAAACATATGACACTGACGGGCAAGCAAAGACCAGCTGGTCCATCAAGCTGGCCCCACACTCACAATGACTGCAGCATCATGACTGGACACTTCCCACTGTGGCAGGATTAAGTTTATATGCCAGACGTAACAATTTGGATTGGATTTTGAAGTTATTTAAAGAACAGTTGGACTGTGCGGAGGGGGGGGTGGGGGTGGTGGGGTGCGGGGGGACTGCAAGATTTTGTTTTTGCAAATGGATGAGCAGGGACGAGCATGATGGGATGAAATTTTAAAAAGTTTTGATTTTACGGCACATCTCCCTGAGTCTGCCCGCGGGGCTTTCAAGTGTTGTTGCTGTTGCCTTGACCTCAGCCCGTCTTATTATTATTTAGCAGGAGCTTCCTCCGTTACCAAAGAGAAGAAAACGGAATCCATCACTCGTAACGTAGAAACCCACACGGCCCATAAAGTGACTGCCTAAGTGAAGACCGAGGGACCCACGAGAGACTTCACGTCCGCACGGCCGATGAAAGTCGGAGCCCACCCCGTATTAATATCTCCTCGTGCGAGTGATCTCAATTTTAAAATGTTTGGTGTTGACAAAATGATGGGAGGTTTTCTGCAGTAGTGCACACGCGAGTGATGTAAAGATACTAACGTTTAATAACTTCACATTATATTGTCTTGAAATGTGTGCGTCGCGATGTAAAATGAATGTGACGGCAATCAGCAGGAGAGTCGGAGCCTGCAGCAATAAAGCTTATGTGACAGCACGACAATTGTACGTCGCCCGTTTCTTCTTCGAATACTATTGGCAGCTTCCAATCCCAGAGAATTTTTATCTAAAAGAGACTTGCATATATATATAGCGCCTTTCACGACCACCGGATGTGCCAAAGCTCTTTATAGCTAATGAAGTACTTTTTGAAGTGTGGTCACTGTTGTAATATAGGAAGTGCGGCAGCCAATTGCACACAGCAAGCTCCCACAAACAGCAATGTGTGATACTGACCAGATAATCTGTTTTTGTGATGTTGATTGAGGGATAAATATTCGCCCAGGACACCGGGGAGAACTCCCCTGCCCTTCTTCGAAATAGTGCCGTGGGATTTTTTACATCCACCTGAGAGGGCAGACGGGGCCTCGGTTTAACATCTCATCCGAAAGACGGCACCTCTGACAGTGCAGCACTCCCTCAGCACTGCACTGGGAGTGTCAGCCTAGCTTTTTGTGCTCAAGTCTCTGAAGTGGGACTTGAACCCACAATCTTCTGACTCAGAGGCGAAGGTGCTGCCCACTGAGCCACAGCTGACACACATTAAATACGCAAAACTCAGATCTACACATTTAAAAAAAAAATTAGACAAGGTCATTTTATCAGAAAATCAAGTGGGTTTTTCAGGTCAAAACCATTTAGGCTTTGTGACATGACCTTGAACTTTTAGAAAAAGTGGGACTCAGAAAGCTACAGAAAATAGTTTGAGATGAGGAAAGGTCATTTAGACCACCTTAGCCCAACTGTCCAGATAAATCTACAGCCCACCCCGGTCCCGTCACAGCACCCAGTTGGCTCTTCAATGATCCCAAGGGTTTTGCCGCAACTACCCAACTTGGTTACCCACTCCCAAGTTGGTAATTCTTAGTCCGAAGAACTTCCTAGTTAGGATCATAGGAACAGGAGGAGGCCATTCAGCACCTCGAGCTTGTTCCGCCATTCAATTAGGTCATGGCTATATGTATCTTAACTCCATTTACCCGGCTTGGTTCCATAACCCTCAATATACCCCTACCTAACAAAAATCTATCAAACATGTTTTGGAATTTTCAATTGACCCCCAGCCTCAACAACTTTTGTGGGGGGCGGGGAATAGGGAAAGAGCAAGAGTTCCTGATTTCCACTACCCGTTGTGTGAAGATGTGTTTCCTGACATCACTCCTGAACAGCCTGAATGTTCTTAAAACATGTCATACCAGTTCTGAAAATATAGTTACAATGAACGTGCTGGAAAATGGGACGTCACCTCCACTGTGCCACAGGTTGGTTTAAATACATGAATACGCAGACAGAACAGCTATCAACATCTCTACTTCTAAAGATGTATTGTTGGCCTAAAGCCGTTGAATAGATGTTGACCCAAGAACCCAAACTTAGGCTTCACCACGTAAACTTTCTGGTAAAGCATTTTCAGAAAACATGTCCTCTACGCAATCCAGTGCGAGCTACCAGTGCCACACCAAAACATACAACAAAAACCCATCTGGTTCACTTAATGCCCTTTAGGGAAGGAAATCTGCCGTCCTTACCCGGTTTGGCAATGTGGTTGACTCTTAACTGCCCTCTGAAATGACCTAGCAAGCCACTCAGTTAAGGGCAATTAGGGATGGGCAATAAATGCTGGCCTTGCCAGCAACGCCCACATCCCGTGAATGAATTAAAAAAAAACCTTAGGCTTCACCATGCAAGCCACCCGGTAAAGCATTTCAGAAAACACGTCCTCTATCCAATCCATTGCCACACCAAAACATACGTTATACCCACTCGCAGGAATCGCCTTTCAGTATCGAAGCCTTCAGAGTCAAACACTATTTCAAGCTAAAGCATGACGGTAGAGCAAGAGGACTCACAATCGAGCCTTGGCTCAGCGGGTAGCACTCTTGCCTCGGAGTCAGTAGGTCGTGGGCTCAAGCCCAAATCCAGAGACTGGAGTACATCATTCAGACTGACACTCCAGTGCAGTGCTGAGGGAGTGCTGCACTGTCAGCTGAGACGTTAAACCGATGACCCGTCTGCCCCCTCTCAGGTGGAGGTAAGCGATCCCACAGCACTATTTCGAAGAGCAGCAGGGGAGTACGCCCTTGCCTTAGTTTAGTTGCATATATGTTATTAATCTAGCTTTGTAAGTAAAATAATGCAGAAGAAATTTACTAAGTGTGATAACAGAAGTGTCCTGGGCCAGTATTTATCCCTCAACCAACATTACTAATACAGATTATTTGGCTATTTATCTCATTGCTGGTTGTGGGACCTTGCTGTGCGCAAAATGGCTGCTGCCTTTCCTTATGTCACAAACAGTGATTACACTTCAAAAAGTACTTCATTGGCTGCAAAGCATTTTGGAGCAATCTGAGGTCGGGAAAGGCGCTATATAAATGCAAATTCTTTCTTTCTATTTCATATATACATGACAGGCCAAGAAATAATTTTCAGCAGACAGTATCTCCAAATAGGTCTCGGTTTTATTTATATATTCCTACAAAAACGAACGTCAAAATTTGCTGCTCAAATGCAGATTTGCTTAGCATCACCGCTTTAGCTATTACCCTGATGTCGAAACACAGTTATTGGAGGCAACGGGCTGTGGTGAAGACGCTTCACCTCACAGTCATCTTCAACCACGATTTTCAATAGCAAAAGGTTGCCTAGTTTCAACAGAGTTTTACCACGGACCCGATTACACCCGAGCTTTGGCGAGATCTTCACAAACGTAGGGCCCCGGATACTCGAGCTGTCGCTCCAGCCATTCTGTATTAGTCAGCACAATGCATTCCGGGCATTAGCCGCAATACATTGCAATGTGTTCCCAGCATTAGCCGTTATTCACTATTACATGTCCCATATGCATGTACAATGTAATGCAATACTGCAGAATGAGACGGGTCCAACAGCACGCACCCTGCAGCTCAACCAGCTGAGTTATTAACTAACAAATTTCACTTAAACCTGCACACAGCTCCCGAGTACGGTAAGAATTCACGTCAAGCTGTACACTGCTCCAGAGTGCATTAGTAATTCATGTCAAGCTGCACACTGCTCCCGAGTGCAGTTAAGTATCTGCTCCAGGTTATGAAACTACCACATTGACGTAAAAACCCGACTGGTTCACTAATGCCCTTTAGGGAAGGAAATCTGCTGTCCTTACCCGGTCTGGCCTATGTGTGACTCCAGACCCACAGCCATGTGGTTGACTCTCAGCTTCCCTCCGAAATGGCCACTAGCAAGCCACTCGGTTCTCCGCTACGAAAAACTGCAGCGGTTGAAGGCGGCGGCGGCTCACCACCAATACTTTCTCAAGGGCAATTAGGGAATGGGCAATAAATGCCGGCCTTGCCTGCGACACCCACGGCCCGCAAATTAATTTAAAATAAAAATCTGAATGAGCTGGACCAGATGATAAAACAATAATGGTGATCAATCTTGGAATGCTTGGGCCGTCTTGCACATGAAACCCAGAATATGTTGGAAATGCACAGTAGGTCCAGCAACATCGGAAAAAGATAAACCCAGGTCACCGTTTTGGAACAGAAACGTTGAGCCGTTTACAGATGCTGCCTGCTGTGTAATTCGTGCATTTTCTGCTTTTATTTCAAATTTTCAGTAGGTGTGTAATTTTTTAAAAACAAAGTGTTCACATCATTAAATAAAAAAACCCCAGTAAACAGTAAGCTTACAGCAGGCGTCGGGTGTTGTGCTGCGTGGCTAAGAGCGAACCCCCTGGAGAATCACTCCGTGTAACATTCACCCCTTGCGCCTGCCATTAACTGGATGGTGACTAAAATGCTCGCAAAGCCCCGTCGCAGCCCATCACAATGAAGGGTGGGGTTGGGCGGGTGAAGATTTATTTAATAACTTTTTTGCACAATTCAATCCACGGAGCGTGGGAAGTTTTAATATATGTTCCGCGCCACCTCCTCAGGAGTGTGTGACGCTCGCAAGGGCAGCATCCCCTCAGTCACAGGAAGTGGCACACTCTCCCGGTGAAAGGGTGAAGGTTCTCAGAATTTCCTCTTCTTCCTCTTCATGGCCTTCCACTCGCCCTCTTGGGTGGCCAGATTGTGGAACAACATCTTCACCTTCCTCTTCCTCTCTGCATCCCTGCAACAGTAAGCAAGAATGTCAGCTGAGCACGACACCACGTGTTTAAACAGCCCGCTTTAGTCCCTTCACTTCTCCCTGATTTTTCATTATCACAGACTGCACCGTAGGCTTTTTACACAATTCCATTGAGGTGCTAACATCACAAGATGGATATAGATGATCCAGAAAGACAACCATATCAACACGTGGCTACAAGGACAGGTTGGAGAAGCTGGATTTGTTTTCATTACAGCAAAGGAGGTTTTAGGGGTGATTTGATAGAGGTGTACAAGATTATGACGGGTTTGGACAGGCTAGATGGGGAAAGGCTGTTCCCACTAGTTGATGGTACAAGGACCAGGGGACACAGATTTAAGGTTTTGGGCAAGAGATTCAGGGGGGATGTGAGGAAAAACTTTTTTACGCAGCGAGTGGTGAGGACCTGGAATTCGCTGCCGACGGAAGTGGTGGAAGCGGAGACACTCAATGTTTTCAAGGGGAGACTGGATAGGCACTTGAGGGAAATAAACTTGCAGGGCTGCGGGGATAGAGCGGGGGAATGGGACTGACTGGATTGCTCTACAGAGAGCCGGCGCGGACTCGATGGGCCGAATGGCCTCCTTCTGTGCCGTTATGACTCGATGACTCTAAGGCCAAGGCAGAGGCTGGGTACTCGGCGATGAGTAATGACCCCTCAAACCTCTCCACCGTCTGCAAGGTGCAAGTCAGGAGTGTGATGCAACTAGATTGATTCCTGAGATGAGAGGGTTGTCCTATGAGGAGAGATTGAGTAGAATGTGCCTATACTCTCTGGAGTTTAGAAGAATGAGAAGTGATCTCAGTGAAACATACAAGATTTTGAGGGGGATTGACAGGGTAGATGCTGAGAGGTTGTTTCCCCTGGCTGGAGAGTCTAGAACTAGGGGGCATCAGCCATGACCTTATTGAATGGCGGAGCAGGCTCGAGGGTCCGTATGGCCTACTCCTACTGTTCTTATGGAACGCTCACCTCTTGTCTGGAAGGGCTCAGCTGCAAGAGGCTCAACAGCATCCAGGTCATAGCAATCCGCCTGATCGATTCCCCTGCCACTGGACTCAATGCGCCGATCACAGGTGCGCCGCGGCTGCAGTACGTACCATCAACAGGATGCACTGCGCAACTCGCCAAAGGTTAACTTTGACAGCGCCTTCTAGCCCCGCGACGTCTGGCAGCAAGATGGACAATGCTGTGGAAACAGCGTTACCTCCAACTTCTCTCCCTGACTTGGGCATTTAATCACCGATCTTGAGTTCAGGACCCTGGCACTCCCTACCCAATGCCACGGTGGGCGCACCATCACCACACGGACTGCAGTGATTCAAGGAGACGGTCCACCACCACCGCCATCAAGAAAACTAGGCATGGGCAACAAATGCCAGGCTTGTCAGTGCCACCCACATGCTGAGAACACACAAAAAAGGGGGAGGTGGAAGGGGTTGGGAACTTTTTTGTGGTTTTTTTTTTGGTCGGTCAGTCAGTCCTAGATGCCTCACTGTATATATATACACACACACATACACTTACTGAAGGTTTTATTAAGAAATAAACTGCAGTTGTTTATTCGGATATTCTATGCCTGCCCACTTATAGTGGACTTAATTTTTGGTAAGCAGCTAAATCAGGCCAGCCTAGTGTGGGATGCCTGAATGAAGAGTGGGAGAGTGTGGAGAGGTAGGAGATTCGAATAAACTCGGGTGTACGTAAAGGCGCAGGGCAGGGCATAAGAACATAAGATGTAGGAGCAGGAATAGGTGATTCGGCCCCTCGAGCCTGCTCCGCCATTCAATAAGATCATGGCTGATCTGATCTTGGCCTCAACTCCACTTCCCTGCCCGCTCCCCATAACCCTCGACTCCCTTACCATTCAGAAATTTGTCTATCTCCACCTTAAATATATTCAATGACCCAGCCTCCACAGCTCTCTGGGGAAGAGAAGGGCAGGTTACCCGGACAACCTGTTAATCCCGTCTGGATAAACCAACACATTTTAACATACTGGTTCAGTCCAGATGGACACAATTTATTCAGTATGTCACAATCGTAATTATGTTTGGAACATGAAAAATTTAATTGTGGAAACAGTTTAGGTGTAAACAAGAGAAAATGTTCATATCCAAAATGCTAAAGGAATAAAATGCGACGCTTTGTAATTCAAGGTCCTAATCGGAGTCAACCGCATTAAATGGCAAAAAAACCCATGAACTGGGAAGGATCGGGAACCCCATCCAAAGGCTCAGATCAGCCAGGCCGTATCATTAGATGTTAGCCGTGACTCAGTGGGAAGGAATCTCTGCGTCAGAAGGTCGTAGGTTCAAGCCCCACTCCAGAGACTCGAGCACACGAGGGAGTGCTGCTCTGTCGGAGGTGCCGTCTTTCTGATGAGACGTTAAACCGAGGCCCCGTCTGCTCTCTCAGGTGGATGTAAAAGATCCCACGGCCACTATTTTGAAGAAGAGCGGGGGAGTTCTCCCCGGTGTCCTGGCCAATACTTAACCCTCAACCAACAGCACTAAAAAAAATATAGATGATTTGGTCATTATCTCGTCGCTGTTTGTGGGAGCTTGTGACGTCCCGAGGTCATGAAAGGCGCTATATAAATGCAAGACTTTCTTTCTTATACCCTGTACAGGGCTAGGTCACTGACTGCTTACCTTTCCATGATATCAGAAAACTTCTGCCTGGCCAGGAACTGTGCGTCTTTGCGGATTTCTCGAACAGCTCCTTTAAATTCCCGTTTATGCTTGTGGACAAGCCTCATTTGCTCTCTCTCTCGCTGGGTGCCACCTCGCTTTCGGCCGTAGTCTGAGCTGGAAGCACAAGTTTCAATCCTGTTATATCAAAGCAATTCCCCCCCCCTCCACCACCTCGAAGGCATCGACTCCTTGCTGGGGTACAACTCCAAGGGAAACCTATTGATACCCAGCCCAAGTGACCCTTCGTTGACAGTGAACCTCAACCAACACTCAAGAAGCTCGACACCATCCAGGAGAAAGCAGCCCGCTTGATTGGCACCCCATCCACCACTTTAAATATTCACTCCCTCCACCCCCGGCGTACCGTGGCTGCAGTGTGCACCATCTACAAGATGCACTGCAGCAACTCGCCAAGGCTTCTTCGACAGCACCTCCCAAACCTCTTCCACCTAGAAGGACAAGGGCAGCAGGCACATGGGAACACCACCACCTCCAAGTTCCCCACCAAGTCACACACCACCCTGACTTGGAAATATATCGCTGTTCCTTCATCGTCGCTGGGTCAAAATCCTGGAACTCTCTCCCTAACAGCACTGTGGGGGTATCTTCACCACACGGGCTGCAGCGGTTCAAGGCGGCGGCTCACCACCACCTTCTCGAGGGCAATAAATGCTGGCCTTGCCAGTGGCACCCACATCCCAGGAACGAAATAAAAACATTTCAGCAGGTAACTCAACCACAAAGGTCACTGGTCCTATCCTTACCCAATCCCCATGCACACGCTCAAGCAGTAGGGGGGGGGGGGTCGCTGGATAGCGAACAGTAGTCAGAACCCTGGCCAGTTCTCCCCATCTAATGTAAGGACCCTGCAGTAGATCGTGGCCACGCTGGCTCAAATCAGGCATAGACCGAGAACTGAACCTGGGACCTCTCTGGTGTGTGGCTCAGTTTAGGTGAACTTACTGAGCCATCGAGACAGCGCACTTCCTTCTCGGTTAAACTGCTTCAAAGACCCTTTGAATAAAATCGAGAGAGATAATGGAGGCCATTCAGCCATTATAGCTCATCGATTCAGGAAAAAAAGTACTTGCTCTACCCGCTCCTCCCATCACATCATTTAACGGAATCCTGAATGAATCTAAAGCCTCTTTCCTACTGACATTGTGTAATCCAGATTCTGGCTCTACAAACCAGTTCCTGGTGCTTACACAGTGGGTTCTGGCTCCCTGGTCCCGGCAGCAGTCTCGTAGACCCAGTCTTCATGCATCCCGGTACCAGGACAGGAATCAGATTGATCAGCATAGACACTGGTAGCCGACTCTTGGATTCTGGGAGACCGGCCCCTGTATCATACAGCGCCAATGGAAAAGCAGCTTGCTGTTTTCGCCTCCGCAACCCCACCCAGAAGGTCATTCCAAGCGTTGATCACCCTTTTTGTGTGAAGATGTTCTGCCTGACATCTATCCTTAATTGAACCCGCCAGCTTTAGCCTGTACCCATTCCCCCACCTGGTTATAGGAATTGCCGGACGAAGAGAGACCGGGGTCCGTTTAGTTTGCCTTCTGCCATCCCGGTAGTCACACGATACAACGATAATGGAGCTGTTGACTAATCACAGCAATCACCATCAACTAGTCTACAACAGACCCATACATGAGGCGTGGAAATACCCGCAGTGGTGGAGAGCTCTGGGAACCATAGGTCCAAAGTCACCTTTTCCTCCCAAGTACGCTACACTCACCACATTTCATGTCTCAAATTACTCCTATACTGCATCCCAAAATGTTATTTTACATACGAACACAAGAATTAGGAGTAGGAGTAGGCCATACGGCCTTTCGAGCCTGCTCTGCCATTCAATAAGATCATGGCTGATCTTCGACCTCAACTCCACTTTCCCGCTCGATCCCCATATCCCTTGATTCCCCTAGAGTGCAAAAATCTATCTACAGGAAACTTTCTTTTATCCGGCATGGACGGGACCGACGTGGTGCCGGTTCATCAACAATTCCGGATAACCGAACGCTATAGTAAAAGATACGGAGCTCAGAGCTCCGTATAAAGCAACAAACCCTGTTGCTTCAGAACAATCGGCACAAGTTGCAAGCGTCTCTGTAGCTTAGCAACAGCTTCAGCTACACCCTTGCACAGCAACAAATGGAGTAAAAAAAGTAATAAAAGTAAAAAAAGTTACCTGAACCGACTCCTGAATTTTGCCGGTGGATAGAGTGTTCCGGTTATTTAGGGGCCGGTTAATTGAAAGTTTCCTGTATCTCAGATTTGACTATACTCAACGACTTACCATCCACAGCCCTCTGGGGCAGAGAATTCCAAAGATTCACAACCCTCCAAGTGAAGAAATTCCTCCTCATCTCAGTCTTAAATGGCCGACCCCTTATCCTGAGACTATGCCCCTAGTTCTCGGCTCTCCAGCCAGGGGAAACAACCTCTCAGCATCTACCCTGTCAATCCCCCTCCGAATCTTGTATGTTTCAATGAGATCACCTCTCATTCTTCTAAACTCCAGAGAGTATAGGCCCATTCTACACAATCTCTCCTCATAGGACAGCCCTCTCCTCCCAGGGATCAATCTAGGTGAACCTTTGTTGCACCGCCTCCAAGGCAAGTATATCCTTCGTTAAATAAGGAGACCAAAACTGTGCACAGTACTCCAGGTGTGGTCTCACCAAAATACCTGTACAATTGTAACAAGACTTCCTTACACTTATACTCCAACCCCCATTGCAATAAAGGCCTTCCTAATTGCTTGGAATAAATCTATCTGATTTGCATTTGAACGAATCAATATTAATTGTATCCAGCGCCTCCCTGGAGAGCCTGTTCCACAGATTGACCACTCACTCACTGAAGTAGTGACCGTCATGGCTACTTTGAAAGAATTAAATGTTGTTGATTTTCCGAAGGACTACAGAACTACACGAATAGTGCTAGTTTAGTTTAACCCACGAGTCGCACTGCTTCATGGTCTCGTGCATAAATGCAATCACTGCCACTCAACACAATGCGTGATTCAGCGTACTTACACTTCCACTATTTTGGGTGTGAACAGCTTTAAGGGGACTGGCTTCTTCTTTTCGAACTCGAGCGGCCGATAGCATGTTGGCCTGTCTTCCATTTCCTTTAGGACCTCGTGATACAGTTCCTACACATTAGGAATGAGCTCGGTTTAAAAACAAATAACAACTTGCATTTATATAGCGCCTTTAACGTAGTAAAATGTCCCAAGGCGCTTCACAGGAGCATTATGAGATATTAGGGCAGATGACCAAAAGCTTGGTCAAAGAGGTAGATTTTAAGGAGTGTCTTAAAAGGAGGAAAGAGAGGTAGAGAGACTTAGGGAGGGAATTCCAGAGTTTAGGGCCTTGGCAGCCGAAGGCACGGCCACCAATGGTGGAGCGGTGAAAAGCTGGGATGCGCAAGAGGCCAGAATTGGAGGCGAGCAGAGATCGCGGAGGGTTGTAGGACTGGAGGAGGTTACAGAGATAGGGAGATAGCCACAGAAGGACGTATATTTTATTCCATCACCCTCGTACCGAGACATGAAATACCATCTTGGCCGCCTCGCCCCTTCCATTTTGAACAGGTCAGCCGAATTATTTTGCACCAGGAGGTGAAAGAAGATAGGAGTTTTCAGTCAGAATTTCTCAGCTATTCGTCACTGTGGGGGGGGGACACCACTTCAAACCTCCGTGGCAAATATTTGTGCGTCAAGTCAGAACATGAGTAAGTAACGCTGGGGCTCTTTACTCTAGAAAAGAGAATGCTGAGGGGTGACCTGATAAGAGGTCTTTTACAATTATGAAAGGGTTTGACAGGGTAGATGTAGAGGAGACATTTCCACTTGTGGGGGATTCCAAAACTAGGGGCCATAAATTTAAGATAGTCATTAATAAATCCAATATTGAGTTCAGGAGAAACTTCTTTACCTAGAGAGTGGTGAGAATGTGGAACTCATTACCACAGGGAGTGGTTGAGGGGAATAGCATAGATGCATTTAAGGGGAAGCTAGATAAGCACATGAGGGAGAAAGGAATAGAAGGCTATGTTGATAGGGTTTGATGAAGTGGGGTGGGAGGAGGCTCGTGTGGAGCATAAACACCAACATAAAGCAGTTGTGCTGAACGGCCTGTTTCTGTGCTGTAGATTCGAAGGAATGAAATGCCGTCCAGCCCGGTCACCAGGGAAACACACGGGCAGTAAACGCCTGGACAGAGATGGAACCAGGTTCCTACCTGGAGCTGTGCGGGGTAATCGGTCACAGGCAGGTGCGAGGTGAGGAGAATTTCCAGCGGACGAATTATTTCCCGAAATGCAGGCAGCGACCTATACAAGGAGGAACACCGCTTGCACAGATTGAAACACAACGCTATGCAGGAGAACCTACAGCAGGACTCAAAAGAAAATTAAATCAGTTGGATCCAATAAATGATGAACACCATTAAAATCACAATTATTTTAACCCTTACTGGATTAGCCTGCCTGCACCAAGATGCATTTTGATTTGAACTTCTTGACGATTTTCTCCCCTTCCTCTTCCAGAAGGGGGTTGAATGCTTGTTGGTTCCACAAGGCTCGGGAAGCCGCAAGTAATTTACTGCGCTGCCTTCTGCAGTTGGATAGCCTGCCACCGCTCACCGCCAAAGTTCGCACATGAATAATGGGCCACTTGGGCGGGGAGCCTTTGAGCAACCAGTGCACTCGAAACCGTCCCTGGTAAAAAAAAAACCTCTACGCCTTCAGAAATGGGAAAAGAAATGTAGGAGCCAGTCAGTCATAGAATCATAGAGCACAGGAGCCCATTCGGCCCATCGTGCCTGTGCCGGCTCTTTGAAGGAGCTATCCAATTAGCCCCACACTCCTGCCCGTTCCCCGTAGCCCTGCAAAATTTTCCCCTTCAAGTATTTATCCAATTCCCCTTTGAAAGTTACTATTGAATCCGCTTCCACCGCCCTTTCAGGCAGCGCGTTCCAGATCACAACAACTCACTGTGTTAAAAAAAAAATTCTCCTCTGGTTCTTGTGCTAATTATCTGAAATCTGTGTC
Source organism: Somniosus microcephalus (assembly GCF_052327205.1). NCBI lineage: Eukaryota > Metazoa > Chordata > Chondrichthyes > Squaliformes > Somniosidae > Somniosus > Somniosus microcephalus. The sequence goes on along the minus strand of NC_140987.1, from coordinate 21,424,849 downwards.
CTCTGGTTACCGATCCTCCCGCCAGTCAGTCACGGGTAACTGTTGGAGCAACGAAGTGCAGGCTACCACTCACCTGAAGTGCGCTGTTTGCAATTCATTTTGCTGTTCCACCCCCTGTATCCTGCTCATTGGCAAGGATTTCATTTCCCACGATTCTGCAGCCTTTTTATCTTTCACCACCAGCAGGTTGGAGGAGTTCCCAGCCGGTTTAAAAGGTGGCACCAGCGTGTACCCTGCAGTGAGCAACCAAGAACAACATTAACCCCGAGGTGCAGCATTTGTGGCCACCTATGTTTCTCCCCCGCGTACAGACAAGAGCTTCTTATCTTCCACCTTTCTTTGAAACAGATGTTAATGAGGAAAGGAAGAATGTAACGTGTATAAGGTTCTTGGGACTTGACACCAACTTGGTTGCAAATAATCTTTGAATTTGACCGAGTCTTGACACACGCAACATCTTAAGCAATAGTCATAGAGAAATGAACAATAATACCCACTTTCGCTTTGGATAGAGAATGTAACCTTCATTGATTCTTTCGTTCTTGTCTCTCTCTCTCTCTACGAATTGTGAAGGAAAGCTTAATATCTTTATAGGGCTCTAGTCACGCACATCCATCCCTTAAAAGGACTGTTTGAGCAATGAAGTGCAGGCAATGACTATCTTCCACAAGGGTCTAACCACCGCCCCTTGACATTCAACGGCATTACCATCGCCAAATCCCCCACCATCAACATCCTGGGGCGTTCACCATTGACCATAAACTATACTGGACCAGCCACATAAATACTGTGGCTACAAGAGCAGGTCAGAGGCTGGGTATTCTGCGGCGAGTGCCTCACCTTCTGACTCCCCAAAGCCTTTCCACCATCAACAAGGCACATGTCAGGAGTGTGATGGAACACTCTCCACTTGCCTGGATGAGTGCAGCTCCAACAACACTCAAAAAGCTCGACACCATTCAAGACAAAGCAGCCTGCTTGATTGGCACCCCTTAAACATTCACTCCCTCCACCACTGGTGTACCATCTACAAGATGCACTGCAGCAACTTGCCAAGGCTTCTTCGACAGCACCTCCCAAACCCGTGACCGCTACCACCTAGAAGGACAAGGGCAGCAGGCACATGGGAACACCACCACCTGCAAGTTCCCCACCAAGTTACACACCAGCCTGACTTGGAAATTTATTGTTGTTCCTTCATCATCGCTGGGTCAAAATCCTGGAATTCCCTCCCTAACAGTACTGTGGGAGTACCTTCACCACATGGACTGCAGCGGTTTAAGGAGGTGGCTCACCACCACCTTCTCAAGGGCAATAAATGCTGGCCTTGCCAGAAATGCCCACATCCAATGAATGAATAAATTGATCATTGTTTGTTTGTAATATAGGCTACCTTCTTATCTGGGAAACCATTGACCCTATTCATTATACCTTGCTAACAAAAGACCTCTCCTTGTTGAAAAAGCTCCTTTCTTGCTAAAGGTCAGCCATACCCTGAGGAATTCTGGGAATGAGCAACTTGCCATTGTATTATTTCTAGCTACAGTGCAAGTTGACAAGCTATTTATAAGTGAAAAGAAAGCAAAAACGTTAATCATAGGAGATTAAACCAAACCTAATCCTAAGTATATATGTAGATAAGAATAGGGGCCAAGAGTTTCTGCTTTGAGCATGATCAGGGCACAATTTGCACTAGTTTCGTGAAGTGAATGGTTTGCTCACGTTTCCACTCAAACTCATTTGTGCATCGCCGAATGTAAAACCTTCCACGAACCAGGGCAATCAGGCAGTGTTTCAGAAGGTAATGGGCCGTATATTCCGATCCCTACGGGTGTGTACGGGCTGTGTACACACCCGTAGGGACATCGGAAACGATGGTTTCAGGCATGTGAAGCGCATGCGCTGAAAACCGGCACTTCCGATCTGTCAAGAATGCTCTTCTAATGCGGATAGTTCTGCTTTCTGGAGAACCTCCGCCTGCAGAAAACCCTTAGAAATCTTACGCCTGGTAAAAGGCCTGCGAACCGCCTGCGCCTCTGGGATACGTGGGCCCTGCACATTTCGAGTTGGAGAGGCCCAGGAATGGAAGTATACGCACCTTGGGAGCCCTCAGGTAAGTCCGTAGATTTTTTCCAGATCGGAGGCCTCCGCACGCAGGAAGCCTCCGATTGGAAAATACGGCCCAATGTTTTTGAAAATTATCCATTGAGAAATATGCCTGGAAAGCTGGTGCAGTTTTATTGATACAGGTGAAAAAGGGTTTATCACAAAAAAAACAAGCATTTTTAAAATCACGGCATCTATTCCACCACCTGCCAGTAACCCGATTTTAAACAACTGAAAATGACTTTAAAGAAGTATACAGAACCATTTACTGGTTACACTGGTGTAGAGTGGTCAGTTTCTTAGTAAATTAAAAATAAACGATTTAAAAAGTTTTAAATCGTGTCCATACACCTAAATTTGAAGAACCTCCGGGCCGGGGTATCTTGCACATGCAAACCTACCCAGGGTGCCTTTACTGGGGACGGCCATGTGGAGAATTCCCAGCAGGAAGTTGACGACCTCGGGAATGAACCGCTTGGAGAGCCAAACGTAGTCCAGGAAGAGGCAGCACACGAACAGTCCAGCGGCCACATCCCGCAGCGAGGTGACGGAGCACTGTGGTTGACAGGAAACACCAACAAGTACCATACGGTGAGTGCAAGGACGGGTTTGAAGCTATAAATACGGCGACACCACTCGCATAATGTTACGAGTGCGACAAAAATTTAAACGAGGAGGGAAAAGAGGGCGGTGAGCATGAAAAGGAGAAAATCTGAGGGGGTGGGGGGGAAGGAAAGACAAGAGGTTTCTGCAGGCAGACAAAGGTGCAACAAAGTGAAGCGAGAGCATTTAAAATTAGTCCCACTCCCCTGCTCTTCCTCCACAGCCCTGCAAATTTTTCCCTTCAAGTATTTATCCAATTCCCTTTTGAAAGTTACTACTGAATCTGCTTCCACCGCCCTTTCAGGCAGTGCATTCCAGATCACAACAACTCGCTGTGTAAAAAAAAAAAAATTTCTCCTCATCTCCCCTCTGGTTCTTTTGCCAATTATCTTAAATCTGTGTCCTCTGGTTACCGACCCTCCTGCCAGTGGAAAATGTTGTTGGGTGCTAAGGTGGGGAAGAGTTAGAGAACCATTATGTTCTCATCTGTTTAACGTTTCGTTTAATCCGGAGAATACCGAAGAAGGAAATTATTCAATAAATTAGCTATAAAGGGGCTGCACTGAAGTACTGCTAATCGGGTCAGTTGGAAGTTTTTAAAATAGCAGGTTAACAAAGCCATTGAAAGTGCAAACCGAGCACTGGGATTCATTTCTAAAGGACTAGAATTCAAAAGTAGAGAAGTTATGTTAAACTTGTACAGGAAACTTTCTGGTATCCGGCACGGACGGGACCGACGTGGTGCCGGTTCATCAGCAATTCCGGATAACCGAACGCTATAGTAAAAGATACGGAGCTCAGAGCTCTGTATAAAGCAACAAACCCTGTTGCTTCAAAACAATCGGCACAAGTTGCAAGCGTCTCTGTAGCTTAGCAACAGCTTCAGCTACACCCTTGCACAGCAACAAATGGAGTAAAAAAAGTTACCTGAACCGACTCCTGAATTTTGCCGGTGGATAGAGCGTTCCGGTTATTTAGGGGCCGGTTAATCGAAAGTTTCTTGTATATAACCTTGGTCAGGCCACATTTAAGAGTACTCTGCACAGTTGTGGTCTCCATATTACAAAAAAGATATAGAGGCAACAGAGTAGGTGCAAAAAAGGATGATACTAGAACTGAGGGGTTATAACCATCAGGAAAGACTAAATCAGCTGGGGGGGTCTTTTCTCCAGAAAAGAGAAGGCTGAGGGGGTGACCCGACAGAGGTCTTTAAAATTATGAAGGGGTTCGATAAGGTAGACGTGGAGAAAATGTTTCTACTTGCGGGAGAGTCCAAAACTAGGGGCCATAAATATAAAGATAGTCACTAATAAATCCAATAAGGAATTCAGGAGAAACGTCTTTACCCAAAGAGTGGTTAGAATGTGGAATTCGCTACCACAAGAAGTAGTTGAGGCGAACAGCAGAAATGCATTTAAGGGGAAGTTAGATAAGTAAATGAGGGAGAAAGGAATAGAACACAGCAACAGAAGTTAGGCTGAGAGTGAGATGATGAGGGGTGGGAGGAGGCTCGTAGAAAGCATAAACACCCGGCATAGACCAGCTGGGCTGAATGGCCTGTTTTGTGCTGCAAATTCTATATAATTCTAGGCAACAGGGTCCAGGATAAGTGCAGGACTTGGTACCTACCTTGGTGACCATCTGACTCATGTGCACCAGCGCAGGGGTCACCACTGCGTGTCGGAAATCAGAGGTGGGGAACAGAGCCGCGGTAATCTTTACGTAGAGCAGCTGAAAGAAAACGCAAACTCTGCATCAGCGACAGAAAGTCACGACGGGAACAGATTTCTGCTGCCGCGTTCATACAAAAGGTCAGTGAGCACAAAATTAATTCGATCACCATCAGCAGCAGTGAGTTACTTGAGGACAGGGATTTTACTCATTCTTTTCATTGCCAGTTTGCTGCCCTCCCCGAAGGCATTGACTCGCTTGCTGGGGAGCGGCGATGGGGACGGTGAGCACCCTCACTCCGTTAGCCACTCCTCGCGCCAAGTATTGGCAGGCTACTCGACTGCAGGGGCAACACAGCCAAGCACGGTCCTATCCTCACGTCCACACAGGTGTTGCTGGATAACAACCGGGAGGCAGAATCATGGCCGATTTTCTCCTCTCTCAACGGTGGGTGCCGAGGCCAAGAGTAGCACCCCTACCGATGCCCGGGGTGAGATCAGCGAACTCACCACAGACTTTCCTTGTATGTTACAGCTCAGTTACTCAATGGACAACCCACTGAACCATTAGTGGTGCGGAGATACACCTTCATAATGCAAAGCAGCATCAGAAACTCAATCCTCCGTCACCCCCAACAGCCCCCCCCTTCCCACGGCACCTTCCCGTGCAAGCACAGGAGATGCATCAACACCTGCCCTTTTACCTCCTCCCTTCCCACTGTCCAGGGCCCCAAACACTCCTTCCAGGTGAAACAGCGATTTACTTGTACTTCTCGCAATTTAGTATATTGTATTCGCTGCTCACGATGCGGTCTCCTCTACATTGGGGAGACCAAACGCAGATTGGGTGACCGCTTTGCGGAACACCTCCGTTCAGTCCGTAAGGGGGACCCCGAACTTCCGGTCACCTGTCACTTTAAGTCTCCGCTCCACTCCCACTCTGACCTCGGCCGCTTACACTGTACCAACGAAGCTCGAGGAACAGCACCTCATCTTTCGATTAGGCACTTTACAGTCTTCTGGACTCAACATCAAGTTCAATAATTTCAAACCATAACCTCTGCCCCTATTTTTTCACAAGGCAGCTGTTGATGATTTTACCATTCCCATTTACACCTCTTCTAGACTCATCTGTTGTTTCGTTACTTGTCCCATTACCATCTCCTTTTGCTTTGTACTATCATCCCTTTTGTCATTTAATCTCTCCTGTCTTCCATCCTATCACAGACCTTCCCTTTTGTTCTTTCCTCCCCTCCCCCTTTCCCTGCCCCTGCACCTGTTTAAAACCAGGTTACATCTCTAACTTTTTCTAGTTCCGATGAAAGGTCATTGACCTGAAACGTTAACACTGTTTCACTCTCCACAGATGCTGCCTGACCCGCTGAGTATTTCCAGCATTTTCTGTCTTTATTTCAGAAACTCAATGGGGGAAAAATTCGGTTGGTTAGTGCCTCCGGGGCACTAGGAACTTAGCATCTGAGCGCGGCGATTTTAGCGCCACTCGCAAAATTGACCAGTTGTTTTGCAGCGCCGCTAAACACTACCGCCACGATCTCCTGCGCCTGCAGGTCGTGATGTCAGTCGAGCGTGCACTGCCCCGGACCGGATACTGAGTCGCGCCCCCTGCCTTAGCGCCTGCCGCTAGGAACGACAGGTAGAGGGGAATGTTTTCAAGTCGGGAAGGGGCTGGGGGAGCGCTATTTAAAGGGGGGCGCTTCATGCCTTTTCTTGTCGGCAAAGTTTTTGGTATATGCAGGCTGAGAGGGAGAGAGACGTCTCGAAAAATTTAATGCTGTCCTAAGGAGTTTTGGCCTTCAACACCACTTTTGAGGTTCCTAAGCGCCGAGCTCTTTCCCTGGGCCTATCCATTAGTGCTTCCAACACAATTGCTTTCGAGGTCTCTCCAGGCCGAGATTCAAGGCTGCAATGAGCAGGATGTGGCTGGCCAGCAAGATGGCCCTTCCCCATTAAGAACTGGACGGCGGCAGTCTGTCTGGCTTCCATGGTCAATTACTGGTCGGCAATGAGTTAGCTGATCTTGCCCTGGGCAGCAGGAGGGGCTCTACTGTGGGACTCAGCCAATGACCAACGGCAAGGGAGGTAGAAAAACAATTAAAATGGCCCGGGTTCTCATTTCCCCAATGCTATCCAGTAGCCACTGCTGAAAGGCTGTGTGTGTTAGGTGATGACAAGTTCAGACAGGCTGTGATGGCTGTTCCTCCCACCTCATGCCCCACCAGAGGTCGGATAACACACTCCATCCGTCAACGATCGAACACGAAAACTCGCCATTACAGTGAGGCTCCCGGCGCCCAGTCAGTACATTCTATGGACTGGGGGGAGTGGGGGGAAGAGAAAAGAACATAAGTAATAGTAGCAGGAGTCGGCCATTCGATCTTGCTCCACCATTCAATATGATCATGGCTGATCTTTTGCCTCAATTCCATTCACCGGCCTTATCGCCATATCCCTTGATGCCCTTACTAGTCAGAAATCTATCGACTTCTGTTTTGTATATACCCAATGACTGAGCCTCCACAGCCCTCTGGGGTAGAGAATTCCAAAGATTCACCACCCTCTGTGTGAAGAAATTTCTTCTCATCTCAGTCCTGAATGGCCTACCCTTTATCCTGAGGCTGTGGCCCCTGGTTCCAGACTCCCCAGCCAAGGGAAACATTCTCCGAGCATCCATCCTATCAAGCCCTGTAATAATTTTGTATGCTTCAATGAGATCCCCTCTCATTCTTCTGAATTCAAGAGAATACAGGCCTAGTTTACTCAATCTCTTCTCATACGACTGTCCCGCCATCCCAGGAATCAATCTCGTGGACCTTCGTTGCACTCCCTCTATGGCAAGTATATCCTTCCTTAGGTAAGGAGACCAAAATTGTACACAGTACTCCAGCTGTGGTCTCACCAAGGCCCTATATAATTGGAGTAAGATTTCTTTACTCCTGTATTTAAATCCTCTTGTAATGAAGGCCAGCATACCATTTGCCTTCTTAATGGCTTGCTGCACCTGCACATTCACTTTCAGTGACTCATGTACAAGGACACCCAGGTCCCTTTGAGCATCTGATTTCCCCAATCTTTCACCATTTAGGAAATACTCTGCCTTTCTGTTTTTTCTACCAAAGTGGATAACTTCACATTTATCCACATTATAATCATTGTTAACTCTGTTTCTCTCTCCACAGATGCTGCCTGACCTGCTGAGTATTTCCAGCATTTTCTGTCTTTATTTCAGAAACTCAATGGGGGAAAAATTCGGTTAGTTAGCACCTCCGGGGGGGCGCTAGGAACTTAGGCCTAGAAATTCGGTGGGCTGCGCCACCAGTTAGCGCCCAAAGAGGGCACTTAGTGGCTTTAGCGCCACTGGCCACGCCCCCCGCGAAATTTAGCGGGGTGCTAATGGCGGCGTTAGCCTGTAGCGCTGCGCCGCCACCGATGATATCATCGGCATGTGCAGCGCCCCGCTACCGCCCCTATCGCGATATTGGGTCACGCCCCCCGCTGTAACGCCGGTCGCAATCTGCGACCGGTTCAGGGGGGCCGACCTGTGGTGGTAGTGGTGCTAATTAAAGGGGCGGTGCGGGGCGGCCATTTTTTTTTGCTGGCCGCCTGCCAGCACCTCCTCGCGCCGCCGTCCCCGGCCTCCTGAGCCCCCCCCCCCGGGCAGTGCCGGCTGTGTCCCAAGCGCCCGGCACCTCTCCTCGGTGCCGGGCTCTTTTGCTGGCACACGTGATCTCTGATCGCGCTGGTGCAGGCCCCTCCCCTTTAAGAAGGGGAGGAAGGCCTGCAGTACCGCGGCACGTTGCGCTGCGATATTCAGTTGCAGCGCCCCAAGAGGGACGCGGGGCGCCTCGAGCAGCGCCCCGCTTCCGTTTGGGGCGCTGAAACTGAATATCGCGCTGGCGCAAGCGGCTCCGTCCGGAGCGGAAATTCCGGCGCCCAGGCGAGCTTGGTGCCCCAAACGGGCGCCACCGAATTTCTAGGCCTTAGTATCCAAACGCAGCGATTTTAACGCCGCTCACGAAATTGACCAGTCGTTTTGCAGCGCCGCTAAACACTACTGCCACGATCTCCTGCGCCTGCAGATTGTGATGTCAGTCGTGCGTGCAACGCCCGGGACTGGATATTGAGTCGCGCCCCCTGCCTTAGCCCCTGCCGCTAAGAACGACAGGTAGAGGGGACTGTTTTCAAGTCGGGAAGGGTCTGGGGGAGCGCTGTTTAAAGGGGGGCGCTTCATGCCTTTTCCTGTCGGCAAAGTTTTTGGTACACGCAGGTTGAGAGGGAGAGAGACTCTGCAGCCTTCCGGACTCAATATCGAGTTCAACAATTTCAAATCATAAGCTCGGCCCCTATTTCATTTTTTCTTGTAATTTTTCCACTCCTTTCCCCCCCCCCTTTCCTTTTGTTTCTCTCTCACACCTGGCAGCTATCTCTTGCCCTGCCAGTACACTTTACACCTAATCTCAGCCTATTACCATCTCGTCTAGCTTCTAATCTCTTTTACTTCTTTTGTTTCTTTTATTCTTTTGTCCGATCGCAGCCCTGCCTTCGATCTAGTTTCTTTTCTTTCCAGTTTTGAAGAAGGGTTCGACCCGAAACATCAACTCAAATTTCTCTCCACGGATGTTGCCTGACCTGCTGAGTTTTTCCAGCATTTTCTGTTGTTATTTCGAAAAATTTAATGCTGTCCTAAGGAGTTTTGGCTTTCAGCACCACTTTTGGAGGTTCCTAAGCGCCAAGCTCTTTCCCTGGGCCTATCCATTAGTGCTTCCAACACAATTGCTTTAGAGGTTTCTCCAGGCCGATATTCAAGGCTGCAATGAGCAGGATGTGGCTGGCCAGCAAGATGGCCCCTCTCCATTAAGAACTGGACGGCGCCAGTCTGTCTGGCTTCCATGGTTACTGACATCGCCTGAGCTTCGGTAGCGTTCTGAGGTAGTGCCTCGCTCCCCGACGTTTGCACCTTAAGAGAGGTGTGTAGCACCTGATTTAGCACTCAAATCACCTCCAGGGGTGACAGAGGCGATTTTTGCAATCGGAGGCTATAATTAGCACTGGGCGCTAAACTTTGCACCCGATCGATATTAGCGCCCCAAAATGGGCAATACCCAATTTTCCCCCAGTACCTTTTGAGTTATGTGGATGCAAACCTGCATAGTTCCATTCCACAAAGCACTGGGGCTCGGAATCACTGTGCCTGACTTTACCTTTATACACTGTAGTGTATTTCTGCACAAAGAGGAGATTTACCAGGATGTTGCCAGGACTGGAGAATTTTAGCTATGAGGAAAGATTGGATAGGCTGGGGTTGTTTTCTTCGGAACAGAGAAGGCTGAGGGGAGATTTAATTGAGGTGCATAAAATTATATGGGGCCCACATAGAGTGGATAGGAAGCACCTATTTCCCTTAGCAGAGGGGTCAATAACCAGGGGGCACAGATTTAAAGTAATTGGTAGAAGGATTAGAGGGGAGTTGAGGAGAACTTCTTTCACCCGGAGGGCGGTGGGGGTCTGGAACTCACTGCCCTGAATGGGTGGTAGAGGCAGAAACCCTCATCGCATTAAAAAAGTACTTGGATATGCACGTGATGTGTTGCAGCCTACAGGGCTATGGACCAAGAGCTGGAAAGTGGGATTCGGCTGGATAGCTCTTTTTCGGCCGGCAGAGACACGGTGGGCCGAATGGCCTCCTTCTGTGCTGTAAATTTCTATGAAAGGTAAAGTTTAGAAATGAGAGTGAGCGCCCCCGGTGGCTCAGCTGGTTTCTCTGGTTAAGTACCAGAACCACAGCGACTGGGAAGCTCTCGGGTTCCATTACTGGTCTGCAATGAGTTAGCTGATCTCGCCCTGGGCAGCAGGAGGGGCTCTACCGTGGGACTCAGCCAATGACCAACGGCGAGGGAGATAGAAAAACAATTAAAATGGCCCGGGTTCTCATTTCCCCAATGCTATCCAGTGGCCACTGCTGAAAGGCTGTGTGTGTTGGGTGATGACAAGTTCAGACAGGCTGTTCCTCCCACCCCATGCCCCACCAGAGGTCGGATAACACACTCCGTCCGTCAATGATCGAACACGAAAACTCGCCATTAAAGTGAGGCACCCAGTCAATACATTCTGGGGACTGGGGGGCGGGGGGAGAAAAGAACATAAGAAATTGGAGCAGGAGCAAGCCATTCGGCCCTTCGAGCCTGCTCCGCCATTCAATGAGATTGACATAAGAAAACTACTAGGCACTTGGTCTAAGCGTTAAACAAAGCTTTAATCAACTGTTTTACAACATGGAGGTCTAGTTGTGTCCTTCACTAGTTCCTGTTAAGAATGTCCTGCGCAAGCTGGGCCCGTGCCCGAGTATTTATACTCTCCCTGGACAGCACCACCCGCAGGCCGCTCAGTATTATTTCATACGTCTTTCTTTCATGAATGACTGATTCATGTCAGAGATCATGGATGATCTGCTGCCTCAATTCCATTCACCGGCCTTATCGCCATATCCCTTGATGCCCTTACTAGTCAGAAATCTATCGACTTCTGTTTTGAATATACCCAATGACTGAGCCTCCAAAGCCCTCTGGGGTAGAGAATTCCAAAGATTCACAAGAAATTTCTTCTCATCTCAGTCCTGAATGGCCTACCCTTTATCCTGAGGCTGTGGCCCCTGGTTCTAGACTCCCCAGCCAAGGGAAACATTCTGCCAGCATCTATCCTAATTTTGTATGCTTCAATGAGATCCCCTCTCATTCTTTTGAATTCAAGAGAATACAGGCCTAGTTTACTCAATCTCTTCTCATACGACTGTCCCGCCATCCCAGGAATCAATCTCGTGAACCTTCGTTGCACTCCCTCTATGGCAAGTATATCCTTCCTTAGGTAAGGGGACCAAAACTGTACACAGTACTCCAGGTGTGGTCTCACCAAGGCCCTATATAATTGGAGTAAGACTTCTTTACTCCTGTATTTAAATCCTCTTGTAATGAAGGCCAGCATACCATTTGCCTTCTTAATGGCTTGCTGCACCTGCACATTCACTTTCAGTGACTCATGTACAAGGACACCCAGGTCCCTTTGAGCATCTGATTTCCCCAATCTTTCACCATTTAGGAAATACTCTGCCTTTCTGTTTTTTCTACCAAAGTGGATAACTTCACATTTATCCACATTATAATCATTGTTAACTCTGTTTCTCTCTCCACAGATGCTGCCTGACCTGCTGAGTATTTCCAGCATTTTCTGTCTTTATTTCAGAAACTCAATGGGGGAAAAATTCGGTTAGTTAGCACCTCCGGGGGGGCGCTAGGAACTTAGGCCTAGAAATTCGGTGGGCTGCGCCACCAGTTAGCGCCCAAAGAGGGCACTTAGTGGCTTTAGCGCCACTGGCCACGCCCCCCGCGAAATTTAGCGGGGTGCTAATGGCGGCGTTAGCCTGTAGCGCTGCGCCGCCACCGATGATATCATCGGCATGTGCAGCGCCCCGCTACCGCCCCTATCGCGATATTGGGTCACGCCCCCCGCTGTAACGCCGGTCGCAATCTGCGACCGGTTCAGGGGGGCCGACCTGTGGTGGTAGTGGTGCTAATTAAAGGGGCGGTGCGGGGCGGCCATTTTTTTTTGCTGGCCGCCTGCCAGCACCTCCTCGCGCCGCCGTCCCCGGCCTCCTGAGCCCCCCCCCCCGGGCAGTGCCGGCTGTGTCCCAAGCGCCCGGCACCTCTCCTCGGTGCCGGGCTCTTTTGCTGGCACACGTGATCTCTGATCGCGCTGGTGCAGGCCCCTCCCCTTTAAGAAGGGGAGGAAGGCCTGCAGTACCGCGGCACGTTGCGCTGCGATATTCAGTTGCAGCGCCCCAAGAGGGACGCGGGGCGCCTCGAGCAGCGCCCCGCTTCCGTTTGGGGCGCTGAAACTGAATATCGCGCTGGCGCAAGCGGCTCCGTCCGGAGCGGAAATTCCGGCGCCCAGGCGAGCTTGGTGCCCCAAACGGGCGCCACCGAATTTCTAGGCCTTAGTATCCAAACGCAGCGATTTTAACGCCGCTCACGAAATTGACCAGTCGTTTTGCAGCGCCGCTAAACACTACTGCCACGATCTCCTGCGCCTGCAGATTGTGATGTCAGTCGTGCGTGCAACGCCCGGGACTGGATATTGAGTCGCGCCCCCTGCCTTAGCCCCTGCCGCTAAGAACGACAGGTAGAGGGGACTGTTTTCAAGTCGGGAAGGGTCTGGGGGAGCGCTGTTTAAAGGGGGGCGCTTCATGCCTTTTCCTGTCGGCAAAGTTTTTGGTACACGCAGGTTGAGAGGGAGAGAGACTCTGCAGCCTTCCGGACTCAATATCGAGTTCAACAATTTCAAATCATAAGCTCGGCCCCTATTTCATTTTTTCTTGTAATTTTTCCACTCCTTTCCCCCCCCCCTTTCCTTTTGTTTCTCTCTCACACCTGGCAGCTATCTCTTGCCCTGCCAGTACACTTTACACCTAATCTCAGCCTATTACCATCTCGTCTAGCTTCTAATCTCTTTTACTTCTTTTGTTTCTTTTATTCTTTTGTCCGATCGCAGCCCTGCCTTCGATCTAGTTTCTTTTCTTTCCAGTTTTGAAGAAGGGTTCGACCCGAAACATCAACTCAAATTTCTCTCCACGGATGTTGCCTGACCTGCTGAGTTTTTCCAGCATTTTCTGTTGTTATTTCGAAAAATTTAATGCTGTCCTAAGGAGTTTTGGCTTTCAGCACCACTTTTGGAGGTTCCTAAGCGCCAAGCTCTTTCCCTGGGCCTATCCATTAGTGCTTCCAACACAATTGCTTTAGAGGTTTCTCCAGGCCGATATTCAAGGCTGCAATGAGCAGGATGTGGCTGGCCAGCAAGATGGCCCCTCTCCATTAAGAACTGGACGGCGCCAGTCTGTCTGGCTTCCATGGTTACTGACATCGCCTGAGCTTCGGTAGCGTTCTGAGGTAGTGCCTCGCTCCCCGACGTTTGCACCTTAAGAGAGGTGTGTAGCACCTGATTTAGCACTCAAATCACCTCCAGGGGTGACAGAGGCGATTTTTGCAATCGGAGGCTATAATTAGCACTGGGCGCTAAACTTTGCACCCGATCGATATTAGCGCCCCAAAATGGGCAATACCCAATTTTCCCCCAGTACCTTTTGAGTTATGTGGATGCAAACCTGCATAGTTCCATTCCACAAAGCACTGGGGCTCGGAATCACTGTGCCTGACTTTACCTTTATACACTGTAGTGTATTTCTGCACAAAGAGGAGATTTACCAGGATGTTGCCAGGACTGGAGAATTTTAGCTATGAGGAAAGATTGGATAGGCTGGGGTTGTTTTCTTCGGAACAGAGAAGGCTGAGGGGAGATTTAATTGAGGTGCATAAAATTATATGGGGCCCACATAGAGTGGATAGGAAGCACCTATTTCCCTTAGCAGAGGGGTCAATAACCAGGGGGCACAGATTTAAAGTAATTGGTAGAAGGATTAGAGGGGAGTTGAGGAGAACTTCTTTCACCCGGAGGGCGGTGGGGGTCTGGAACTCACTGCCCTGAATGGGTGGTAGAGGCAGAAACCCTCATCGCATTAAAAAAGTACTTGGATATGCACGTGATGTGTTGCAGCCTACAGGGCTATGGACCAAGAGCTGGAAAGTGGGATTCGGCTGGATAGCTCTTTTTCGGCCGGCAGAGACACGGTGGGCCGAATGGCCTCCTTCTGTGCTGTAAATTTCTATGAAAGGTAAAGTTTAGAAATGAGAGTGAGCGCCCCCGGTGGCTCAGCTGGTTTCTCTGGTTAAGTACCAGAACCACAGCGACTGGGAAGCTCTCGGGTTCCATTACTGGTCTGCAATGAGTTAGCTGATCTCGCCCTGGGCAGCAGGAGGGGCTCTACCGTGGGACTCAGCCAATGACCAACGGCGAGGGAGATAGAAAAACAATTAAAATGGCCCGGGTTCTCATTTCCCCAATGCTATCCAGTGGCCACTGCTGAAAGGCTGTGTGTGTTGGGTGATGACAAGTTCAGACAGGCTGTTCCTCCCACCCCATGCCCCACCAGAGGTCGGATAACACACTCCGTCCGTCAATGATCGAACACGAAAACTCGCCATTAAAGTGAGGCACCCAGTCAATACATTCTGGGGACTGGGGGGCGGGGGGAGAAAAGAACATAAGAAATTGGAGCAGGAGCAAGCCATTCGGCCCTTCGAGCCTGCTCCGCCATTCAATGAGATTGACATAAGAAAACTACTAGGCACTTGGTCTAAGCGTTAAACAAAGCTTTAATCAACTGTTTTACAACATGGAGGTCTAGTTGTGTCCTTCACTAGTTCCTGTTAAGAATGTCCTGCGCAAGCTGGGCCCGTGCCCGAGTATTTATACTCTCCCTGGACAGCACCACCCGCAGGCCGCTCAGTATTATTTCATACGTCTTTCTTTCATGAATGACTGATTCATGTCAGAGATCATGGATGATCTGCTGCCTCAATTCCATTCACCGGCCTTATCGCCATATCCCTTGATGCCCTTACTAGTCAGAAATCTATCGACTTCTGTTTTGAATATACCCAATGACTGAGCCTCCAAAGCCCTCTGGGGTAGAGAATTCCAAAGATTCACAAGAAATTTCTTCTCATCTCAGTCCTGAATGGCCTACCCTTTATCCTGAGGCTGTGGCCCCTGGTTCTAGACTCCCCAGCCAAGGGAAACATTCTGCCAGCATCTATCCTAATTTTGTATGCTTCAATGAGATCCCCTCTCATTCTTTTGAATTCAAGAGAATACAGGCCTAGTTTACTCAATCTCTTCTCATACGACTGTCCCGCCATCCCAGGAATCAATCTCGTGAACCTTCGTTGCACTCCCTCTATGGCAAGTATATCCTTCCTTAGGTAAGGGGACCAAAACTGTACACAGTACTCCAGGTGTGGTCTCACCAAGGCCCTATATAATTGGAGTAAGACTTCTTTACTCCTGTATTTAAATCCTCTTGTAATGAAGGCCAGCATACCATTTGCCTTCTTAATGGCTTGCTGCACCTGCACATTCACTTTCAGTGACTCATGTACAAGGACACCCAGGTCCCTTTGAGCATCTGATTTCCCCAATCTTTCACCATTTAGGAAATACTCTGCCTTTCTGTTTTTTCTACCAAAGTGGATAACTTCACATTTATCCACATTATAATCATTGTTAACTCTGTTTCTCTCTCCACAGATGCTGCCTGACCTGCTGAGTATTTCCAGCATTTTCTGTCTTTATTTCAGAAACTCAATGGGGGAAAAATTCGGTTAGTTAGCACCTCCGGGGGGGCGCTAGGAACTTAGGCCTAGAAATTCGGTGGGCTGCGCCACCAGTTAGCGCCCAAAGAGGGCACTTAGTGGCTTTAGCGCCACTGGCCACGCCCCCCGCGAAATTTAGCGGGGTGCTAATGGCGGCGTTAGCCTGTAGCGCTGCGCCGCCACCGATGATATCATCGGCATGTGCAGCGCCCCGCTACCGCCCCTATCGCGATATTGGGTCACGCCCCCCGCTGTAACGCCGGTCGCAATCTGCGACCGGTTCAGGGGGGCCGACCTGTGGTGGTAGTGGTGCTAATTAAAGGGGCGGTGCGGGGCGGCCATTTTTTTTTGCTGGCCGCCTGCCAGCACCTCCTCGCGCCGCCGTCCCCGGCCTCCTGAGCCCCCCCCCCCGGGCAGTGCCGGCTGTGTCCCAAGCGCCCGGCACCTCTCCTCGGTGCCGGGCTCTTTTGCTGGCACACGTGATCTCTGATCGCGCTGGTGCAGGCCCCTCCCCTTTAAGAAGGGGAGGAAGGCCTGCAGTACCGCGGCACGTTGCGCTGCGATATTCAGTTGCAGCGCCCCAAGAGGGACGCGGGGCGCCTCGAGCAGCGCCCCGCTTCCGTTTGGGGCGCTGAAACTGAATATCGCGCTGGCGCAAGCGGCTCCGTCCGGAGCGGAAATTCCGGCGCCCAGGCGAGCTTGGTGCCCCAAACGGGCGCCACCGAATTTCTAGGCCTTAGTATCCAAACGCAGCGATTTTAACGCCGCTCACGAAATTGACCAGTCGTTTTGCAGCGCCGCTAAACACTACTGCCACGATCTCCTGCGCCTGCAGATTGTGATGTCAGTCGTGCGTGCAACGCCCGGGACTGGATATTGAGTCGCGCCCCCTGCCTTAGCCCCTGCCGCTAAGAACGACAGGTAGAGGGGACTGTTTTCAAGTCGGGAAGGGTCTGGGGGAGCGCTGTTTAAAGGGGGGCGCTTCATGCCTTTTCCTGTCGGCAAAGTTTTTGGTACACGCAGGTTGAGAGGGAGAGAGACTCTGCAGCCTTCCGGACTCAATATCGAGTTCAACAATTTCAAATCATAAGCTCGGCCCCTATTTCATTTTTTCTTGTAATTTTTCCACTCCTTTCCCCCCCCCCTTTCCTTTTGTTTCTCTCTCACACCTGGCAGCTATCTCTTGCCCTGCCAGTACACTTTACACCTAATCTCAGCCTATTACCATCTCGTCTAGCTTCTAATCTCTTTTACTTCTTTTGTTTCTTTTATTCTTTTGTCCGATCGCAGCCCTGCCTTCGATCTAGTTTCTTTTCTTTCCAGTTTTGAAGAAGGGTTCGACCCGAAACATCAACTCAAATTTCTCTCCACGGATGTTGCCTGACCTGCTGAGTTTTTCCAGCATTTTCTGTTGTTATTTCGAAAAATTTAATGCTGTCCTAAGGAGTTTTGGCTTTCAGCACCACTTTTGGAGGTTCCTAAGCGCCAAGCTCTTTCCCTGGGCCTATCCATTAGTGCTTCCAACACAATTGCTTTAGAGGTTTCTCCAGGCCGATATTCAAGGCTGCAATGAGCAGGATGTGGCTGGCCAGCAAGATGGCCCCTCTCCATTAAGAACTGGACGGCGCCAGTCTGTCTGGCTTCCATGGTTACTGACATCGCCTGAGCTTCGGTAGCGTTCTGAGGTAGTGCCTCGCTCCCCGACGTTTGCACCTTAAGAGAGGTGTGTAGCACCTGATTTAGCACTCAAATCACCTCCAGGGGTGACAGAGGCGATTTTTGCAATCGGAGGCTATAATTAGCACTGGGCGCTAAACTTTGCACCCGATCGATATTAGCGCCCCAAAATGGGCAATACCCAATTTTCCCCCAGTACCTTTTGAGTTATGTGGATGCAAACCTGCATAGTTCCATTCCACAAAGCACTGGGGCTCGGAATCACTGTGCCTGACTTTACCTTTATACACTGTAGTGTATTTCTGCACAAAGAGGAGATTTACCAGGATGTTGCCAGGACTGGAGAATTTTAGCTATGAGGAAAGATTGGATAGGCTGGGGTTGTTTTCTTCGGAACAGAGAAGGCTGAGGGGAGATTTAATTGAGGTGCATAAAATTATATGGGGCCCACATAGAGTGGATAGGAAGCACCTATTTCCCTTAGCAGAGGGGTCAATAACCAGGGGGCACAGATTTAAAGTAATTGGTAGAAGGATTAGAGGGGAGTTGAGGAGAACTTCTTTCACCCGGAGGGCGGTGGGGGTCTGGAACTCACTGCCCTGAATGGGTGGTAGAGGCAGAAACCCTCATCGCATTAAAAAAGTACTTGGATATGCACGTGATGTGTTGCAGCCTACAGGGCTATGGACCAAGAGCTGGAAAGTGGGATTCGGCTGGATAGCTCTTTTTCGGCCGGCAGAGACACGGTGGGCCGAATGGCCTCCTTCTGTGCTGTAAATTTCTATGAAAGGTAAAGTTTAGAAATGAGAGTGAGCGCCCCCGGTGGCTCAGCTGGTTTCTCTGGTTAAGTACCAGAACCACAGCGACTGGGAAGCTCTCGGGTTCCATTACTGGTCTGCAATGAGTTAGCTGATCTCGCCCTGGGCAGCAGGAGGGGCTCTACCGTGGGACTCAGCCAATGACCAACGGCGAGGGAGATAGAAAAACAATTAAAATGGCCCGGGTTCTCATTTCCCCAATGCTATCCAGTGGCCACTGCTGAAAGGCTGTGTGTGTTGGGTGATGACAAGTTCAGACAGGCTGTTCCTCCCACCCCATGCCCCACCAGAGGTCGGATAACACACTCCGTCCGTCAATGATCGAACACGAAAACTCGCCATTAAAGTGAGGCACCCAGTCAATACATTCTGGGGACTGGGGGGCGGGGGGAGAAAAGAACATAAGAAATTGGAGCAGGAGCAAGCCATTCGGCCCTTCGAGCCTGCTCCGCCATTCAATGAGATTGACATAAGAAAACTACTAGGCACTTGGTCTAAGCGTTAAACAAAGCTTTAATCAACTGTTTTACAACATGGAGGTCTAGTTGTGTCCTTCACTAGTTCCTGTTAAGAATGTCCTGCGCAAGCTGGGCCCGTGCCCGAGTATTTATACTCTCCCTGGACAGCACCACCCGCAGGCCGCTCAGTATTATTTCATACGTCTTTCTTTCATGAATGACTGATTCATGTCAGAGATCATGGATGATCTGCTGCCTCAATTCCATTCACCGGCCTTATCGCCATATCCCTTGATGCCCTTACTAGTCAGAAATCTATCGACTTCTGTTTTGAATATACCCAATGACTGAGCCTCCAAAGCCCTCTGGGGTAGAGAATTCCAAAGATTCACAAGAAATTTCTTCTCATCTCAGTCCTGAATGGCCTACCCTTTATCCTGAGGCTGTGGCCCCTGGTTCTAGACTCCCCAGCCAAGGGAAACATTCTGCCAGCATCTATCCTAATTTTGTATGCTTCAATGAGATCCCCTCTCATTCTTTTGAATTCAAGAGAATACAGGCCTAGTTTACTCAATCTCTTCTCATACGACTGTCCCGCCATCCCAGGAATCAATCTCGTGAACCTTCGTTGCACTCCCTCTATGGCAAGTATATCCTTCCTTAGGTAAGGGGACCAAAACTGTACACAGTACTCCAGGTGTGGTCTCACCAAGGCCCTATATAATTGGAGTAAGACTTCTTTACTCCTGTACTCAAATTCTCTTGTAATGAAGGCCAGCGTACCATTTGTCTTCTTAATGGCTTGCTGCACCTGCACATTCACTTTCAGTGACTCATGTACAAGGACACCCAGGTCCCTTTGAGCATCTGCATTCCCCAATCTTTCACCATTTAGGAAATACTCTGCCTTTCTGTTTTTTCTACCAATGTGGTTAGCTTCACATTTATCCACATTACAATCCATCTGCCATGTTCTCGCCCACTCACTGAGCCTGTCGAGATTCCCTTGAAGCCTCTTCACATCCTCTTCGCAACTAACACTGCCACCTAGCTTTGTGTCATCAGCAAATTTGTAAATGTTACATTTAGTCCCCTCATCCAAATCATTGATATAGATTGTGAATAGCTGGGGCCCAAGCACCGATCCTTGCGGTACCCCACTAGTCACAGCCTGCCATCCTGAAAAAGACCCGTTTATCCCTACTCTTTGTTTTCTGTCTGTTAACCAATTCTCAATCCATGCTAGTATATTACCCCCAATTCCATGTGCCCTAATTTTGTTCACCAACCTTTTGTGTGGGACCTTATCGAAGGCCTTCTGAAAATCCAGATACACCACATCTACTGGTTCCCCTTTGTCTACTCCACTAGTTACATCCTCAAAGATCTCCAATAGGTTTGTCAAACAGGATTTCCCTTTCATAAATCCATGTTGACTCTGCCCAATCTTACTTACTATTAGTTTCTAAGTGCCCAGTTATTGTATCCTTTATAATAGATTCCAGCATTTTCCCAACTACTGATGTGAGGCTAACAGGTCTGTAAGTTCCCTGTTTTCTCTCTCCCTCCTTTCTTAAATAGCGGGGTTACATTTGCTATTCTCCAATCTTCAGCAATCATTCCAGAATCTATAGAATTTTGGAAGATGACAACCAATGCGTCCACTATCCCAATGGCCACTTCTTTCAAAACCCTAGGATGTAAGTCATCCGGTCCTTGAGGTTAATGAACTTTTAGTCCCATTAATTTTGCTAGCACTGTTTTTTTACTAATAATAATTTCTTTAAGTTTCTCGTTCTCACCACACCCTTGGTTTTCTTGTATTTCTGGGAGGTTTTTTGTGTTTTCCTCCATGAAGACAGAAACAAAGTTTTTATTTAATTTCGCTGCCATTTCCTCATTCCCCATTATAAATTCTCCCGTCTCTGACTGTAAAGGGCCTACATTTACCTTCGCCAGTCTTTTCCTTTTCACATACCTATAGAAGCTTTTACAATCCGTTTTTATATATTTCGCTAGTTTGTGCTCCTATTCCATTTTCCCTTTCTTTATCAATTTCTTGGTCCCCCTTTGCTGATTTCTAAAAAGATCCCAATCCACAGGCTGCCCGCTTTTTCTGGCAACTTTGTAAGCTTCCTCCTTTGACTTAATACTAGCTTTAATTTCTTTTGTTAGCCATGGTTGGATCACTTTTCCTTTTGGGTTTTTATGCCTTAGAGGAATGTATGTTTGTTGCAAATTATGCATTATTTCCTTGAATGCTAGCCATTGTATGTCCACCTTCATACCTTTTAGTGTAGTCTCCCAATCTACCATGGCCAACTTGTCCGTCATACCCTTATAGTTTCCTCTGTTTAGATTGAAGACCTTAGTTTCAGATTGGACTACATCACTCTCAAACCTGATATAAAATTCAATTATATTATGGTCACTTGTCCCTAAAGGCCTCTTTACCACAAGATTATTGATTAGCCCTTTCTCATTACACAGTACCAGATCCAGAATAGCCTGTTCCCTGGTTGGTTCCTCCACATACTGATCCAGGAAACCATCTCGCATGCAATCCAAGAATTCGTCCTCCACACCATTAGTGGTAATTTGATTTGCCCAGTCAATATGTAGATTAAAGTCCCCCATGATTACCGTATTGCCCTTGATTGATACTGTGCCCTACATTACCATTACTGTTTGGTGGCCTATACACAACTCCCACCAATGATTTCCACCCTTTGCTGTTTCTTAGCTCCACCCAAACTGATTCCAGTTCTACATCACGATCTGCCGAGCCAAGATCTTTTATCTCTACCGTACCTCATCCCTTATTAACAGCACTACGCCACCTCCTTTTCCTTTTTGTCTGTCCTTCCTAAATGTTGAGTACCCTGGAACATTCAGTTCCCAGCTTTGGTTACCCTGCAACCATGTCTTTGTAATGACAATTACATCATACCCATTTACTTCTATTTGTGCCATTAATTCATCCACCTTGTTGCAAATGTTACGTGCATTTAGATAAAGTGCCTTCAACTTTGCCTGTTTAATATTTTTCTGCACTTTGACCCTCTTTACTGTTGGCCTTTGTTTCTGCTCCCTACTAGTTTTGCTGACTACTTTTCTAACTTGCACTTCCAGCTTTGTTTCTCTCTGTTCTGGGCTCACACTTAGGTTCCTAGCCCTTTGATAAACTAGTTTAAATCCTTCCCATCAGCACTAGCAAACCCCCCTGCGAGGATATTGGCCCCGGTTCTGCCAAGGTGTAACCCGTCCAGCTTGTACAGGTCCCACCTTCCCCAGAATCGGTCCCAAAGCCTCAGGAATTTAAATCCCTCCCTCCTACACCATCTCTCCAGCCACGCATTCATCTGGTCTATTCTCCTATTTCTGCTCTCGCTAGCACGTGACACTGGGAGTAATCCTGAGATTACTACCTTTGAGGTCCTGCTTTTTAATTTATTTTCTAGCTGCCTATATTCTGCTTGCAGGACCTCGTCCCTCTTTCTACCTATGTCGTTGGTACCGATATGGACCACGACCTCTGGTTGTTCAGCCTCCTCCTTCAGAATGTCCTGCAGCCGCTCAGTATCAAAAGGAAAGATACTTGCGTTTATATAGTGCCTTTCATGATCTCAGGACCTCCCAATGCGCTTTACAGCCAATTCATTATTTTGGAAGTGTAGTCGCTGTTGTAATGCAGGGAAACGCAGCAGCCAAAAGGTCCCACAAACAGCAGTGATAATGACCAGATAATCTGCTTTACATAGAAACATAGAGGATAGGAGCAGGAGTAGGCCATTCGGCCCTTCGAGCCTGCTCCGCCATTCAACGAGATCATGGCTGATCATCCAAACCCTAGCACCCGGTCCCTACACCGACAGCCATCCCACACAAGCCCTATCCCCGTAACCCCACATATTTAATCCCCCCTAACACTAAGGGCCAATTTTTATCATGGCCAATCAACCTAACCCGCACATCTTTGGACTGTGGGAGGAAACCGGAGCACCCGGAGGAAACCCACGCAAACACGGGGAGAATGTGCAAACTCCACACAGACAGTCACCCGAGGCCGGATTTGAACCCGGGTCCCTGGCGCTGTGGCAACAGTGCTAACCACTATGCCACCGTGCTGCATTGATGTTGGTTGAGGGGTAAGTATTGGCCAGGACGCTGGGGATAGCTCCCCCTGCTCTTCTTCTAAATAGTGGCCGTGGGATCTTTTACGTCCACCTGAGAGAGCAGGCGGGGCCTCGGTTTAACGTCTCATCCGAGAGACGGCACCTCCGACAGTACAGCACTCCCTCCGTACTGCACTGGAGTATCAGCCTGGATTTCTGCGCTCTGGTCTCTGGAGTGGGACTTGAACCCACAACCATCTGACTCAGAGGCGAGGGTGCTACCCACCGAGTCACAGCCGACACCCAAAGTGAGAAATGAGTATTTATCTGAAATAGTGTGTTGAGGGTCACAGTGCTGTTTTTGCCCTCACATACTTCAAATCGGGATTTTGGTTTGGTTTGTTTGCCTTTCTAAAGAATATTTCATCCTCAGTTTATTCCACGCTCTGTGCGAGTCGTATCATTTTCAGTACAGTGACTCTACAGATTAGCTTGGAGAAAATGGCTCAAATCCCCCTGCTTCTGGAAAACATAAATTTGCTTTAAGGACTTGGACTGTTCAGCCTTGAAAGAAGGTGAACGAGAGGAAACTTTATGTAAAAGTTTACAAGACTAAATGGGATAGAAAATCCTGAGCACTATTTCAATTTAGACCATTACTGCAGGCCAATGGGATACAGCTATAAACTGGATCATGGCAACTCCAGGACGCACATTTCCACACAGAGTGGTCAATATGTGGAATGGTATCCTGGGCGGTGGAGGCAAAACACTGAAGGCAGGCAAAATGGTGTGATGGGTAGACCACAGGTTTTTAATGGAAGGGTGGGCTAGCTGTGTCAATACTCTTTTATCTGTAGTAACCTTGGCAATTAAAGGCCCACCTCATAATATTCATGCTGCGCTTTCAAGCAGGTATGCAGACAGGTTTACCTTGTCTAATCCAGGAAACGTGGCTCGACCTTTGGCCTGCAGCTGGTCCTCCAGTTCCTGCACACTTTGTCTAAGGGTTGACTGAACACAGCTGCATGCAGCTTCAGGGAACATCTGGGATAAGTCATACAACTGGCTGCAAAAAGAAAAGGAAAAAAAAAACTGACGTGAGTGCAATCCCTAGAAGCGTAATGCAAACATTTCTCAAAGCTGGCTTCCTTGTTAAATACTCTCATTGGGTTTCTACACTCCTTTTAAGCTGCTTGCTGGGGGTACGGTTCCACATTACTTGCGGCCCTCCTGTAACTCACCCAAAGTAGCCGTTTTTCACACGCAAGCCTGGAAAGCTGAATGACTATCCGACCTTATGGGGCATCGCAGCCGAACCAATTGCTGATTGCACGATAGCGATCAGAAGCAGGACCCCAAGGGACACGGAGGCCAAGTGGCTAACATCAGCACAGGTGAAAGAGTCTAACATGGGAGTTTCCTGCCTACACCAGCCGAGCCATCGGAGGACTAGGTTTCCCGTTTGATTAGCTGAAGGTGATCCGAGTTTGAGCAGATATTCTTCCTCCCTCAATAATAAAATAACATTGCCCGAGTGGGAAGCTGGCAACCAGAGAGAGAAAAAAATAAGCCACCCTTTTATACCGAGGAAGATGGAGACACAAAAGCTGCTGGCTATTATAGCCATCTCATTCCTGCACTTTTCTCTAATCTATGTACATATTTCTTCCTTTACCTCCATTTCACTGTTCAGCAGTCTATAATAAACTCAGCAACAACTTGCATTTCTATAGCACCTTTAGCGTGGTAAAGTGTCCCAAAGCGCTTCACAGGAGCGTTATCAAACAAAATTTGACACCAAAGGAGACCTTAGGACAGGTAACCAAAAGCTTGGTCAAAGAGATAGGGCCAGATTTTCAGTGTGCCGTGAGGTAGGCTTTCAGGCGTGCGGGGGGAGCAAAAATCCCGAATTCGGGGGTCCCGACACCATCCCGCCCAAAACCCGCCTCCACGTAAGTCTTAAGGGAGGCGGGTACCCGCCCCGCACTGGGACCCACCGACCCGAGGCGGGAAGGGATTAGTGCCAATTAACTGCCTGTTAACAGGTAGTTAACAGGCAGTTTTTAGCCTAATCCCTATTTTGAGGGGTGTTGTGTGGGATTCCCGACGGCTCCAAACCACGCCAGGTTGGAGCAGGCGGGCCGTCGGGTTGAAGGACTTGGAGGGGTCGCGATGTCGGTGTTCAGGTGAGTGATGGGTGCATGAGTGCAAAGGTAAGTGTGTTTGGTGTGTCTAAACTGTGTAAAGAAGTTTTACTTACCTGTACTTACCTTAACAGCCTTTCTTCCTCTAGGCTGCGGGAGTCCATCACTCAGCCGGAACTGAAAGCTGAACGGCTGCGATGTCAAAAGTGAGAGCCTGCAGCTTTCATTGCCGGTGAGAGTTCTAACTGAGTCTGTGTAGAAGGACTCAGGTTAGAAGTCAGACTGTCAGTGTTTGACAGCTTCAAACAGCTGTGAAACACTGATATTTCATCTGTCAAAAACTCTTGCCAGATGAAATTTCAGTCTGTTACGTCACCTGTTGCCGGGTGGTCCTTAATTGGCCTGCTGAGCCCGCTGGGTGGGCTCAACAAGGTCAATCAAGGGAAAATTGTGTCGATTGGCCGGACGTTGATGGAGGCGGGACTAAAACCCAAAAGTTGTAGTCCCGCCTCCTTCCCGACAGCTTAAGGAAAATCCAGCTCATAGGTTTTCAGGAGCGTTTTAGAGAAGGAGAGAGGTGCAGAGGGGCGGAGAGGTTTAGGGAGGGAATTCCGGAGCCTAGTGTCTAGACGGTTGAAGACGCAGCCACCGATGAGGCGAAGGAAATCGGAGATGCACAAGGGGCCAGAGTTGGAGGAACACAGAGTTCTCGGAGGGTACAGAGATGGGGAGGGGCGAGGCCATGGAGGGATTGGAACACAGCTCCCTTCTTAATCCTTAATCCGAAAATGTTTTTTTCCCACCGAGTGGTGCATAAAGAGAACAACTGCACCAACAGCCCCTGCGGCAGGATGATGCCAGGGATGGCACGTTTCCCTCCCCAACACAACAGCACTTAGGGCTTATTGTGGAACACCTAGCGCTGCCCAGGCTAACACGGACAACAGGGATTGATCCTGGTCCTTTCCTATTCTGAATGGCTCTGCAATTCCACTGGATAAACTCAGCTAAATTTTTATTTTATTTATAAGAGCTAATTTTCAAATCTTTTATTCAGGGATAGCCACCTTGGAAACGGCACTTGTGATTAGCAGCATGGCTGTCTGACCTCCAGTTCGTGTCCACATGGATTGTAAAAGTTTAAAATTTCATACCAAACCATATAATGTCAAAAAAAAGGAAGGCAGATTAGTATCTGAACGGCAATAGATTTGGAGAAGGGGAGGTGCAACGAGACCTGGGTGGCCTTGTGCACCAGTCGCTGAAGGTAAGCATGCAGGTGCAGCAGGCGGTTAAGAAGGCAAATAGTATGCTGGCCTTCATAGCGAGAGGATTAGAGTACAGGAGCAAGGATGTCTTGCTGCAGTTGTACAGGGCCTTGGTGAGACCACACCTTGAGTATTGTGTGCAGTTTTGGTCGCCTTATCTGACGAAAGACGTTCTTGCCATGGAGGGAGTGCAGCGAAGATTCACCAGACTGATACATGGGATGGCAGGAATGACATATGAGGAGAGATTGGGTCGATTGGGCTTATATTCGCTGGAGTTTAGAAGAATGAGAGGGGATCTCATTGAAACTTATAAAATTCTAACAGGACTAGACAGACTAGATGCAGGAAGGATGTTCCCGATGGCGGGGGAGTCCAGAACCAGGGGTCACAGTCTAAAGATAAGGAGTAAGCCATTTAGGACAGAGATGAGGAGGAATTTCTTCACCCAGAGAGTGGTGAACCTGTGGAATTCTCTACCACAAAAGGCAGTGGAGGCCAATTCATTAAATATATTCAAGAAGGAGTTAGATATATTTCTTAAGGCTAAAGGGATCAAGGGACATGGGGAGAAAGCAGGGACAGGGTACTGAGTTTGGATTTGGTTGGGATTACGGAAACATGGCTCAAGGACGGCCAAGACTGGGAACTCAACATCCAGGGGTATTCGATATTCAGGAAAGATAGGCAAAAAGGAAAGGGAGGAGGGGTAGCATTACTGGTTAAAGAAGGGATTAACACAATTGTAATGAAGGATATTAGCTCTGATGAGGTGGAATCTGTATGGGTAGAATTGAGAAATACTAAGGGGAAAAAAACATTAGTGGGAGTGGTATATAGACCTCCAAACAGTAAGGCGGAGGTTGGGGATGGCATTAAAAGGGAAATTAAAGAAGCGTGCAATAAGGGCACAGCAGTCATCATGGGTGACTTTAATCTACATATAGATTGGGCTAACCAAATTAATAACAATACTGTGGAGAAGGAATTCCTGGAGTGTTTACAGGATGGTTTCCTGGACCAATATGTCGAGGAACCAACCAGAGATCAGGCCATCTTAGACTGGGTATTATGTAACGAGAAAGGATTAATTAGCAATCTTGTTGTACGAGGCCCCTTGGGTCGGAGCGATCATAATATGATCGAATTCTTCATTAAGATGGAGAATGAAGTCGTTGACTCAGAGACTAGGGTCCTCAATTTAAATAAAGGAAACTACGATGGTCTGAGGAGCGAGTTGGGTAGGATTGATTGGGGAATGGCACTCAAAGGGTTGACGGTGGATAGGCAATGGCAAACATTCAAAGACCGAATGGATGAGCTGCAGAATTTGTTCATCCCAGTCTGGCATAAAAATAAAACAAAAAAGGTGACTCAACCGTGGCTAACAAGGGAAATTAGGGATAGCATAAGATCCAAGGAGAGGACATACAAATTGGCCAGAAAAAGCAATAATCCTGAGGATTGGGAGCAGTTTAGGATTCAACAAAGGAGGACAAAGGGATTAATTAAGAAGGGGAAAATAGAATATGAGAGTAAGCTTGCAGGGAACATAAAAACTGACTGTAAAAGCTTTTATAGATATGTAAAGAGGAAAAGATTGGTGAAGTCAAGCGTAGGTGCCTTGCAGTCAGAATCGGGGGAATTTATAATGGGGAGCAAAGAAATGGCAGACCAACTAAATACATATTTTGGTTCTGTCTTCACAAAGGAGGACACAAATAACCTCCCAGAAATACCGCGGAACATAGGGTCTGATGAAAGGGTGGAACTGAAAGAAATCAGTATTTGTAGGGAAATGGTGTTAGGAAAATTGATGGGACTGAAGGCCGATAAATCCCCAGGGCCTGATAATCTACATCCCAGGGTACTTAAGGAAGGGGCCCTAGAAATAGTAGATGCATTGCTGGTCATCTTCCAGAACTCGATAGACTCTGGAACAGTACCCATGGATTGGAGGGTAGCTAATGTTACCCCACTATTCAAAAAAGGTGGCAGAGAAAAAGCGGGGAATTATAGACCGGTAAGCCTGACATCGGTAGTGGGGAAAATGCTAGAGTCCATTATAAAAGATGTAATAGCAGAGCACTTGGAAAGCAGTGACAGGATCGGACAAAGTCAACATGGATTTACAAAAGGTAAATCATGCTTGACTAATCTACTGGAATTTTTTGAGGATGTAACTGGTAAAATAGATAAGGGAGAACCAGTGGATGTGGTGTATTTGGACTTTCAGAAGGCTTTCGATAAGGTCCCGCATAAGAGGTTAGCGTGCAAAATTAAGGCACATGGGATTGGGGGCAAGGTATTGACTTGGATAGAGAACTGGTTGGCGGACAGAAAGCAAAGAGTTGGAATAAACGGGTCGTTTTCCGAGTGGCAGGCAGTGACTAGTGGGGTACCGCAAGGATCGGTCCTAGGACCCCAGCTGTTCACAATATATATTAATGATCTGGACGAGGGAATTAGATGTAATATCTCCAAATTTGCAAACGACACAAAGCTGGGTGGGAGGGTATGCTGTGAGGAGGATGTCGTGAAACTCCAGTACGATTTGGACAGGTTGGGTGATTGGGCAGAAACATGGCAAATGCACTATAATGTGGATAAATGTGAGGTTATCCACTTTGGTGGCAAAAACAGGAAGGCAGATTATTATTTGAATGGCAATAGATTGGGAGAAGGGGAAGTCCAAAGAGACCTGGGTGTTCTTGTGCACCAGTCGCTAAAGGTAAGCATGCAGGTGCAGCAGGCGGTTAAGAAGGCAAATGGTATGTTGGCCTTCGTAGCAAGAGGGTTTGAGTACAAGAACAAGGATGTCTTGCTGCAGTTGTACAGGGCCTTGGTGAGACCGCATCTTGAGTATTGTGTGCAGTTTTGGTCACCTTACCTGAGGAAGGACGTTCTTGCCATGGAGGGAGTGCAGCGAAGATTCACCAGGCTGATACCTGGGATGGCAGGAATGACGTACGAGAGATTGTGTCTATTGGGCTTATACTCACTGGAGTTTAGAAGATTGAGAGGGGATCTCATCGAAACCTATAAAATTCTGTCAGGTCTGGACAGACTAGATGCAGAAAGGATGTTTCTGATGGCCGGGGAGTCCAGAACCAGGGGTCATAGTCTAAGGATAAGGGGTAAGCCATTTAGGGCTGAAATGAGGAGGAATTTCTTCACCCAGAGAGTGGTGAACCTGTGGAATTCTCTGCCACAGAGGGCGGTGGAGGCCAGTTCATTAAATATATTCAAGAAAGAGTTGGATATATTTCTTGAGGCTAAAGGGATATGGGGAGAAGGCAGGGACAGGGTTCTGAATTTGGATGATCAGCCATGATCTTATTAAATGGCGGAGCAGGCTCGAGGGGCCGAATGGCCTACCCCTGCTCCTATCTTCTATGTTTCTATGTCTATATAAAAGAACAGGATGAATTCTATGAGAATAGGAAGTTTTCTAACATGCTTTAAACACCTAAATATCTAAACATGCATCTAAATTTTAAAAAAAAACAATTACAGTGCTCTTAAGACCGTCTCATACTTACGGCACCATCCTGTCAATTGTCTTCAGCTCTGCTGGACGCTTGGTTGCCAGCTCCCCAACATATTCCCACAGGAATCCAAACAGTTTCTGCCAACAGACAGGACAGATGCAGTTGAGGGATCGAGAGAGATGGTGGAGAGGGAGAACTGGGCGTCATCAGGATAAACGTTGCCGAATGAATCTTCCTCTGCTTCAAATACTTATCCAATTTTCCCTTAAAGGATGCAACGGTCTTTGCCTCAACTACTACTCCTCGTGAAAAAGGTTTCCCATGCTGCAACTACCCTGTCTCAAAGAAGTTTCTCCTAACCCTTCTGCTCAATCTTAGTGATAATTTTAAATTGATGGCCCCCCCCCTCGTCGCAGACTCAGGTGAAATTCCTCATCCCTCTATCAAAACCCTTCATCATGTGACAAACCTATTAAATCTTCTCTCAGCCTTCTCCGTTCGAGTGGAAATAGCCCCAGTATCTCGAGCGTCTCCTCATAATTATAGTTAACCATCCCTGGCATCAGTCTGGTACATCTACACTGTACACCCTATTGTTTAATGTCCTTTCTATAACGGAGCACCCAAACCGGCACACAGGACAGTAACTGTGGCCTAACCAATGTTTTCTACAAACTATGACTTCTTTAATCTTGTACTCCACGCGCCTCTTTATAAAACCCAGTGTGCCGCTGGCTTCTTTTACGGCTTTCTCTACCTACGCTCGCACTTTCAGGAAATTGTGGGTTTGAACCCCCGAGGTCGCTCTGTTTATCCACACCCTTCAGTGTATTCCCATTAAGTGTACAGTCGCCATTCCCAAAATGTGTTACGTCACACTTTTTCCACCTTAACATCGCTTCTGCTGCCTGTCTGCACATTCCATTAACCGGCCCATGTCTTCCTGAAACCCTGCGCTGTCCTCCTTGCTGCTTGCCAACTTTTATGTCACCAGCATATTTCAAGATTGTGTTTCCTATGGTCTAAATCATTTATATCCACACACACACACAATAAAACTAGAGCCAGCACTGAGCCATGGGGCACACCAGTTGTAGGCGGATAATTCTACAATCAGTACAAAGAAGGTTCACTTGGTTAATCCCGGGGATGAGGGGGTGGTCATATGAGGAGAGGTTGAGTAGATTGGGACTCTACTCATTGGAGTTCAGAAGAATGAGAGGCGATCTTATTGAAACATATAAGATTGTGAAGGGGCTTGATCGGGTGGATGCGGTGAGGATGTTCCCAATGATGGGTGAAACTAGAACTAGGGGGCATAATCTTAAAATAAGGGGCTGCTCATTCAAAACTGAGATGAGGAGAAACTTCTTCACTCAGAGGGTGGTAGGTTTGTGGAATTTGCTGCCCCAGAAAGCTGTGGAAGCTACATCATTAAATAAATTTAAAACAGAAATAGATAGTTTCCTAGAAGTAAAGGGAATTAAGGGTTACGGGGAGCAGGCAGGAAATTGGACATGAGTCTAGGTTCGGAATGGTCATGGCCCTGTGGGTAGTGGAGTGGGCCCAGGGGCCGTGTAGCCTGGTTCTGCTCCTACTGTGTTCTAATTCTGTGTTAGATTTCAGGAGATGGTTTTATTCCTGTTCCTGGCTGGGGTGGAGATCGCCTTTACAGAAGGTAAGTACTATAGAAAATATAGGGACAGCGTGATCTCCTGGAAGAATTTTGATCGCCTAGATGGGTCGGAGAGGAATTTCCCAGGTTTTTTTCTCCCAAATTGGCCATTGGGTCTTTATCTGGTTTTTCGCCTCTCCCGGGAGATCACATGGGTTCGGGTGGATGCACAGTGATAGAAGATTTGAGGTTAGGATCAGATCAGCCATGATCCGATTGGCCTACTCCTGCTCCTATTTCTTATGTTCTTATGTTCTTGCTGCTGGCTACTTATGGCAGAATCGCAAGCAACATCTTCACACGTGCGTTTGTGGGATCTTGCTGCGTAGTAAAGCAGTCATTGCCCACAGAGCAGCCACTGCACTCCAAAACAGTAATTCACGGTGTGAAGCACACTTGAAACTGTGCCGAGAGACGTGACAAGGCTCTATGCAAATACAGAACGATCTAAACTGTATAGGAAGCGGAGCTGGAGGGGCAGTTTTACAACATGCAATGCATATTTCACAACTCTCCCTTGCAATTAATCACACGTTCATGTGTTGATATATTTTATGGTGCAGCGCACAGGGCAGCTTAGAAATGACAGAATTAGCATACAAGTGTTTAATAAGGCTGGATGGATATTTTGCTGTTTTAATGGAGCTTTAAAAAGTGTTTATTTTAAGAACCTCTGTTGAAACAGTAATTTGCAATGCCTAGGTTTGTGCATGGTTCTATGGACATAAGAAAAGATATTAGGCAACTTGGGACAGGTAATAAATGTGACCATGCCGGCACCTTGCACATCCCAAGGACAAATATAGATTTTTTTTAAAAAGATAGTGAGTGATATGGAGCCTGTCTTATATAGTGCCCTACAGACCACTTGCAGTCTGGTTCTGATGGATGATGCACCCCCCCCCACCTCTTGTTAAAAACGAAACCACAATTGCGCATTGGATCCTTTATGATGCGAAGAACTCACCTCTAACTTGGCTTTGTTTCCTGCCGCAAGACTCGGGTGGTTACACTTCTGAATGCGCTCCACTATTAGGCACTGTTTTTCTGTTACCTGTCCCGTTAGCAGGGACTTCAGATCAACATACGACTCGGGGACTGTGGAAAAAAAAAACATTAGATAGGGAAGGAAATCTACCGCCCTTACCCAGGCCCTTACCCAGGTCTGGCCTATAGAAGGGGTGCAATGAAGGTTCACTAGGTTGATTCCTGAAATCAGAGGGCTGTTCTACGAGGACAGATTGAGTAGAATGGGCCTATACTCTCTGGAGTTTAGATGGAGAGGTGATCTCATTGAAACGTATAAAATTCTTAGAGCGCGTGACAGGGTAGGTGGCTGGGAGGCTAGAACCAGGGCTCATAGTCTCAGGATAAGGTGTCGACCATTTAGGACTGAGATGAGGAGAAATTTCTTCACTCAGAGGGTGGTGAATCTTTGGAATTCTCTACCCCAGAGAGCTGTGGAGGCTCAGTCGTTGAGTATATTCAAGACAGAGATCGATAGATTTTTGGACTTCCAAGATTTTTGGGGGGCGCTAAGGGAATCAAGGGATATGGGGATCGGGCAGGAAAGTGGAGTTGAGGTCGAAGATCAGCCATGATCTTACTGAATGGCGGAGCAGGCTCGAGGGGTCGTATGGCCTACTCCTGCTCCTATTTCTTATCTTATGTTCTTAACCCCAGCACTACAGATGTGTCAACCCAACTCCAGCAGCACAGATGTAACAACCCAACAACAGCATTACAGATGTGGCAAGTGGCAACCCAACTCCAGCAGTGCAGCACCAATTATGCAGCTGTTCCATCTTAACTCTATCAGACCAGCTGTTCCACCCCCATAATGATGCGATGCAGATACGATTTTTATAAAGTTCCTCAAACACCTGTTCCTACTAGCGCAGAGCCGAGTCCTGGATCTGTGTCAGCGGAGTCTCAGGCATGGACCCATGCTAGCCACTGCCCTCCCCAAAAAAAGATGGCTCTCACTAACAGAAGCCCATGACTTACCGGGAAAAGTAAAAGGGAGCTCGGTCTTGGCTGTTTCCATCATAGCCTTCCTTGCCTTTTCACTTGGCACCTTCTCTTTATTCGAGGTGGACTTGGGCGTGCTCTTAACATCTGCACCCTCACCCTTCTGACTTTCAGCCTCGGAGTCTAGATCCGAATGGCTGTCATCCTCTAGATCTGAATGACTATCTTCGTCATCCTCTTCACTTTGGTTCTCTTCCTCATTTTCATCCTCATCACTGTCTTCCCCATTTTCATCTTCCGCATTTTCCTCTTCATTTTCACCACCCAGCTCCTCCTCTTCCTCCAACTTCTCTAGCTTTCCTTCCTTTTAATATAACAAAAACTAAGGTCATATTCCATTTACCAGCTCAGACTTCTTGTTTTGGAGCAAGTCCTTAAGCACATTGTAAAACATCTCGACAGAAAAATAACTTTCATTAGGTACGGGATCATAGTGGACTAGTAATCCAGAGTATTGCCAGCATTTTCTGTTTTTATTTCAGATTTCCAGCATCCGCAGTATTTTGCTTTTGTATTAGTAATCCCGAGGCCTGGGCTAATGATCCCGAGACATGAGTTCAAATCCCACCACGGCAGCTTGGGAATTTAAATTCAGTTAATTAAATAAATCTGGAATAAAAAGCTAGTATTAGTAATGGTGACTAATGGAAACTAACGGATTGCCGTAAAACCCCATCTGGTTTGCTAATGTCCTTTAGGGAAGGAAATCTACCGTCCTTACCCGGTCTGGCCTATATGCAGCTCCAGACCCACAGCCATGTGGTTCAGTCTTAACTGCCCTGTGCCAACCAGTTGTATTCAAGGTGGCGGTGAGCACAAGGGCAATTAGGGATGGGCAATAAATGCTGGCCTTGCCAGCGACGCCCACAGCCCGTGAATGAATAAACAAAAATTCAATCACATGATTAACACACAAGATATTTTTATATCTAGAATATTTCACTACTCAGTCATCCAGATTGGGTGAAATTATAGGGAACATCAAGGATGAGAAAAGGCCATTCAGCCTATTGAAGCTCATCCCTCTGGTACATTAACTCTCCCATCGTTGGCATCTAACTGCACTCTGAATAATCCCAATGTTGTTTCCTCTAATACCTAGCTTGGTGGATTACTCTGAACATTCATCACCCTTTGCTGGGGCATGGTTCCACATGTGCCTCACCTTCCCGTATGTTGCCCAAAGTGGCCATTATTCATGTGCCGATGTTTACAGGCTATTAAACCGTGCATGGCATCACAGCTAATCCTGCTGCTGTCGGCACGATGTCCACATGTGCGAGGTTCAATTACCCCATAGCGGCCGGATCGCACTGCCGCTTTTCACTACTGGCTCAAGTTACACTTAACATGCGTGCGGTAGCCAAAGTTTACACTGTCCACTGATGCAATTCAACAGGAGCTCTGGATCCTAATGGTCTGAGAATAAGGTTGTATTAGGTGGGACGTAGCGAAGCAGCGTGTGCAGGAGAGTAAGAAACTGAACCTGAGTAATTGCGATATTTATTTT
Source organism: Somniosus microcephalus (assembly GCF_052327205.1). Taxonomy (NCBI): domain Eukaryota; kingdom Metazoa; phylum Chordata; class Chondrichthyes; order Squaliformes; family Somniosidae; genus Somniosus; species Somniosus microcephalus. The sequence goes on along the minus strand of NC_140987.1, from coordinate 21,390,004 downwards.
CAGAGTTATCTATCAAAAAACCAAACATGTCTTCAGTCGCCTCAGCCCCTACACTCCGGACTTCCCTCCGTAAATCCCTACACCTTCCTTTCCTTCTTTAAAACCCGCCCCTTTGACCCAGCTTTTGGTCACTTTTGCTAGTATCTCCTGCTTTAACCCGGCCTCCACTTTTTTGATTCTGCCTCTGTGAAGCATCCTTGGGACCAATGTTCCCCGTGAGCTGCGCTTCATTCTGCGCGGCCTGCTTCTTTTAGTGCGCGGTCCCTTTAAATTTCCGCGCAGGCGCGGTATTTACAATGGAGAATCCGGTGAGCGGCCTGCGCGGGACCTATCCCATTACTGCGAGGCTGCGCCGCTTGGAGGGAACATTGCTTGGGAGCTTTTCTATATTAGTGCAAATTGCTGTTGTTGAGATTACACTGTGTAACATTAGCAACAAAGAGTTAATGAAATTCCAGTCTGCTGCTTTAACAAAGGGCTTAACCCAAAACAGATGAATGCCTTTAAAAGAGCAGACAAAAGAATTTCAAAGGAACACGCTAATGCATTTATCACTAATATCACACAGTGCTATCAAGGCAATAAAACAACCCTTTTCGTGGTACGGTGTAAAACTCTCTCAACTCCAACCAACGGCAGTGCTTAGATTCTAACCGCTCTTGAGCCTCACCTTGTAAACAAGGCAAGGCTTGTCAACCTTGTCTAGTATGAAGCCATCGTACAAGTCATCTGCGGATATGTGTTTCGATTGGTTGTTGCTTTTCTCTTCAAACTCTCCACGCATCCGACGTACTCTCTGTGCCTGAAATTCAGAGTCGAAACACATTATCAACACCCGGTGTTAATTTATGGTACGCTGAGTGAAGCCATAAAGTTCAACAGAAACACAATTCAAACCACATTAATTTTTTTTAATTAAATGCACCCCAATGTCCTAATGGGGCCATTGCATATTAGATCCCTACTCTGTATTAAGTTACCTGCTATCACCCAGATCAGCGGAGGGAATGTTAACACGCCTCAGTGCCACTCAACTGGGGAAGGGGGAAAAAGAGATAAATCACCTAGGATTCCTGTTTGCTGTCCGAAAACCCTGCTCGAAGTACACCCATGGCGATGTCTGTGTCATGAATCTTACCATTCATGTAGAAATGACTCATGAGATAACACCGGGCGGCAAGCTGGTGGCGCCGTCCAAGGAAAGTATAAATACTCGGGTGTGGGCCCAGCTTGCTCAGGACGTTTTTGTAACCAGGAACTAGTGATGTAACTAGAACTCATGGTTGTGAAACAGTTGATTAAAGCCTTGTTTTATACTCAAACCAAGTGTTTAGTGAGTTTTCTTACGTCAGTCAGCCTTGGCTGTTATGACTCCCCTAGTTGAATAGCCTGCCGACACTCACCGTCGAGACGCGCATGTGAAGAATGGCGACTTGCGTGAGGTGACTTCGGCAGGTGAGGGAATGGGAGAAAATTGGCGACAGAAAAAAAAAAAGGAAAGGATTTCCTCGGTTACTTTGTAGATGATGCACCATTTGGGTGTTATACCGAGCAAATAATGGTCGGCAAAATCCCAGGTCGGATCCCGAGCTCGTGTTGAGTTAGCCAATCCAAGCATGACAACTATCTGGAGTGCCCCTGGGCCAGAGAGGGGGGGGGGGGGGGGCGGAGGGGGGGAAAAACAAACTTGGGCTGCTTTCCAGATCTGGGATCTATTTAGTGGAAGTGAACCCGTGTGGACTCGAGGGATATGGGGATCGGGCGGGAAAGTGGAGTTGAGGTAGAAGATCAGCCATGGTCTTACTGAATGGCGGAGCAGGCTCGAGGGGCCGTATGACCTACTCCTGCTCCTACTTCTTATGTTCCTATGGACCCCAGGATCAGGCTATGCTGCCACACCTTCAGTCAACCAGCTGGCCAAGAGTCACAGTTTTAGTATGCAAGAACTGACTCTAATGTGAAATACCAAACCCTGCGGTAACCGTACCCCATCATGAATCACCAGACCCCCACCCTCCCCACACCCCCAGCAAAGGCAAATATTGGCCTATATTTGAAGATAACCGAATAAAGCTGCCTATCTCATTTGCTTTAGCCAAGCACACCAAAGCTATCCCTTTCACTGCAATTGGAACCATAGGATCTATCTGTCTCAACAAGACCACGCTGGGTTAAATCTGAGCACCTTTTTTTTAAATTTACAGATTGACTCCATTGTATAATATGCTCTAGTTAATGTCCTCCTTTAGCTAGGATCGTCTAGACTGCAGACTTCTTCACTACTGTCATCAGTGTTGCTTTGTGATTAGCAAATAATGAGTGTGCTGACCACAGCCCGGGCAGCGATGGGCCACAGTGCTCCTGGGTTCACAGGTGAATAATGGCCACGGTGCTGAAGGTCGATCAGGGCCCGCGGGACTGAACCAAGGCCTTAACAGCTTCGAGGGGAGGAAACTGGTAGAAAATGAAAGCAATCCAACTGTGGTAAGTAGAGGGTCTTTGGATAAAGGAGCGATTTGTAGGTTCAGGTCAGTAATTATTAACCGTAAAAGGCAGTGTAATGCATTGCATACAAGCCACACCAGAGGCTTCCCACATTACAACAGTGACTACACTTCAGAAGTACTCCATTGGCTGTAAGGTGCTTTGAGACGTCCGGTGGTGGTGAAAGGCGCTATATAAATGCAAGTCTTTCTTTCTGGCAAACATAACTTGTGTAATTTGTACTCTGCATGGACAGTGCAACTTATATACTGGATGTTACGGTACTTATTCAACTTATATACTGACATTACAGTATTATTCAGATTATATACTGGACATTACAGTATTTATTCAACTTGTATACTAGATTTTATGGTACTTATTCAACAGCACTCCAGCTGTGGTTTAAAGTAGTTACCGCATATACTTGTATGCAACATTTATGTCACTAATTAGCGGTTTGTGGGTGTGTAGATTATATATGGGTTGTTATGGTTGATGGCAAAGTACCCGACGCTGTGGAGCACATTCACCTGCTGCTGACCCCATCCAGTCTAATCTGGACTCCATTTCCGTCGTTCAGGCACTTGACCTGGCTCCCACCATTCCTCTCGGGGTTCATTTCTCCCCCGCTTCCCATTTCATGAGACATCACTACCTCGCACACTCAGCTTGCATCATCATTAACTTTCCTGCTCTGTAGTGACTGACAAGAGGGGGAATTTTACACAGCCCCGACTGATTATAGCGGGCACGTTGGTGTTAATGCGACTTGCCCGCTATAAGTGGTGGACCGTGAAAGAAAGGCTTGCATTCATATAGCGCCTTTCACGGCCACCGGATGTCTCAAAGCACTTTACAGCCAATGAAGTACTTTTGAAGTGGAGTCACTGTTGTAATGTGGGAAACGCGGCGGCCAATTTGCGCACAGCAAGCTCCCACAAACAGCAATGTACTAATGATCAGATAATCTGTTTTTGTTATGTTGGTTGAGGGATAAATATTGGCCAGGACACCGGGGACAACTCCCTTACTCTTCTTCGAAATAGTGGCCATGGGATCTTTTACATCCACCTGAGAGAGCAGATGGGGCCTCGGTTTAATGTCTCATCCGAAAGACGGCACCTCTGACAGTGCAGCACTCCCTCAGCACTGCACTGGAGTGTCAGCCCAGCTTTATGTGCACAAGTCCCTGGAGTGGGACTTGAACCCACAACCTTCTGACTCAGAGGCGAGGGTGCTACCCACTGAGCCACAGCTGACACCACAATAGGTTGTAGCGATGAAACAGCAAGTCTTGGTCGAGCGTAACTAAGAGCACGTCCGCACCCAGAACCCTCATCTGGCCGTCAGGGCATTTTTCTGCACGTAGTGAAACATTTCACATGCAGTGCTCAAAAAAAAATCAGGCTCGCCGCAGAACGCCTGAAGTCTGCACTTTCCAACTGCCTAATCCTTAACAGTTGTGTGCGAAACGACGGCGTTGCTAAGAATCGCATCACTGAGGTAATCGCACTTTAATGAGCTGACTGAAGACCGGACATTGCCTGAAATCAGCGGAGCTTTTAAAATCGGTAAATAGGCGGGGTTGTGTCATTAATGAGGTGCGAAGGGCTTACTGCACTGCCCGGAATAGCCAGCGCACCTAATGCACTGTGAGCGGGACCTTCATAACTAACTACGAGGGAAAACAGTTCCAGTTAAATGCCTGATACTGAAGGTTGCCCACCTTAAGCGTGGGGGCTGGACACCAAATATTTTTTCCAGGTTTATTTGACTGGAAGGTGAAGGGGCTGTAATACACACGAGCCACCTTGTACTCGAGTAAAAATGGTGCCAACATTTCGGAAGCGGTCCAAAGATATGACTAAAATACGTCACTGTAAGGAGAGCGTACCTGACAAATAGATCTTACGTAACCCAGTGCCAGTTGCAGCTGACAGATTGCCAGGTTACATTTGGTGAGATCAGGCAGCAATCATTTCTACTCGCACCAAAAAAGAATGAACTTTTATTTATATAGCCTCTTTCACCATCTCAGGACGTCCCAGTGCGTTTTACAGTCAATTAATTTTTTTTTTTAACGTGTAGTCACTGTTGTAATGTAGGAAATGCTGCAGCCAATTTGTGCACAGCAAGCTCCCACAAACAGCAATGCGGTAATAAGCAGATAATCTGTTTTAGTGATGTTGGTTGAGGGATAGATATTGGCCCGGGACACCGGGGAGAACTCCCCTGCTGAAGAGTTCAGTAGAGTCCGTACCTCAAGTTTCTGCAGACGCTCTTGCTCCTCTCTTGCCAGCTCCTCCTTGGTCTTCAGCCGGTCAGAGGGCTGCGCCTTCATGTCAAAGAACAGCTCTCGTACAATAATATCATAATCTCCAGCCTGAAGGAGCAAAGACCAAACATTAAAACAAAATCACATTTTAAGTTTCTACTTTACAATTTTTGGCATGAATCTTACATAGATTGTACGGCACAGGATCAGGCCATTCGGCCCAACTGGTCTATGCCGGGGTTTAGGCTCCACACGAGCCTCCTTCTACCCCCTCTTCATCGAACCCTATCAGTATAATCCTTCTATCTTGTGTTTCTGATTTAACTGTGTCTTCTCCACAGCAAACTCTCTGTAAGCAAAACACGTTGCTTCACTCCCTGTTACAGCGTCCAATTTTAGCCAACAGGAAACAGATCTTAGAATGATGGAAATTTACGGCACAAAAGGGGGCCATTCGGCCCATCGTGTCCACGCCGGCCAAAAAAGAGCTATCCAGCCTAGTCCCACTTTCCAGCTCGTGGCCCGTAGTCTTTTAGGTTACGGCACTTCAAGTGCACATCCAAATACTTTTTAAATGCGCTGAGGGTTTCTGCCTCCACCACCCTTTCAGACAGTGAGTTCCAGACCCCCACCGCCCTCTGAGTGAAAGAAGTTCTCCTCAACTCTCCTCCAATCCTTCTACCAATTACTTTAAATCTGTGCCCCCTGGTTACTGACCTCTCTGCTAAGGGAAATAGGTCCTTCCTATCCACTCTATCTAGGCCCCTCATAATTTTATACACCAGATACGGTAAAATAGCTGGTGTTGCCCTTTAAACAATATGCTTAGCTTTCCCCTCTCCATCATCCCAATGGCTCAGCTGGTTAAGGCAATGAGTGTCTGAGCTATTAAGGCCAGGAAGGTCGCATGTTCAATCCTCACTATGCCCTGGGTTTCACCCGGCCAGACGGTACGGGAGCAACAACTGGCGTCACGCATGTCAGAACTTAAGGCCATAAGACGTAGGATCAGGAGTAGGTCATTTGGCCCCTCGAGCCTGCTCCGCCATTCAATAAGATCATGGCTGATCTGGTCTTGGCCTCAACTCCACTTCCCTGCCCGCTCCCCATAACCCTTGACTCCCTTATCGTTCAAAAATCTGTCTATCTCCACCTTAAATATATTCAATGACCCAGCCTCCACAGCTCTCTGGGGAAGAGAATTCCAAAGAAGAATTTCCTCCTCATTTTCATTTTAAATGGGTGCCCCCTTATTCTGAAATTATGCCCCCTAGTTCTAGATTCCCACGAAACCAATGAAATTTGTGGAGCTACCATTCTCTACTTTCATAGAATGATACAGCACAGAAGGAGGCCACTCGGCCCATCGTGCCTGTGCCGGCTCTTTGAAAGCACTATCCAATTGGTCCCACTCCACCCCCCCACCCCCCGCTCTTTCTCCAAAGCCCTGCAAATTTCTCCTTTAATGGAGTATTTTTACAAAAAATTACAATTTGCTTTGAACTGAATATGCCTAATAATAAATTATATCTACCTATAAAAAAAAGTCTTCAGTGCTTCTGTCACTCTTCAGATAGCACCATTTTAAACACCGAGAAGTTGCAACTGAGTAATATTGATTTTGAAAGAGGCACAAAAGAAGAGAAAGAAACTAAGCATTTAATGCTGATGTCAATTCGTTTTGGTGAGGGAAGTTTATAGATTGACCTGGCGTTGGAAATTTGGAAGCAGTTACGTGATCTACAAACTTCCCTCAAGTAAACGCTAATTGGCCTCCAGCTTCCACTTATTTGCAGCACCTAGACCCTGGCTGCTTCGCATCTTTTACACTGACGCATAGTGACTTTCAGGTGGGTATCAATGCAAAACAAATTTTCCATATAGCTCAGGGGACGACAGACCAATCAAGTCTTGAGGTACTACACGCCTTTTAAATACTTTCACACACGGAGTCAAGTTACTCGGGAGACAGAGGCCACCTTAAACACACCTCCACCTTCAAGGCAGAATACCACATGGCGCGTTATATGGTATAACACCCCTGTTGTTATAAAGCAGCACGTTCGTCCACAGAGTTACAATGTGCGGTGACACAGGACATCCGCGAGCGTAGATAAATGCTTCTTAAAATGCTGCAACTGTTGTAATGGTTAACAGGAAAATCTGTTTCTTCGATATGCTCTTCCAAAGAGCCAGCACAGGCACGATGGGCCCAATGGCCTCCTGCCGCGCTGTAAGTTTCTGTGATTCTACGGCCTGGAATTTGCGGTCAGCGGCGAAGCAAAGGCGTTCGCCGCTGGCCCCGAAGAAAGCTGCCCACAGAGATCTCACGTTTTCAGTGTAATATAATGGGGATCCCCTAGTGCGTGCTGCGGTGACGTCAACAAGCAGCCAATCACAATGCAAAATTCTCACAGATGGGGAACAAGGGAATGAGGAAGCTGCTTTTATTCTGACTTTTTAAAAATGTTAGAGAGCAAAACAAAGATTGGGGCTCTCACAGGGGGAAAAGGTAAACCTGAAATAAATATGAGCAAACTTAAAAAAAATATAAAAACATTTTTTTTAAAGTTTCTTAAAAATTGTTATTTTCATCATTATGGAGAAATTTGACACTTCACAAAATTAAAATCAGTTTCTCAGCCATACGTTTGTTTAGCAGTCAACATGCTGTTAAAACCCCAGTTACACCTAATCCAACAAGGCTTAACATCGAATGGGGTATTTAACAGCGATATTACCGCAGAAAAGCCCAAGTTTTCGTCAGTGTCACTGATTGCCGGCTATGGGGAGGGGCGGGAGGTGGACCCACAGTGCAGCCAGTGTCGGAGCAGTGAATGACTGACCGCAACTTCAGGATTTCAGTGTTTAGAGGCGCATGCGCTACATCCCGACGTTGTGGTCGGTTTCAAAGGGGCAATAACAGCGAAAAGTTGTTAGTTTGCCGTTATTACCCACCACAAATTCCGGCCCTATATGTCTTTTAAATGACATTAGTTTTCAGTTTAAGGTGAAAAAAAAAATAGATGACATTAATAAACGCAATGCCTAAAACAATGCCCCGAATCCCACGCAATAAGACTGAGCTAAACATTTGAGAAAAAAGATGGGAAGCGTACAAGGGAAAATTTTAGGGTCCAGACAGTTGGACAATGCGTACATTTTTGCGTACCGATTTGCCCTAAACTACTCCTGGAGTGATTCACAGTGCGCAATAGCACTATTTAGTGCCAGGAACCAGGCACTACTAGCAACTGATGAATAACATTGTAACGGAGTGAGAAAATTCTGATTTTTTAATTTTTTTAAACTGGCTCATCCCTAAATAAGCAGCTTAATCGATGGCGGAGGTCATATGACGGAGCCAAAGTTTTCTGGAATCGCTTACCTTGGGTTTCTCCTCCTTGTGCTCGGCTTTGGGGGCTTTGTGAGCCAGCAGGGAATGGATTTCTTTCCAGTCTTTGTCCAGCTTCTCAGTCAGCTCCTGGGCCTTGTCTCGTTGCACCTGCCGCTCGTGCTGTTTGGATTAGAAGATTCCACCGTTACCAAAAAATAAAAAACGGCTAATCTGTTCAATCGTACACATAGAAGACGGCGTCACCTCAGGGTGGATTCAAAAACAAACACTGGGAAAGTCAAATACAATGAATTACGTGAAGTGACTGGCTGCACTTGCAATTACATTTCTCTGGCCTCAGTCCACTTTTGCAATTAAAGACTGAACTCATAAAATGTCCAGGTATACCGTTCTGAAATTGAACAAGATAAAATGGCTGCTACTAGGAATACAAGTCAATTGATTCCTGGGATGGGGGGATTGTCCTATGAGGAGAGATTGAGGAGACGAGGCCTATATTCCCTAGAGTTTAGAAGAATGAGAGGTAATCTCATTGAAACGTGTAAAATTCTTACAGGGCTCGACAGGGTAGATGCAGGGAGGATGTTTCCCTTGGCTGGGGAGTCTAGAACCAGGGGTCACAGTCTCAGAATAAGGGTGGTGAATCTTTGGAATTCTCTACCCCCGAGGGCTGTGGAGGCTCAGTCGTTGAGAATATTCAAGACAGAGATCGATAGATTTTTGGATACTACGGGAATCAAGGGATATGGGGATAGTGCGGGAAAGTGGAAGAGAGTTAGATGATCAGCCACGATCTCATTGAATGGCGGAGCAGGCTCGAAGGGCTGAATGGCCGACTCCTGCTCCTATTTCTTATGTTCTTATATTCTTAATTCACATCTGAAATTGTGACGAGGGTTGAACCGGATTGAGGACATGGGGGAAATAAGTGGGAATCGGGTTTCCATACAGAAATGTCTGGAATATGCAGAGGTATTGTACGATATTCAAAAGGGGATTAAATGCACATATTTATATACTTTATAAAAAATACTGTAACTTGGGTGGATCGAGTAACTTTTGAGGGACAAACTCCCGTTGGAGAAACACTGCCCACCAGTGGAAAATATTACGCGGGCTCCAAACACTACAGAGCCACTCGGTTCACTCAGTTACAGATTGCTCCACAATCTTACTTGTGGCGTGGTGTAGACTGGAGGGAGATTGACCTTATTTTCCACAACCAAATCACACATCAATAGCAATTGCGCCTGCACTGTCGCACATGACCCATTGCAATGCTATACCTTTGCTGGCATCATTCTACGTGATAAAGATGTGTAGTGCATAAGGACATGTTCTAATTCCGCTTTTGACATGCAGACAGCCCGGATGAGCCATCACATCTTCCAGCTTCATGTTGGCAAAACCGAAGGCAGCCTCTTGGGCTCCCGTAAATACCTACACGCCCCAGGACTTTAATCCTCCAACCCGACTGTTACTTGCAGGCGCAAGTCCAGAGGTGTGTAAATCTTGGAGCTCCCTCCTCCAACACTCCCATACAAAACCGTTTGCCTTCCACATGTATTACTGCCTCCCCCCGTTACACTGCTGAACCCCACTCTGGACCACTCCAAAGCTCTCTTCGCTGGCCTCCCCACTTCTATGATTCGGAAAAAGGCCAGACATTCAGAATACTGTGACCGGCCACATACTCATCCTCACCAACCTTCACTGGCTCCCTGCGTGCCAGAGAATTGGCTTTAAGATTCTGATCCTCTGTAAACATCAGCTCGTTCAAAACTCAGCTGCCCGTGTCCTAACTCACACCGAGTCCCGTTCGCCCATCACCCCTGTGCTCGCTGACCTACATTGGCTCCCGGTCCGGCAACGCCTCAAAGTTAAAATTCTCACCCTTGTGTTCAAATTCCTCCATGGCCTCACCGCTCCCCATCTCCGTAACTTCCTCCAGCCCTACAACACTCCAGGATATCTGCGCTCCTCCAATTCTGGCCTCTTGTGCATCCCCAATTTCTATTGCCCCACCATTGGCGGCCGTGCCTTCAGCTGCCTGAAGCCTAGGCTCTGGACTTCCCTACCTAAACCTCTCTGCCTCTCTCTCCTCCTCTAAGATGATCCTTAAAACCTACCTCTTTGACCAAGCTTTTGGTCATCTGTCCTAATATCTCTGTTGGCTTGGTGTCAAATTTTGTCAGAATGTTCCTGTGAAGCGCCTTGGGACATTTTACTATGTTAAAAGCGCTATATAAATGCAAGTTGTGTTGAAATCCCTCGAATGCCTTACCCTTTACCTTCCTCTGTGGACTCCTCCAGCCTTGGTCCCTAGCTCACCCTCCCCAAACCCTTGATCCCTGCTCCACTATCAGTAGCCGTTCCTACAGCCACCTTCCCCAGCCACCAGTCTTCAGAAACCTCCTTAAGACCCTCCTCTTTGACCATGCTTTAGCTCCCTTTGACTCTCTTGCTCCCCCTTCCTGCTGGGATGGCAACCACTTGCTCTCCACTGCCCTGTGGAAACACTCAGAGGCGTCTCTTTGTGAGAAACAGAAGGTGTAGTACATGGTCTAACATCAAACGTCACTTAAATAGACAGCCCCCAACTGCAGTCACAGACTACATGGCTAGGAGGCAGATGTTGCGTTATCTGTGCCTGATGTGCCAAGGTTGCCCACCCCCACCAATGGTACGAACCAACAACACCCCCCACCACAAAGTAAATTTTCTGAAAAAGCTTGCATAGTATACCTTCTCCTTTTTGGATTTAGCAATAAGCTCGTCAATGAACTCTCTCCGGGATTTGGGCTTTTCTTCCTCCTCCTCGCCCTTCTGCTTCGACGAAGTCTTTTTCTGCAACAACCCGCCACCTCCGAAGTGCGCAGCAGCAGTGAACTCAGCTGCGGGCAATGAGGGAACATGTTACTTAAGGAGCTCAATAATACAGCCAACCATGTATTCACAACTCATTTCGAGAGCGAACCTTCTCAAGGGCAAGTAGGGATGGGCAATAAATACTGGCCGTAACAGCGACCCCCACATCCCCGGAACGAATAAAACGAAAATAATACTTTGCTGTCATGTCAATATTAGCTGTCGGCCGTGACTCCGTTGGTAGCAATCTTGCCTCCGAGTCAGAAGGTTGTGGGTTCCTGGCTGGCCTCCCACGTTCTACTCTACGTAAACTTGGAAGTCATCCAAAGCTCAGCTGCCCGTGTCCTAACTCGCACCAAGTCTCGTTCACCCATGACCCCTGTGCTCGCTGACCTACATTGGCTCCCGGTTAAGCAACGCCTCAATTTCAAAACTGTCATCCTTGTTTTCAAATCCCTCCATTGCCTTGCCCCTCCCTACCTTTGTAATCTCCTCCAGCCCCACCCCCCACCCCCGCGATATCTACGCTCCTCTAATTCTGCCCTCTTGAGCATCCCTGATTATAATTGCTCATAGAAACAAAAAAGATAGGAGCAGGAGTAGGCCATTCGGCCCCTCGAGCCTGCTCCGCCATTCAATGAGATCATGGCTGATCATCCAAATTCAGTACCCTGTCCCTGCCTTCTCCCCATATCCCTTGATCCCTTTAGCCTTAAGAAATATATCCAACTCCTTCTTGAATATATTTAATGAATTGGCCTCTACTGCCTTCTGTGGTAGAGAATTCCACAGGTTCACCACTCTCTGGGTGAAGAAATTCCTCCTCATTTCAGTCCTAAATGGCTTACCCCTTATCCTTAGACTGTGACCCCTGGTTCTGGACTCCCCGACCATCGGGAACATCCTTCCTGCATCTAGTCTGTCTAGTCCTGTTAGAATTTTATAAGTTTCAATGAGATCCCCCCTCATTCTTCTAAACTCCAGCGAGTATAAGCCCAATCAACCCAATCTCTCCTCATACGTCATTCCTGCCATCCCAGGTATCAGCCTGGTGAATCTTCGCTGCACTCCCTCCATGGCAAGAACATCCTTCCTCAGATAAGGCGACCAAAACTGCACACAATACTCAAGATGTGGTCTCACCAAGGCCCTGTACAACTGCAGCAAGACATCCTTGTTCCTGTACTCAAACCCTCTCGCTATGAAGGCCAACATACCATTTGCCTTCTTAACCGCCTGCTGCACCTGCATGCTTACCTTCAGCGACTGGTGCACAAGGACACCCAAGTCTCGTTGCACTTCTCCTTCTCCCAATCTATTGCCGTTCAGATAATAATCTGCCTTCCTGTTTTTGACACCAAAGTGGATAATCTCACATTTATCCACGTTATATTGCATCTGCCATGCTTCTGCCCAATCACCCAACCTGTCTAAATCATACTGAAGTTTCTCGGCATCCTCCTCACAGCACACACGCCCACCCAGCTTTGTGTCGTCTGCAAACTTGGAGATATTACATCTAGTTCCCTCGTCTAGATCATTAATATATATTGTGAATAGCTGGGGTCCAAGGACCGATCCCTGCGGTACCCCACTAGTCACTGCCTGCCACTCGGAAAAAGACCCGTTTATTCCAACTCTTTGCTTTCTGTCCGCCAACCAGTTCTCTATCCAAGTCAATACCTTGCCTCCAATCCCATGTGCCTTAACTTTACATGCTAATCACTTATGCAGGACCTTTTGAAAGTCCAAATACACCACATCCACTGGTTCTCCCTTATCCATTTTACCAGTTACATCCTCAAAAAATTCCAGTAGATTAGTCAAGCATGATTTACCTTTTGTAAATCCATGTTGACTTTGTCCGATCCTGTCACTGTTTTCCAAGTGCTCTGCTATTACATCTTTTATAATGGACTCTAGCATTTTCCCCACTACCGATGTCAGGCTTACCGGTCTGTAATTCCCCGTTTTCTCTCTACCACCTTTTTGAATAGTGGGGTAACATTAGCTCAACCATTGGTGGCCGTGCCTTCTGCTGCCTAGGCACTAAGCTCTGGAATTCCCTGTCTAAACCTCTCTACCTCTCTTTCCTCCTTTAAGACGCTCCTTAAAACCTACCTCTTTGACCAAGCTTTTGGTCACCTGCCCTAATTTCTCCCTATGTGGCTTGGTGTCAATTTTTTTTGTCTTATAATACTCTTGTGAAGCACCTTGAGACGTTTTACTACGTTAAAGGTGCTATATAAATACAAGTTGTTGTTGTTGAAGTCCCACTCCAGTGACTTGAGCACATAATCTAGACTGACACTCCAGTGCAGTGCTGAGTGAGTGCTGCACTGTCGCAGGTGCTGTCTTTCGAATGAGTCGACAAACCGAGTCTGACCTCCCAGGTGGACGTAAAAGATCCCATGGTATTGTTTCGAAGAAGAGCAGGGGAGTTCTCCCCGGTGTCCTGGCCAATACTTATCCCTCAACCAACATCACTAAAACAAACTATCTGGTCATTATAACATTGCTGTTTGCGGTACCTTGCTGTGCGCAAACTGGCTGCTGCGTTTCCTACATTACTTTGAGTACTTTGCATCTGTCTTTATCAAGGAATAAGATGCTTCCAAAGTCATGGTGAAAGAGGAGGTAGTTGAGATACTGGATAAGATAAAAATTGATAAAAAGGAGGTACTAGAAAGGCTGGCTGTACTTAAAGTAGATAAGCCACCAGGACCAGATGGGATGCATCCTAGGATGCTGAAGAAAGTAAAGGTGGAAATTGCAGAGGTACTGGCCATAATCTTCCAATCCTCCTTTGATACAGGGCTGGTGCCAGAGGACTGGAGAATTGCAAATGTTACACCCTTGTTCAAAAAGGATGCAGGGATAAACCCAGCAACCACAGGCCAGTCAGTTTAACCTCGGTAGTGGGGAAGCTTTTAGAAACTACAATCCGGGACAAAATTAACAGTCACTTGGGCAAGTACGGATTTGTTAAAGGCAAATCGTGTTTAACTAACTTGATCGAGTTTTTGGATGAGGTAACAGAGAGGGTTGATGAGGGCAATGCGGTTGATGTGGTATACCTGGACTTCCAAAAGGCATTTGATAAAGTGCCACATAATGAGCTTCAACTTTGCTGGCAAGCCAATGGAATAAAAGGGATAGTGGCAACATTGGATAAGTGACAGGAAACAGAGTAGTGGTGAACGGTTGTTTTTCGGAGGAAGGTACACAGTGGGGTTCGCCAGGGGTCGGTACTAGGACCACTGCCTTTCTTGATATATATTAATAATTTAGATTTGGGTGTACAGGGCACAATTTAAAAATTTGCAGATGGAGTATTGAATCCAATTCTGGACACCGCACTTTAGGAAGGATGTGAAGGCTTTAGAGAGGGTGCAGAAAAGATTTACAAGAATGGTTCTAGGGATGAGGGACTTCAGTTACGTGGATAGACTGGAGAAGCTGGGGTTGATCTCCTTAAAGCAGGGAAGGTTGAGAGGAGATTTGATAGAGGTATTCAAAATCATGAAGGGTCGAGACAGAGTAGATAGAGAGAAACTGTTCCTGTTGGTGGAAGAGTCCAGAACCAGAGGACACAGATTTAAGATGATTGGCAGAAGAACCAAAGGCGACATGAGGAAAAACTTTTTTACGCAGCGAGTGGTTAGGATCTGGAATGCACTGCCTGAAAGGGCGGTGGAGGCAGACTCAATCGTGGCTTTCAAAAGGGAATTGGATAAGTAACTGAAGAAAAAAAATTGCAGGGCTACGGGGAAAGGGCTGGGGAGTGGGACTAGCTGAAATGCTCTTGCAGAGAGCCGGCACAGGCTCGACGGGTCAAATGGCCTCCTTCTGTGCTGTAACCATTCTATGATTGCAACAGTGACTACACTTCAAAAGAATTTCATTGGCTGTAAAGTGCTTTGTGACATCCTGAGGTCATGAAAGATGCTATATAAATGCAAGTCTTCTTTCTTTAATTCATCAACACCAATTCCTCCTACCACAGCTGTCTATCATGGCAGGAATGACGTATGAAGAGAGATTGGGTCGATTGGGCTTATACTCGCTGGAGTTTAGAAGAATGAGAGGGGATCTCATTGAAACTTATAAAATTCTAACAGGACTAGACAGACTAGATGCAGGAAGGATGTTCCCGATGGCGGGGGAGTCCAGAACCAGGGGTCACAGTCTAAGGATAAGGGGTAAGCCATTTAGGACAGTGATGAGGAGGAATTTCTTCACCCAGAGAGTGGTGAACCTGTGGAATTCTCTACCACAGAGGGCAGTTGAGGCCAATTCATTAAATATATTCAAGGAGTTAGATATATTTCTTAAGGCTAAAGGGATCGAGGGATATGGGGAGAAGGCAGGGACAGGGTACTGAATTTGGATGATCAGCCATGATCTCATTGAATGGCGGAGCAGGCTCGAGGGGCCGAATGGCCTACTCCTGCTCCTATCTTCCATGTTTCAAGCACCCACCGATGCTCCCACTCTAAGGAACACTGGACTCCTTCCCCAACCTTCCTGCAGAAGGGGGGGGGGGGGCGGAGAAGGGGGAAATCAAACATTGTTACAATCTCCTGAATGCTCAATCGTCTCCTCACATCGATTAAGCTCCCTATGAAAGGTGTCTCTTTGAAGAGCTGTCTTACAGGTTTGGATGGTCAAAAATCTACCATTGTCCTGCTGAGCGGCTAAAGCGTGAGAGTTTCCCCACAGCCGCCCTCGTGCTGTGTTAATATCCGACCGAGAACACTGTATGCTGCGCCACAGGACAGAGGGGATTGATAGCGAAACGTTACACAAGCTCTGTACGTTAAAGCGCTTTTAAAGCTACTGGGACTGGTCAAGCCACACGACGTTTCCCATGCTCACCAGACAGCGCGCCCTTTTCCTCCGTCTCGCTGTCACTCTCTGGCAAGTCGTTGAACTTCTCAATGTCCGCCAGGGATTGCCCGTAATGGGTGAGCTCTTCGTCCTCGTTCAGATTGTACATGTTCTTCTTTGTGTGGAGGCGCTGAAACAGTAAGACCGCAAACAATTAGGCAAAACCAGCGAAGAGTTACACACCAATGTGTGTCTAAATGGAAAATGAATTTCAATAAAGGAGAAGTGCCGGGTGGTGCATTTTGGTAGGAGGAACCTGCCTCTTGAGAAAAAAAGTCTAAATGGGATAGAGGCGCAAAGGGATCGAGGGGTACAGATTTTCAAATCATTAAAAGTAGCAGGTTAACAAAGCCATAAACATAGGATCAGGAGTAGGCCATTTAGCCCCATGAGCCTATTCCGCTATTCAATGAGATCATGGCTGATCTGCGACCTAACTCCATCTACCCGCCTTTGCCCATATACCCTAGTACCTTTGGTTAACAAAAATCTATCAATCTCAGATTTAAAACGAATTGATCTAACATCAATTGCTGTTTGCGGAAGAGTTCCAAACTTCTACCACCCGTTGTGTGTAGAAGTGTTTCCTAATTTCACTCCTGAAAGGTCTGGCTCCAATTTTTAGACTGTGCCCCCTAGTCCTAGACTCCCCAACCAGCGGAAATAGTTTCTCTCTATCTACCCTATCTGTTCCCCTTAATATCTTGAAAACGTCGATCAAATCACTCCTTAACCTTCTAAATTCTTGGAAATACAACCCTAGTTTGTGTAATCCCTCCTCATAACTTAACCCTTGAAGTCCGGGTATCATTCTGGTAAACCTGCGCTGCACTCCCTCCAAGGCCTTCCTAAGGTGTGGTGCCCAGAACTGCTCACAGTACTTCAGGTGTGGTCTAACCAGGGCTTTGAGAGCAAACAAAGCACTGGATTAGTGACTGAGAGCTGCTGATTGGTCTCTCCCCAAGACCAGGATTACTGTGGCCAATTGCAGCGCTCCTCCTACCACGCTGGCTGGGATCAGCTAGCGTGATGCAGGAAGTTATCGATCCTGGGACCTTCTGGTCTGTATAGCTCAGTTACATATCAAGGAAGTTCTCGCCCGTTTTTAGTCATCTCGTTTGTCCACAATCAGTTTCCTCCTCGTCTCCTGCCAATTACCCCACTTTTTAAAATATATTAACTCTCGGGATGGGGGCATCGTTGGTGAGGCCAGCATTTATTGCCCGTTCCTAGTTGCCCTTGAGAAGGTGGTGGTGAGCCTTCTCTTTGACTGCTGCAGTCCGTGTGGTGACGGTACTCCCACAGTGCTGTTAGGGAGGGAGTTCCAGGATTTTGACCCAGCGTCTCGTCAAAATTACATTACAAAACTGAACGAGGCAGGCAGGATCAGAACTGTCTACAGTGATGAAAAATCTAGGTCACTATTTAGAACTTAGGTAGGGGAGGTGGGGGAACCACCTACATAAGTAATATACACAGAGGCATCGGGGAAGGTGGGGCTGTAAAGGGAGCTATCGGTTGCAGCACATGCAGTAACATCAAAGGATTCAAATTCTCCACAATCTGGGGAATCGTGGTGACTGAATGGTCAGGTTCCCAGAGCACTTGAATCCACTGGGTGGGGAGGGGGGCGCGGGGAATTAATGACTGACGGACAGAACCCCCTGCAGCATTCCGAGCATCGCAGTCAGACAGTAGAATTCGGACTCATCCAGTGTTCTGAGCTCGGACCAAGGGTCAGCGGCCTGAAATGTTAACCCCACTTTCCTCGCGGCACAGATGCTGCCCGAGTATTTCCACCTTTTTCTGGTTTTTTAAATTTTATTTCCAGCCTCTGCAGTATTTTGCTTTTTGTTCAGTGAGGTGGAGATTGCAGCTGCGAGAGAGATTCGGAGGGCAGAGCTGCGAGAAGGAATTGCCTTAAGCACCTCGTGGAAACAGCCCGAGTGCTTCATTCCCAATGGAATACTTTGATGCACAGTGCCTGCTGTTAAGATAGGTAGACATGTGCGCACAGCAAGATCCCACACACACGCGCGGCAACGAGATAACCAATTCCCGTCTACTTCTGACAATTCAAAATGTACTCCTGATCATTTTTTTGCTACTAATTAAACATAGCAAAGCGGGAATTTAGAGTTGTAATAATTAAATTATCCGATCATTTAAAATTGCCTAATTCAAACGAAGAATGGACCAAATCTGCTTTTGGTAGCATTGAGGAGTCCTCCCTGCTTTTCTTGGAATGACTGAACTGAACAGAGGTGAGACACTTTTGCGTTTCATTTTTAGCTTGTTTATTGGGTTGTTTAGTACTGATACTGGTCTCTGTGGAGTGTGATGCACAGTCATCGGACTCAAGTCATACTGCCAGCTGTGTCTCGCATTGAGCTTAAGGGTAGAGGATCTCTGGCTGGTTACTTTCTTCTTACACTAAATGGTTCAAACAAAACTTTAGACAGTGCCCAGTATTTTGCCCGATAAATTTGGTGTGGTAATATCATATCTGCTTTTACTTCAGATTCTCCGGATATAACATTCAGTACGAGGAGCCCCTGGAGTGTAAGTGTCACGGGATCTTTAGCGTCCACTCGAACAGGCAGACGGGCACCTCGGTTTGAAGTCTCGTGTGTGAAGCAAGACATCTCCGACAATCCAGCCTCCCTTCAGTGCGGCAGCGGAGCGACCACGTACTCGAACCCCTGGCATGGGACTCGAAGCCACGACCTTCTGACTCGGAGGCGATGTACACCTATCAAACAACGTGTACGTCTCCTGATGGGATATTGTAAAGGCGGTCTGAAAGGGCAGCGCGACCAGCGACGAGGAAAAAAACCCACTCAGATTAGCAACATTTTCATCAGGCTGTTTTATATCCTTTGTTTTACCTGCCGCTCCAGGGAGAATCTCTTTGCCATCTTCTCGTCTGGAGTTATCCCGGTATCATATTCACCGAACCGTTTGTCAACAAACTTATTGGCCTTCCCCTTGTTCTGGTACTCCTTCAGCAAAGTCTCTGTGCGCTGGAAGACAAGTGAACAATAAAAGTCTCTTCAATTTTGCCGGTAAAATTGACAGTGCGATTATTCGACAATTTGCTTACACGCTGACTCAGGGATATATTGTGTTGGAAGGAAAGCCTGTTTTAAAACATCCCTAACGATGAGAACTTTAATACAAAAGCAGAATACTGTAGATGCTGGAAATCTGAAAATAATAAATTATTAGAACTTTAATGGTGGCTAAACCACGTGCAACTACAAGCTGAGAAACAGGAGCATTTATTAACAGGCATTATCTGTCAGGCGAAGGCAGCTGATATCCAAGGACAAATCTTGGGATGCTATGGGATCAGCAGAACGGAGTGCTACAGTCTTGAGATAAGACACCATGGGGGAGAAATTCAGTAGGTTGCGCCGCCCGTTAGCGCCTTAAGAGGGCGCTAAGTGGGTCGCAAGCCAACTGGCGCCCGGGCGCAGCACTGCCCACGCCTCCCGCTAAATTCCGCGGGACGTTAGTGGTGGCGCTAACCGTTAGTGCTGCGCAGCTGCCGATGACATCATCGGTGTGCGCAGCGCCCCGCTGACACCCCGGCCGCGATATTTGGCAGCGCCCCGATTTACCGCCGGACGCTATGTCCCGACGGGTTCAGGGGGGCCTACCTGCGGCCGGGGAGACGCAAATTAAAGGTAAGGTGCGGGGGCGGCCATTTTTGTTGTTGGCCGCCTGCCAGCAGCTGCCTGCGCTCCCGTCCCTGGCCTCCTGAACCCCCCCACCACCGCGGAGTGCCGGCTGCGCTCCAAGAGCCCGGCACTTCTCCTCGGTGCCGGGCTCTTTTACCTGCACTCCCGATCCTCGGGGGCCCAGCTGGGTCACAGATCGCGCTGCACAAGGCCCCTCCCCTTTAAGAAGGGGAAGAAGGCCTGCAATATCGCAGCATGACGTGCCGCAGCATGTGGCACTGCGGCATGTAGCGCCACGATATTCACTCGCAGCGCCCCAAGAGGGATGCGGGGCGCCTCCAGTAGCGCCGCGCTTCCCTTTGGGGCGCAACCACTCAATTTCCGGTGCGGGGGTACGAATGTTTCCGGGGCGCTACTTTTAGCGCCCTGGCGAGGCTGGCGCCCCAAACAGGGCTATCCTCAATTTCTCCCCCCATTAAACTGCAACAAGTGACACGCATGATGAAGTAACCCCACGAAACGTTGAACCAATAATGAACAACCAGGGGTATAGGCATGCCTGAAGGAACCAAATCATTGAAACATAGCAGATAGGAGCACGAATAGGCCATTCGCTCCACCATTTAATGAGCTCATGGCTGATCATCCAAGTTCAGTACCCGGTCCCTGCCTTCTCCCCATATCCCTTGATCCTTTTAGCCTTAAGAAATATATCCAACTCCTTCTTGAATATATTTAATGTATTGGCCTCTACTGCCTTCTGTGGTAGAGAATTCCACAGGTTCACCACTCTCTGGGTGAAGAAATTCCTCCTCATCTCTGTCCTAAATAGCCTACCCCTTATCTTTAGACTGTAACCCCTGGTTCTGGACTCCCCGGCCATCGGGAACATCCTTCCTGCATCTAGTCTGTCCAGTCCTGTTAGAATTTTATAAGTTTCAATGAGATCCCCTCTCATTCTTCTAAACTCTAGCAAATATAAGCCTAATCGATCCAATCTCTCCTCATATGTCATTCCTGCCATCCCAGGTATCAGTCTGGTGAATCTTCGCTGAGCTCCCTCCATGGCAAGAACATTCTTCCTCAGATAAGGCGACCAAATCTGCACACAATACTCAAGGTGTGGTCTCACCAAGGCCCTGTACAACTGCAGCAAGACATCCTTGAGGTGTGCATGTGAGAATCACGAAGGAAATGTGGACACAAAGAATATAAGAACTAATACAATATCTAGCTTTTTTTCGCTGCCGTCGGCTAGGACAGACTGGTCCTGGTCTAACGGAAAGAAGTCGTCTAAAGATTCAACAGACTTCAAGTGATCGTCAGTTTGGCCACCGGGTACTTGAAGACTCCAGGACAGGCGTCCCTGTGTTTCTTATCTAAGCTGTGTATTAGAGGTTAAATAAAGATCATCTCTGTGAGAGAGACTGTGTCTTCGTGTGTTTCTGTTAGAGTGGGGTTCGTGGACTTGAATCCACCTTAACACCCAACGTGGGAGGTGCGACAGTCATAGATAATTCCGACAGAGTCAATGTCGAAGAGCCGGCACAGGCACGACAGGTCTGCATGGCCTCCTCCTGTGCTGCAGGTTTCTATGATTGTCTTTCTGGTTAGCCCGGAGAGCGTTACCATGTAGAATATACACGGTATCACTTTTTAACAAAATAACGGCCCAGAATTTGCTGGAGTGGGTCATTTTGCGGCGCGCCCCATGTGTTAGATTTTTTCCCCTCGCTCTCCAGCCTCCGGATTACGTTGCCGGCTGGCATGGTGGGAGCTTCATGCCTTCAAGAGGGAGCTGGGCCGGTTCCTGACTTTAAGCGGCTTGGGATGTTTTACTACGTTAAAGGCGCTATACAAATGCAAGTTGTTGTTGTTGATGACTGGGGCAGAGATCACATCATATGGATGGTAAGTGTCTTTATAGACAACACTCGGTCCGCGTGATCTCCTGGACGGGTTTTGATTGCCTGAGAGGGGTCGGAGAGGAATTTCCCCAGAGTATTAATGGCCCCGGGGATTTTCTCTGGTTTTGCCTCTCCCAGGAGATTATATGGCTGCAGGGGTGGGGTTGGGGCAGGGTGGGGGCGGGAGGGTGGGGATAGGAAGTGTCTAGCCATGATGCTCTGGCCACCGTGAGCGTGGGGCAGGCTTGATGGACCAGCTGGTCTTTTCCTGCCCGGCATTTTTGTACGTTTGGTACTCAGCCATCCCACACCCGAGCCAGAACAGTGCTCTAAAGGTGCAGCCGATGAGGACGATGGTCTGCCGGCCTGGCTCGCCGACGGGGCCTGGTGGGGTTGACCTTTTACTGAGGGCTGGGATTCTGCCCACTCAGAGACAGGTAACCCTTCCAGCCAGTGCCCCCGACTGCTAGGGTGGGTCCTAGTTACTCGAGCAGCAGGCGGAATTGCACGGTGTTTCGCTGGCTGAACAGTACCCCATCACCCACTTGGCGACTTTCCCCGAGCTTCAGAACCTTGCCAATCTGGATTTAAATAAATTAGGAGTGTGATCCTACAGCGAGATTATCCCTACTCTCTATGTGTTTTTCAGCAGTCTCAAAGATGGTGATGGGTTTCAGCTGTACAACACCCAGCTAAAATAAAGAAAACCCGAGCTGATTTATACTGTCTAAAACCCATAACCTGGATTATTTGGCAATTCATTGGCACAGACACTGAAGGCAGTTATAGCTGGATGAGTGCAGCTCCAACAACACTCAAGGAGCTCGACACCATCCAGGACAAAGTAGGCGGCTTGATTGGCACCCCATCCACCACCTTAAACATTCACTCCCTCCACCACCGGCGTACCGTGGCTGCAGTGTGTACCATCTACAAGATGCACTGCAGCAACTCGCCAAGGCTTCTTCGGCAGCACCTCCCAAACCCGCGACCTCTTCCACCTAGAAGGACAAGGGCAGCAGGCGCATGGGAACACCAGCACCTCCAAGTTCCCCTCCAAGTCACACACCATCCTGACTTAGAAATATATCGCCGTTCCTTCGTCGTCGCTGGGTCAAAATGCTGGAACTCCCTCCCTAACAGCACTGTGGGAGCACCTTCACCACACGGACTGCAGCGGTTCAAGAAGGCGGCTCACCACCACCTTCTCGAGGGCAACTAGGGATGGGCAATAAATGCTGGCCTTGCCAGCGACACCCAGATCCCATAAACAAATTTTTTAAAAAGCTAGTTACATATGCCAATTAAACTGTGGGGTTGTTCTCCTTAGAGCAGAGGTGGAGATTTAAGAGGAGGCGTTCAACATTAGGAACGGTTTTGATCGAGCAGATGGGGAGAAACCGTTTCCACAGGCAGGAGGGTAGCAAACCAGAGGAAATAGATTTAAGATAATCGGCAAAAGAACCAGAGGCAAGATGAGTAGTTTTTTTTTTACACGGCGAGTTGTAGTGATCTGGAAAGCACTGCCTGAAAGGGTGGTGGAAGCAGATTCAATAGTAACTTTCAAAAGAGAATTGGATAAATATTTGAACAGGAAACATTTGCAGGGATATGGGGAAAGAGCAGAGGGAGTGGGACTAATTGGAGAGAGAGCTCTTTCAAAGAGCCGGCACGATGTGCCGAAAGTCCTCCTCCTGGGCTGTGTGATTCTATGATCGGCATTACATTATGCGACATACACAACAGGTGGTGCAAAATATAATCTCTTACCCGTTTAATAGATTTGGACCGAGATATTCCAGGCAGACCACGGTCATGCTTCGTCTTCCGGCCGAGAATATCGAACTTCTGCTTGTTTATTTTCACCTCAAACGGATTTGTCTTGATGTCTCGTGTGGATTTTGTCTTCCGTACTTTATCGGAAGTAATCTTCTTCTTCTGAACTTTCCCCATCTTTCACAGTTCTGAATAACTGTAAAAAGAAAAATCCTTTGCAATGCATACAACTGCCTTCACAAGCTTATTCAGCGTATCGGTACGATCATACTTAAGAGAAATACTCTTATAAATATTGCAGCAACATGTGATACTCTGACTGCTCCACCACAAGTAACGGTCCTGTAAACACCAATACTATGGGTTGCTAACTCTGGTTGGATGTATTCCTCGTGGTTGGATGTATTCCTCGAGGTTTCAACACTTGAAACACCTCCAAACGCCCTGACCGCACACTCACCTCCTGACTCTCCAAAGCCTTTCCACAAGGCACAAGCAAGTGTGATGGAATACTCTCCACTTGCCTGGATGAGTGCAGCTCCAACAACACGCAAGAAGCTCGACACCATCCAGGACAAAGCAGCCCACTTGATTGGCACCCCATCCACCACCTTAAACACTCACTCCCTCCACCACCGGCGCACCGTGGCTGCAGTGTGCACCATCTACAAGATGCACTGCAGCAACTCACCAAGGCTTCTTCGGCAGCACCTCCCAAACTCGCGACCTCTACCACCAAGAAGGACAAGGGCAGCAGGTGCATGGGAACACCACCACCTCCAAGTTCCCCTCCAACTCACACAATATTCTGACTTGGAAGTATATCGCCGCTCCTTCATCATTGCTGGGTCAAAATCCTGGAACTCCCTCCCTAACAGCACTGTGGGAGTACCTTCACCACACGGACTGCAGCGGTTCAAGAAGGTGGCTCACCACCACCTTCTCTAGGGCAATTAGGGATCGGCAATAAATGCTGGCCTTGCCAGCGACGCCCACATCCCAGGAATGAATTTTAAAAAAACTCCCGCTATTGGATGCCCAACACTGCCTTCCTTCCCAGCCAATTGGAAAGCGAACACTCTTCACTGCCCGATTGGATGAATCTTGCCCGATTGGATGAATCTTGACCATTCTTAAAAAAGCCTTATTTTCCCCATCTCCGACATTTTTGGAACTAATAAACAAAATGATAATGGGGAATAAGGAAATGGCAGAGAAATTAAAGAAATTCTTTGTGTCTGTCTTCACGAAGACGCAAAAAACCTCCCGGAAATACAGACTGTAAAAGCTTCTATAGGTATGTAAAAAGGAAAAGATTAGCAAAAGTAAATGTGGGTCCCTTACATGCTGAGACAGGAGAAATTATAATGGAGAATAAGGAAATGGCAGAGAATTAAACAAATACTTTGGGCTAGATTTTCGTGGAGCCGTCAGGCGGTGTTTCATGCGTGTGGGGGGGGGGGGATCCCAAATTTGGGGATCCCGACACCATCCCGCCCAAAACCCCGCCCCACGTAAGTTTCAGGGGTGGCGGGTACCCGCCCCGCACTGGGACCCGCCGAAACCAGGTGGGAAGGGATTAGTGCCAATTAACTGCCTGTTAACAGGTAGTTAACAGGCAGTTTTTAGCCTAATCCCTATTTTGAGGGGTGTCGTGTGGGTTTCCCGGCGGCTCCAAACCACGCCAGGTTAGTGCAGGCGGGCCGTCGGGTTGAAGGACTTGGAGGGGTCGCGATGTCGATGTTCAGGTGAGTGATGGGTGCATGAGTGCAAAGGTAAGTGTGTTTTGTGTGTCTAAAGAACTTTTACTTACCTTAACAGCCTTTCTTCCTGTAGCCGTTGGGAGCCCATCACTCAGCCGGCACGTAAAGCCGAACGGCTGCGATCTGTGAAAAGTGACAGCCTTCAGCTTTGCGTGCCGGTAAGAGTTCTAACTGAGTCTGTGCAGAATGACTCATGGTAGAACTCAGACTGTCAGTGTTTGGCAGCTTCAAACAGCTGTGAAACACTGATATTTAATCTGTCAAAAACTCTTGACAGATGAAATTTCAGTCTGTGACGTCACCTGTTGCCGGGTGGCCCTTAATTGGCCTGCTGAGCCCGCTGGGCGGGCTCAACAAGGTCAATCAAGGGAAAATCGCGCGGATTGACCGGACGTTGAAGTAGGCGGGTCTAAAACCCGAAAGGGGAAGTCCCACCGTCTTCCCGACAGGTTCGGGAAAATCTACCCCTTTGTGTCTGTCTTCCCAGAACTTCCCGGAAATAGTTGAGAACCAAGGGTCTAGTGAGAATGAGGAAATGAAAGAAATCAGTATTAGTTAAAAAAATGTACTGGAGAAATTAAATGGACTGAAAGCCGATAAATCCCCATGACCTGACGGCCTACATCCTAGGGTTTTGAAAGAGGTGGCTATAGAGATATTGGATGCATTGGTTGTCATTTTCCAAAATTCCATAGATTCTAGAACGGTTCCCGCGGATTGGAAGGTAACAAATGTAACCCCACTGTTTAAGAAAGGAGGGAGAGAGAAAACGGGGAACTACAGACCAGTTAGCCTGACAGTAGGGAAAATGCTAGAATCTATTATTAAGGATGTGGTAAAAGGGCATTTAGAAAATAATAATAGGATTGGGCAGAGTCAACACGGATTTATGAAAGGGAAATCGTGTTTGACAAATCTGTTAGAGTTTTTTGAGGTTGTAACTAGCAGAATAGATAAGGGGGAACCAGTAGATGGGGTGTATTTAGATTTTCAGAAGGCATTCGATAAGGTGCCACACAACAGGTTATTAAACAAAATTAGGGCTCATGGGATTGGGGGTAATATACTCGCACGGATTGAGGATTGGTTAATGGACAGAAAACAGGGAGTGGGAATAAGTGGGTCATTTTCGGGATGGCAGGCTGTAACTAGTGGGGTGCCGCAAGGATCAGTGCTTGGGCCTCAGCTATTCACAATCTACATCAATGATTTGGATGAAGGGACCAAATGTAATATATCCAAGTTTGCTGGTGATACAAAGTTAGGTGTGAATGTAAAGTTGTGAGGAGGATGTAAAGAGGCTTCAAGGGAATATAGACAGGTCAAGTGAGTGGGCAAGAACATGGCAAATGGAATATAATGTGGAGAAATGGGAAGTTATCCACTTTGGTAGGAAAAATAGGAAAGCAGAGAATTTTTTAAATGGTGAGAGATTGGGAAATGTTGGTGTTCAGAGGGACCTGGGTGCTCTTGTACACGAATCACTGAAAGTTAACATGCAGGTACAGCAAGCAATTAGGAAAGCAAATGGTATGTTGGCCTTTATTACAAGAGGATTTGAGTATGAGTAAAGACGTCTTACTGCAATTATATAGGGCCCTGGTGAGACCACACCTGGAGTATTGTGTACAGTTTCGGTCTCCTTACCTAAGGAAGGATATACTTGTCATAGAGGATGGGTGAGACGAGGATGGGGTTAGGTGGGGTAGAGGAAGGCGGGAATAGGGAGAGGTTAGGTATGTGTGTGTGGCAGGCGGGCGGTGAGGGTAGAGCTGCCTCAGATACACAATGTCAGGACCCAGGCAGCAGTGAGTCTGAGATTAGGGGGTTTTATATAGAGACCGGTTCCTGCCTATTGCAAACAGCATAAACAGCCCCAAATCCCCCAGTCTCCAGACTCCCAACCCTCCCGGGCCCCAGCCCTCCAACCCCCTCAGACCTCCAGTCCCCTGGACCCTCTCCAGTCCACCTGCCCCTCTCCATATCCCCAGACTCCAGTCCCCCTCCGGATCCCCAGATTCCAGTCCTCCGGATCCCCAGACTCCAGTCCCCCCGATCCCCAAACACCAGTCCTCCCGATCCCCAGACTCCAGTCCCCCCAATCCCCAGACTCCAGTCCCCCCGATCCCCAGACTCCAGTCCCCCAGATCCCCAGACTCCAGTCCTCCAGATTCCAGTCCTCCAGACTCCAGTCCCCCAGACCCCAGTCCCCCAGATTCCAGTCCCCCAGACTCCAGTCCCCCAGACTCCAGTCCCCCAGACTCCAGTCCCCCAGATTCCAGTCCCGCAGACTCCATACTCCAGTCCCCCAGATCCCCAGTCTCTAGTCCCCCAGATCCCCAGACTCCAGTCCCCCAGACTCCAGTCCCCCAGATTCCAGTCCCCCAGACTCCAGTCCCTCAGATCCCCAGTCTCTAGTCCCCCAGACTCCATACTCTAGTCCCCCAGATCCCCAGTCTCTTAGTCCCCCAGATCCCCAGACTCCAGTCCCTCAGATCCCCAGACTCCAGTCTCTCAGATCCCCAGACTCCAGTCCCTCAGATCCCCAGACTCCAGTCCCCCAGATTCCAGTCCCCCAGATTCCAGTCCCCCAGACTCCAGTCCCCCAGATCCCCAGACTCCTGTCCCCCAGACTCCAGTCCCCCAGATCCCCAGACTCCAGTCCCCCAGATCCCCAGACTCCAGTCCCCCAGACCCTCAGACCCCAGTCCCCCAGACTCCAGTCCCTCAGATCCCCAGACTCCAGTCCCCCAGACTCCAGTCCCCCAGATCCCCAGACTCCAGTCCCCCAGATCCCCAGACTCCAGTCCCCAGACTCCAGTCCCCCAGACCCTCAGTCCCCCAGACCCTCAGATCCCCAGACCCTCAGATCCCCAGACTCCAGTCCCTCAGATCCCCAGACTCCAGATCCCCAGACTCCAGCCCCCAGTCCCTCAGATCCCCAGACTCCAGTCCCCCAGACTCCAGTACCCCAGATCCTCAGACTCCAGTCCCCCAGGACTCCAGTCCCCCAGATCTTCAGACTCCAGTCCCCCAGGGCTCCAGTCCCCCAGATCCCCAGACTCCAGCCCCCCAGACTCCAGTCCCCCAGGACTCCAGCCCCCCAGACTCCAGTCCCCCAGATCCCCAGACTCCAGCCCCCCAGACTCCAGTCCCCCAGACCCGGATCCCCAGACTCCAGTCCCCCAGACCCTCAGATCCCCAGACTCCAGTCCCCCAGACTCCAGATCCTCAGACTCCAGTCCCCCAGGACTCCAGTCCCTCAGATCCCCAGACTCCAGTCCCCCAGACTCCAGTCCCTCAGATCCCCAGACTCCAGTCCCCCAGACTCCAGTCCCTCAGATCCCCAGACTCCAGTCCCTCAGATCCCCAGTCCCCCAGATCTCCAGTCCCCCAGATCCCCAGACTCCAGTCCCCCAGACCCGGATCCCCAGACTCCAGTCCCCCAGACCCCAGTCCCCAGACTCCAGTCCCCCAGACCCGGATCCCCAGCCCCCCGCCGCTCCCCACATCCTCACTCACCGCCGCCGGTAACCACGGAGAGCGGGTCTGCTCCACGCGCCCGTTGCCAGGGAGACTTCCAGCCCGTCGCTCCACTCCCCACGCGCAGCCCGGGCACCAACACCGACCCGAGTCAAAGGTCACCCGGTGCCTGATCCAGGGCACTTCCGCTTCCGGGCGGCGGCCGCTCGGAGCGCCGCCATCTTTGTTGCTGGCAGGAACTGACCCTCACTGACCCCGCAGGCCTTCACTCTGTCAACAAGCTTATGCCCCATAACCTTAGCCAGAAACAAATGCAGCACTTCGACTTTGAGGAATTTCATCAGGTAAAAGTTGCACACACGAAAAAAATAATCAGGAAATTATTCCAAACCACTGTGTGATTAAGACAAAACAAATTGGGAGGAAAAGATGGAAACACTTAGCAATGTAAGTGCACTGAGCGAGCTTTTGGTCATCTGTCCTAATATCTCCTTCGGTTTATTTTATTCATTCCTGGGATGTGGGCATCGCCGGCATTTATTGCCCACCCCTAATTGCACTAGAGAGGGTGCAGAGGAGATTTACGAGGACGTTGCCAGGACTGGGGAATTTTAGCTATGAGGAAAGAGTGGAGAGGCTGGGGTTGTTTTCCTTGGAACAGGGGAGGCTGAGGGGAGACCTAGTTATGAGGGACCTGTTAAATCCGTGAATCTTAAGGTATGGTGTTCTTCAATAAATAGACGGAGACTGCAGATGAACAATCAACAGGTGTTTACTGGATGAGGGTATTCTAAAAACTAACAGTACAGATCCCTACTCAGGGTTTATATACAGGTGTGGTCACTGCCGGTACTACAGTATACAGGAGCTGTAAAAGTAGTTCTCTTAAAGGTACATACACTACAATTCCTCCCCTTTTAGATTAACAGTACCATAACATTCAAATAACAGTTAACACTTTTAACATGCACATTAACTGAAATAGTCCATTTATAGATTCAGTCTTTGGGGCGGCTTCCTGATCCTTTCTGGATAGCGCCTTTCCTGAGTGTCTTGTCCTTGGTGCGGAGGGGATTCTGGCCCCCTGTCGTCGGTTAGTTCATCAGCTTCCGATGCTACTGTTTCTGGGGTAGATGTTACCGGTATGTCGGGTTCATCACCAGGTACGCGAGACATGGAGTTGACTCGTTCCTGTGACGCTAGGATCTGGTCGACATGGCGTCTCACAATGTTCTCCCCAACATCCACTGTGTACATTAGTGGCCCCTGCCGCGTGCATATCGTTCCTGGTTGCCATTTCTCTGTTCGGTAGTCGCGGGCCAAGACTGGTTGTCCTACATTGAAGCTCCTTGTCGGCTTCTCATTGATGTGCTGGAATTGCTTATTCTCAACATTTCTTCGTACATTTGGTCTGAGCAAATCCAGACGAGATCTCAACCTTCGGTTAAAGAACATCATGGCCGGGGTCTGGTTGGTAACTGCATGTGTTGCATTTCTGTAGGCTAACAGGAAATTGTCCACCTTATGCTGCAGTGGAATGTCGTCATCGCACATGGCCCTTACTGCCTTTTTAAAGGTTTGTACGAACCTCTCAGCCAATCCATTTGTGGCTGGATGATACGGGGCGGATGTGTAATGCCTTACCACATTCCTTCTCATAAATTTCCGAAACTCTTCGGACACAAACTGTGGTCCGTTATCAGAGCAAATCTGTTCTGGCAAGCTGTTCCTGGCAAATATGGTCCGTAGGACTGCAATAGTTTTCTCCGTAGTGGTGGAGGACATTTTGATCACCTCAGGCCATTTCAAGTGCGTATCCACTGCTATTAAGAACATTGAGTCCATGAATGGACCCGCAAAATCAATATGCACCCGTTGCCATGGAGAGGAGGGCCACTCCCATGGGTGTAGAGGGGCATGTGGTGGTGCACTTTGGACCTTCTGGCATCCTGAGCAGCTCTTTGTTAGGTCCTCAATTTGTTGATCGATTCCCGGCCACCACACATAAGCCCTAGCAAGGCTTTTCATTTTCACCCCTCCCAGATGGCCTTCGTGAAGCTCATTGAGTACTCTCTCCCTTAACTTGGGTGGAATTACCACTCGGGATCCACACATCAATGTCCCCTGGCTGTTCTCTTCTGGATGAGAATGCTGGCAACAGTGAGTCGCCATGTGTTGGCCATCCCTTCACCGTCAAATCATATACCCGAGACAGTGTCGGATCATTTCGGGTCTCCTTCTCTATATCCGCGTTAGTTACTGGCAAGCGTTCAATTATAGTTGAATAAAATATTTCGACAGGGTCCACTGCTGGTACTTCCTCCGCAGTAGGCAGTGGCAGGCGTGATAGCCCATCAACGTTTCCATGCTGTTTCGTGCCCTTATACTCTATTTCATATTGGTTCGCCCCTAGAAAAAGGGACCATCTTTGTAGCCGTTGCGCAGTCATCACCGGAACGCCCTTCTTTGGATTAAAGATGGAGACAAGTGGTTGGTGGTCAGTCAGCAAGGTGAACTTCTGCCCGTGCAGATAGTGGTTGAACTTTTTCACTCCCCATACTAGGCTGAGGGCCTCCCTGTCAATCTGGGCGTAGTTGCGCTCGGCTGAGGTTAGTGACCGAGACGCAAAGGCTACTGGCCTCTCCAACCCGTCTGGGAATTTGTGTGACAGCACCGCTCCAATACCATAGGGTGATGCATCACACGCCAACCGAATTGGTAGTGCTGGGTTGAAATGAGCCAACACCTCTTTTGATGTGATCAATTCTTTGCACTTCTGGAAAGCTCGTTTACATTCGTCATTCCACTTCCATGGTACCCCCGTTTGCAGTAGGGTGTTCAGTGGGTGTAATACTGTAGACAAATTTGGTAAGAACTTATGGTAGTAGTTCACCAGCCCGAGGAACGACCTCAGTTGTGACACATTTTCTGGTGCTGGAGCCTTGACTACTGCCTCAATCTTTTCAGGGGACTTATGTAACCCCTCTTCATCAATAACGTGGCCACAATACGAGATCTGCTTCTGAATAAAATTCGTATTTGTGGCGATTAGCTCGTAGCCCATATTCCTTCAATCTAGTGAGCACCTGCTCCAGGTTGGCGAGGTGATCGCTGTCATTTTCGTCTGTGACCAGGATGTCGTCCAAATAACACTGGGTCCCTGGAATCCCTTGCAGGACTTGATCCATTGCCCTTTGCCAAATAGCCGGAGCTGATGCTACCCCGAACACCAGCCGGTTGTATTGGTAGAGACCTTTGTGAGTGTTGATCGTGAGGTATTGTTTCGAGGCTTCTTCTACCTCCATTTGCAGGTACGCCTGGGCCAGATCAATCTTAGTGAAGCGTTTTCCTCCAGATAGCGAGGCGAAAATATCTTCAATCCGCGGAAGCGGATATTGTACCGTGTGAAGGACTGGGTTCACTGTCACCTTAAAGTCCCCACAGATGCGAACCTTCTTTGGTTCCCCAGGCGTATTACTCAACGACCTCTTCATTACAGGAACGATGGGTGTAGCCCACTCGCTCCAGTCCATTTTGGACAGTACTCCTGAATGTTCCAAACCTTCCAGCTCTGCTTCGACGGCTGGGCGGATCGCATAAGGCCTTAAAAAACTTTGGGCTTGCATTTTCCTCTATTTTGATCGTCGCTGTTATGCCTTTTAGTGTTCCGAGTCCCTCCTGGAACACTTCTTGTGCGTCAGTTAGCATTTTTGACAGTCGTCCAGGTGTGACGTCGTCATCATTTTTGGCCTCTACCGTCAGTGCCTGTATGGAATGCCAATCTAACTGTATCTTCCGGATCCATTCACGTCCAAGTAGTGGTGGTCCTCCATCTGGCAATACATATTGTTGTGTATGTACCTTTAAGGGAATAACTGGTCTCAGACTGCAGTACCGGCAGTGACCACCCCTGTATAAAAGGCCCTAGCAGGCTTCTGTAGTTTCAGTTTCCAGGTTGTCTCCATTCAGTAAAGACTTGTTATAATCAACTCCTGCAGTCCGTGTCTCAATTATACACGGACATAATACTGGCAACGAGCAGATACAAACTTACCTACAATCTGCACCACCTCATGGGGATCCATCCCTGAAGTGAAGTTATCAGAGGTCGAGGCCAGAAGGAAGAAAGAAATAGTAGAAACGGGCGTCGACCGTGGGCATCCACCTCTGAGTCAGCGGAGTTGAAGATTTGCAGGAGAGGCTGTTGAGAGCGGGGCTTGGTTATCCTGTCGATGGTGCTTCAGCTAATCGGGCTGGTGGCAGGTAGTACACTGATCCTTCCTGGGCTGCGGCGGTCTAGAGTTCGAGCGGGTGGCTTGCAACGGGGCCAAGCAGCGTTGTCGGGAAGAGGAGAGAGAGAGAGGGTGGAGCACACTGGGCGCGGCTGGTGCTACGAATCCGGGCAGCGTACAGACCCGAGAAGAGGGAGGCAAGAGTCCCGCAGGGTTGTTCCGACGACGGGGAAATAAAAAGAAAAAGAATTAAATGCGCAAAAAGCCGCGAGGAGCTGCAGTTTGCCACGGAAACCGCGGAGAGCGGCGTTAGCAGCGGCGCGGGGGGAAGTGCGCGAAGACCATAGGGCGTCGCCATCAAGGCATAAAACGCCAGCAACAGCGGAGAAGACAAAAGAGTGGGAGGCACCATTTTGTTAAATCGGGGAAGAAGGCAAAGCGCGGGAGGCGCCATCTTAGATTTTCAAGATGCCAAAGACTGGCTATATCACTGCCTTTGATAATGCAATAGAAGACTGGACCACGTATGTGGAAAGAGTCGAGGTATATTGCGAGGCAAACGAAATAGCTGATGAGAAAAAGGCATCGGTATTGCTAAATTTAATGGGCGCAAGAACGTACGGCCTATTGCGGGACCTGATTACTCCGGCCAAACCGAAGGCGAAGAGTTTTAACGAAGTTGTTGCTATCCTACAGGAACACCTAAATCCTACACCGCTGCTGATAGCAGAAAGATTTAAATTCCACAGGAGAAATCAGCATAAAGATGAGAGCAATGCTGATTACCTTACGGAACTACGCAAGCTATCAAAGCACTGCCAGTTCGGAGCAGGACTGGCAGATACCTTACGGGACAAATTTGTCTGTGGACTCCTGAGTGAAGGAACCCAGACGAGGTTACTCTCAGAGGAAGAGCTGACGCTGGATAAGGCTTTCAGCGTGGCGGTATCGTACGAAGCAGCAGCAAGGGGAGCTGCGGAAATACAACAACAGCCACAGGAATACGGCACCCACGAAATGACACGGGGATTTGCAAAATGTTATCGCTGCGGCAGAACAAACCATGACCAGAAGGACTGCTGGCCCAAGGACAAAATATGCAGGCAATGCGGAAAGATGGGACACATTGCACGAGTTTGCAGGTCTGGGAAGAAGACCAACGACAACAAAAAGGCTACTAAGGAACCGTACAGGAAAGTACAAAAGATGACGGACAGTAGTTCCGAAGACCAGATGAGCGATAGTGAATCCGGGAACAAGAGACTAAGCTGTCTCAAACTTCACAACGTAATCGCAAAAGAGGATCACCGAACCATTTGGGTCACCCTCACGATAGCAGGGTCCCAAGTCAAAATGGAATTGGATACAGGATCAGCTCTAACCGTCATGAATCGACGAGACTACGAGCGGCTATTCTCACACATACCCTTGAGAGAGACATCCATTGTCTTGAGGATGTATACGGGGCAAAAAGTATACCCCAGAGGAAAAATAAGGGTGCCTGTCGAATACAACGGCAAGAAAATATGGAAATTGTATCTCTACATACTGCAAGATGGTGGACCATCGTTATTGGGACGTGAATGGATCAGAAAGATAAGTTTAGACTGGCACTCCATTCAGGCACTGATGGTGGCTGGTAAAAAGGATGACGACGTCACTCCTGGACGATTGTCAACAATCTTAGCTGACGCCAAAGAGGTATTTCAACAAGAACTGGGCACTCTTAAAGGCGTAACCGCCTCGATAAAAATAGAGGAGAATGCAATTCCCAAGTTTTTCAAAGCAAGACCGGTACCATATGCAATTCGCCCAGCCGTCGAGGCAGAGCTGGAGAATCTGGAGAATGCAGGCGTATTATCTAAGGTAGACTGGAGCGAGTGGGCGACACCCATCGTTCCTGTCATGAAGAAAACATTAAATAATAAGTCTGAGGAGCCAAGGAAGGTTCGCATCTGTGGGGACTTCAAGGTGACGGTGAACCCAGTCCTTTACACAGTACAATATCCTCTTCCACGGATAGAAGATATCTTCGCCTCACTATCTGGAGGGAAGCGTTTTACAAAAATTGACCGAGCACAAGCATATTTGCAGATGGAGGTTGAAGAATCCTCTAGGAAGTATCTCACGATAAACACTCACAAAGGTCTTTACCAGTATAATCGACTGGTTTTCGGAGTAGCATCAGCTCCGGCGATATGGCAAAGAGCGATGGAACAAGTCCTGCAAGGGATTCCGGGGACTCAGTGTTACTTGGACGACATCCTAGTGACAGGTGAAGATGACAGTGAACACCTTGCCAACCTAGAGCAGGTGCTCAGTAGACTACGTGAACATCGGCTATGAGCCAATCGCCCCAAGTGCGAGTTTTTTAAGAAACAGATATCGTATTGTGGTCATGTGATTGATGAAGAGGGGTTGCATAAGTCCCCTGACAAAATTGAAGCGGTAGTTAAGGCTCCAGCGCCTGAAAATGTGTCGCAACTGAGGTCATTCCTCGGATTGGTAAATTACTACCATAAGTTTTTGCCGAATTTGTCCACAATTCTGCACCCACTGAACGCCCTACTACGAACGGGAGTAGCATGGAAATGGAGCGATGAATGTAAGCGGGCCTTTCAGAAGAGTAAGGACCTAATCACTTCAAGAGAAGTATTGGCTCACTACAACCCATCACTACCAATAAGACTGGCGTGTGATGCGTCTCCCTACGGCATTGGGGCAGTACTGTCACATAAATTCCTTGATGGTTCAGAGAGGCCGATAGCTTTTGCGTCACGCTCGTTAACTTCAGCCGAGCGTAACTACGCCCAGATTGACAGAGAGGCCCTCAGCCTAGTGTGGGGGGTGAAGAAGTTCAATCACTACCTGCACGGTCAGAAATTTACTCTACTAACTGATCATCAACCTCTCGTCTCCATTTTCAACCCTCAGAAGAGCGTACCGATAATGACGGCACAACGGCTACAGAGGTGGTCCCTTTTCCTAGGGGCACACCAATATGACATCGAGTACAAAGGAACTAAACAGCATGGGAATGCTGATGGATTGTCGCGCCTACCGTTGCCGACGGTGGAAGAAGAACTTGCAGTGGAGATATTCCACTCGACCATAGTCGAATGTTTCCCTGTGACGAATGCAAGCATAGAAAAGGAAACACGAAATGACCCGACACTCTCCTGGGTCTATGATTTAACGGTGAAGGGATGGCCAGCACATGGCAAACCACTGTTGCCAGCATTCTCGCCGAGAAGAGAACAGCTGTCAGTGTGCAGAGGAACCTTGATGTGTGGATCCAGAGTAGTCATTCCACCCAAATTGAAGGATAGAGTGCTCAATGAGCTTCATGAGGGTCATCTGGGAGGGGTAAAAATGAAGAACTTAACCAGAGCGTTTGTGTGGTGGCCGGGAATCGATAGAGAAATCGCAGAGATGACCAAGAGCTGTACAGGATGCCAGAAGGTCCAAAACGCCCCACCACAAGCCCCTCTACATCCATGGGAGTGGCCCTCATCTCCATGACAAAGGGTGCACGTTGATTTTGCTGGTCCCTTTATGGACTCGATGTTTTTAATTGCGGTGGATGTGTTATGTTCATTAATAACTAGACATTCTTATTATGAACACAGCTAGCTTCTAGCTAGTCATTTATTCAGTACACGTTCTCTAGGTACAGTATCTGTAGAGATGCAGCATGTGTGCTCCTGTGTGTAGGCTGCCATCTTGACTGTTGCCTTGTGGGTAGCCTAGTGCCTCATGGGTAATGTAGTCTTAATATATATACAGCTGGGTAGTGTAGTCTTATACATACAGCTATATACAGCTCTACGGCTCCACCTAGTGTCCACTATAGAATGACATGTTATTGATCGTTACATCCCCCTTTCTTTGAGGTTTAACAAAATCAATATCAATCAACTTTCAAGAAAACAAGAAAGATAATATCAGTAACACTTTTGTTAGTGCTCTATAAACATAAACATTTTCAAAACAGTCAACACATTTTCAAAGCTTTACATTGTACTCAAAGATTATGTCTATCAGGCTCTTTTACTTCACGTGTGGATCTTCTCAACACGGGTAAGTCTGATGTGTCTTCATGAGATTGTTCTGGCGGTGAATGACAAGATGCAGTTGCGGCATTGTCATCAATCTGCTCTTGTATAGATCGAGGTCTCCTTGCGATCTTTGCTTGGAGAGGGTTTCAGTGTTTCCTTCACTCTTCATGCCATAACTCTCAATGTAGTCAATGCACTCTCGAAAAACTGCTGGCAGCTGGATCCCATCATACAACATAGTCCTCTCAGCAGCCTCGGTTAATGGAACACCAAAGATTGGCCTGAGGAAAGAAGGAGTATCCACCGGAACTGCTTCCTGCTCTGGTGCAGGCTTCTTCTTTTTCTTTTTCTCTTTCCACTGCTTAACAACATCTGCTGTGGTTATATCTTTGGACTTTTTCTCCTTGTGTTTTTCCTCTTTGTGCTTTTCTTCCTTTGGCTTCTCTTTGACCTTAAAGTCTTTTTCTTTCTTCTTGGAGAAACTAGGCTTTTTGAAGACATGGATACCCTTTGGCCTTTTCATCCTTGATGGGCTCTCTGCTTCATCACCTGAGTCATCTGGTCTGCTTATGGCACAGTTTATACGGTAGACTCTCTTGACCAGTTCTAAGTCTTCACAAGCTTTGTCACCTAGTATCGAATCAAGTCTTTCAGCCACAACAGAAAACATGAGATGATGCACTTTGTCTTTGACTGTCACTTTAAGTCTGCATACACCTAAGCTATCTATTTTCTGTCCATTATAGCTCTTCAGTAGTACTGACTTTTTCTGTATTTTGGGCTTTTCTTTCATATTTTTTATGTCACTCATACTGATTAAGTTTGCTTTTGCCCCAGTTTCAATGTATCTAATGCTCCATTTATCTGCAGTGGGATCATCCATTTGTCCACTTTTACTGCATTGACTTTATGTTCAGCATTGTCCATTTCTGAGGGCTGCACATTTTCTGTATCTTTTTTGATATCGTCACATGACACCATTCCTACAAAAAATGTCTCACTTTAATCAGTGTCCTCAATCACATTAACTTGTTGCCCTTTCGTCGTTTTTACTTTTGAAAAGCATTGTTTGGCAAAGTGATTCTTTCCATTACACTTTGTGCACATTTTTCCAAACGCTGGGCATTGTTTTAACTGGTGTTTGTAACCACAGCGTTTACAATTAAAAATTTCATCCTCTGATTGCTTTTCATTTCTGTTCTGCCCACGTTTCTTCCCCTTATAGGACACAGCACCGACAGCAGCATTATCACTCATTACAATTGCATCATTATTGATTTCACTGAAAGTCTTCGTGTGCTTTCGAGCTAGCTCGCTGGCTTGGCATATTTTCACTGCATTTTCCAAATTTAGTTCGGTTTCGCTCAACAGACGTTCCCTGACTTTTTTATCATGAATACCAAACACAATCTGGTCACGAATCATGGATGCTTTGAGCTCAGAGAAATTACATGTCTGTGCTTTCAGTTTCAGTTCAGTTATAAAGCTATCAAAAGTCTCATTTTGTTGCTGTGTCCGAGAACGGAAGATGTATCTTTCATACATCTCATTCTTTTTGGGAGAGCAATGTGCATCAAATTTTTTTAGCACATCTTCTAATTTTTTTCTGTTCTCCGCTGGATTAAATACAAATGTATTAAATACCTCTATCGCCTGTGGGCCTGCAACCGTGAGCAGCAACGCTATCTTCCTTGCGTCTGGCTTCGTACCGAATCCGATGGCTGCAATGTAGAGTTCGAATTGTTGTTTAAAAATCTGCCAATTGTAGTCGATTTTTTCCTCGAGATTCAAACGCTCTGGTGGCTTCAAATTCTCCATGTCACTTTTCACAATTTTCAGCAGATCTTCACCACCCTGGTACCATGTTATGTTCATTAATAACTAGACATTCTTATTATGAACACAGCTAGCTTCTAGCTAGTCATTTATTCAGTACACGTTCTCTAGGTACAGTATCTGTAGAGACGCAGCATGTGTGCTGTGTGTAGGCTGCCATCTTGACTGTTGCCTTGTGGGTAGCCTAATGCCTCATGGCCTTAATATATATACAGCTGGGTAGTGTAGTCTTATACATACAGCTATATACAGCTCTACGGCTCCACCTAGTGTCCACTAAAGAATGACATGTTATTGATCGTTACAGGATGCACATTCAAAGTGGCCAGAGGTAATAAAAATGTCCTCAACCACCACAGAAAAAACTATCACAATCTTACGAACCATATTCGCCAGGAATGGGCTGCCTGAACAGATTTGCTCTGACAATGGACCACAGTTTGTGTCTGAAGAGTTCCGGAGGTTCTTAAAGAACAATGGTGTTAAGCATTACACATCCGCCCCATATCATCCAGCCACTAATGGATTGGCCGAGAGGTTTGTTCAAACATTCAAGAAGGCTATCAAGGCAATGTGTAATGAAGATATACCCCTACAACACAAGGTGGATAACTTCTTGTTTGCCTACCGGAATGCGACACATGCGGTTACCAACCAAACTCCAGCCATGATGTTCTTCAATCGAAGACTACGATGCCGCTTGGATTTGGCTAAGCCAAACGTCAGAAGAGATGTGGAGAACAGGCAGTTTCAGAATATGAATGAAAGGCCGACCAGGAGCTTTAAGATAGGTCAACCAGTTTTGGCCCGGGACTACCGCACAGAGAAATGGCAGCCAGGAACGATTTGTACACGGCAAGGACCTCTAATGTATACCGTGGACGTTGGAGAGAGCATTGTAAGACGCCATGCTGACCAGATTCTAGAGTCACTGGAAAACGTCAACTCCACACCACGATCTGATACACCTGGCGATGAAACCGAAGTACCAATTGCATCTACCGCAGAATCGGTGATATTGGAAGCAGACGAACCAAACAACGACATTGATCCTGACTCAACATTGCCAGAAGAACCTGATACCCCAAAGAGTCGTTATCCAGACAGAATCAGGAAGCCTCCTCAAAGACTGAACTTATAATTGCTTAACTTCAACCAATGTATCTAGCAACCGTAATTGTAATTGTAATTAGTTATTATTTAGTTGTTAAATGAATGTTATGTACTGTTTATCTAAAAGGGGAGGAATTGTTGTGTATGTACCTTTAAGGGAATAACTGGTCTCAGACTGCAGTACCGGCAGTGACCACCCCTGTATAAAAGGCCCTAGCAGGCTTCTGTAGTTTCAGTTTCCAGGTTGTCTCCATTCAGTAAAAAGACTTGTTATAATCAACTCCTGCAGTCCGTGTCTCAATTATACACGGACATAATACATATAGATCCATTTTTGGTGTTTCCTTGCCGTTGTATATCACGTTCACCCTTATTTTTCCTTTGGGGTAGACTTTTTGCCTCGTGTACGTCTTCAAGACAATCTCTGTATCTCTCAAGGGTATATGCAAGAATAGCCGCTTGTAGTCCCTTTGGCTTATGACTGTTAGGGCTGATCCTGTGTCCAATTCCATTTTCACTTGGACTCCGTCTATCTTGAGCGTGACCCAGATAGTTTGGTGATCCTCCATTTTGATTACATTATGTAGTTTCAGACAACCCAGCTCCTTGCTTCCGGAGTCTGTATCACTTTTCTGTTTGTCTGAACTACTCTCCGTCACCTTATGTACCTTTTTGTACTTCTCCTGTGGAGATTTCATGCTGCTGGTTTTCTTTCCCGACATGCAGACTCTTGCTATGTGTCCTGCTTTTCCACACTGTCTGCACACTTGGTCCTTGAACCAACAATCCTTCTGGTCGTGTGTTGTTCTGCCGCAGCGATAACACTTCACTGCTCCATATGATATTTCATTGGTGCCATATTCTTGCGGTCTCCGTTGTATCTCTGCAGCGCCCCGTGCAGCTGCTTCGTGTGATACTGCCATGCTGAAAGCCTTGTCCAGCGTAAGATCCTTTTCTGATAGAAGCCGTTTCTGGGTTCCTTCACTTTGAAGCCCACACACAAACTTGTCCCTTAACGTATCTGCTAGTCCCATTCCAAACTGGCAGTGTTTCGATAGCTTGCGCAGTTCTGTTAAATACTCAGCATTACTTTCGTCTTTATGCTGGTTCCTTTTGTGAAACTTAAATCTTTCTGCTATCAGCAGCGGTGTGGGGTTTAAGTGGTCCTGTAGGATTGCCACTATGCTTTCGAAATCCTTATCCACTGGTTTCTCTGGGGTTACTAGGTTTCGCAGTAAGCCGTACGTTTTTGCACCCATGAAATTCAACAATACCAGTGCTTTCCTGGCATCTGGCACTTCATTCGCCTTGCAGTACACTTAAATGCATTCCACATATGTCGCCCAATCTTCGACTTCATTGTCGAACGCTGTGACACTGCCACTCTTCGGCATCCCTGGGTGTGGTTAGACTGGCTAAAATGGCGTCTCCCGCGCTCTCCCTTCTTCTCCGCTGGCTCAAATGGTGTCTCCCGTGCTTCCTTCCTTCCCCCGCGGACGCTGCTCAGCCCTTGAGCACTGGCTGCGCTCTGCGCGTTTTCCTGCACGCCTCTCTCGTTGCCACCGCTCGGTCCTGAACCCCGGCTGTGCTTTACCCTCTCTTTTTGTTTTCCGTCGACGCCGCTCGGTCTTCAACCCCCGGC
Organism: Somniosus microcephalus; assembly: GCF_052327205.1. Lineage (NCBI taxonomy): Eukaryota > Metazoa > Chordata > Chondrichthyes > Squaliformes > Somniosidae > Somniosus > Somniosus microcephalus. Next base: position 21,348,633 of record NC_140987.1, on the reverse strand, counting down.
TGCGCCCTGTGCGCTTTACCCTCTCTCTTACCCCGTCGACGCTGCTCGGCCTTTTCTGTGCCGTCGGTCGGTTCCAGCCGCCGCTGTCCGGGAAGGGTCTGCGCCGTAACTGTTGCCAGCCCGTTGCTGGATCGTTGTGGCTGGAGAACCAAGCCCAGCTCTCAACAGCCTCCCCTGCGATGCTCACTCTCTGCCGGATGACTGGGCGGTTGCCCGTGGTCGACGCCCGTGCTTTTGGCCTCGACTTTCTTCCACTGTCCTCCAGGAGCGAATCCCTGGGAGGAAATGCAGAGTTGCAGGTAGGTTCGAATCGGCCTCGTTGCCACTGTTAAATCCGTGAATCTTAAGGTATGGTGTTCTTCAATAAATAGACGGAGATTGCAGATGAACAATCAACAGATGTTTACTGGATGAGGGTATTCTAAAAACTAACAGTACAGATCCCTACTCAGGGTTTATATACAGGTGTGGTCACTGCCGGTACTACAGTATACAGGAGCTGTAAAAGTAGTTCTCCTCTTAAAGGTACATACACTACAGGACCTAGATAGAGTGGATAGGAAGGACCTATTTCCCTTAGCAGAGAGATCAATAACCAGGGGGCACAGATTTAAAGTAATTGGTAGAAGGATTAGCGGGGATTTGAAGAGAATTTTTTTCACCCAAAGGTTGGTGGGAGTCTGGAACTCACTGCCTGAAAGGGTGGTAGAGGTAGAGACCCTCATCACATTTAAAAAGTACTTGGATATGCACTTGAAGTGCCGTAACCTGCAAGGCTACGGACCAAGTGCAGGAAAGTGGGATTAGGCTGGATAGCTCTTTGTCGGCCGGCACAGACAAGATGGGCCGAATGACCTCCTTCTGTGCTGTAAGTTTCGAAGATTGCCCTTGAGAAGGTGGTGGTGAGCCGCCATTTCAGAGGGCAATTAAGAGTCAACCACATTGCTGTGGGTCTGGAGTCACATATAGACCAGAGCGGGTAAGGACGGCAGATTTCCTTCCTCAAATCCCCTCTAAACCTTCTACCAATTACTTTAAATCTGTGCCCCCTGGTTATAGACACCTCTGCTAAGGGAAATGGGTCCTTCCTATCCACTCTATCTAGGTCCCTCATAATTAGGTCCCCCCCTCGGCCTCCTCTGTTCCAAAGAAAACAACCCCAGCCTATCCACTCTTTCCTCATAGCTAAGGACATTAGTGAACCAGATGGGTTTTTACCATAATCATAGAATGGTTACAGCACGGAAGAAGGCCATTCGGCCCGTCGAGCCCGTGCCGGCTCTCTGCAAGAGCGCTTCAGCTAGTCCCACTCTCCAGCACTTTCCCTGTAGCCCTGCAAATTTTTTTCCTTCAGGTACTTATCCATCCAACTCCCTTTTGAAAGTTAAGATTGAATCTGCCTCCACCACCCTTTCAGGCAGCGCATTCCAGATCCTAACCACTCGCTGCGTAAAAAAGTTTTTTCTTACGTCGCCTTTGGTTCTTTTGCCAATCACCTTAAATCTGGCCTCTGGTTCTCGACCCTTCTGCCAATGGGAACAGTTTCTCTCTCTCTGTCCAGACCCCTCATGACTTTGAACACCTCTATCAAATCTACTCTCAATCTTCTCGGCTCCAAGCAGAACAACCCCAGCTTCTCCAGTCTATCCACATAGCTGAAGTCCCTCATTCCTGGAATCATTCTCGTAAATCTTTTCTGCACCTTCTCTAAGGCCTTCACATCCTTCCTAAAGTGCGGTGCCCAGAATTGGACACAGTACTCCAGTTGGGGCCGAACCAGTGTTTTATACAGGTTCATCATAATTTCCACTCGTTTGTACTCTATACCTCTATTTATGAAGCCCAGGATCCCATAAGTCTTTTTAACTGCTTTCTCAACCTGCCCTGCCACCTTCAACGGTTTGTGGACAGATACCCCCAGGTCTCTCTGTTTGTGCACCCCCTTTTAAGATTGTATCCTTTAGTTTTTATGTCCTCTACCCGTTCTTTCTACCAAAATGTATCACTTCACACTTTTCTGTGTTAAATTTCATCTGCCACGTGTCTGCCCATTTCACCAGCCTGTCTGTGTCTTCCTGAAGTCTATCACGATCCTCCTCACTGTTCAATATACTTCCAAATTTTGTGTCATCTGCAAATTTTGAAATTGTGCCCTGTACACCCACATCCAAGTCATTAATATATATCAAAAAAGCAGTGGTCCTAGAACCGACCCCTGGGGAACACCACCGTATACCTTCCTCCCTTCCGAAAAACAACCATTCACCACTACTCCCTGTTTCCTGTCACTTCGCCAACACCGTATCCGTGCTGCCACTGTCCCTTTTATTCAGCCGTGGCTCAGTGGGCAGCACTCTCGCCCCTGAATCAGAAGGTTGTGGGTTCAAGTTCTACTCCAGAGACTTAAGCACAAAAATCTAGGCTGACACTCCCGGTGCAGTACTGAGGGAGTGCTGCACTGTCAGAGGTGCCGTCTTTCGAATGAGACGGTAAACTGAGGCCCCATCTGCTCTCTTAGAAAGAAAGAAAGACGTGCATTTATACAGCGCCTTTCATGACCACCAGACGTTTTAAAGTGCTTTACAGCCAATGAAGTACTTTTACCACAGAAGGCAGTGGAGGCCAAGTCACTGAATATATTTAAGAAGGAGATAGATAGATTTCTAGACGCAAAAGGCGTATGGGGAGAGAGTGGGAATATGGTATTGAGATAGAGGATCAGCCATGATCATATTGAATGGCGGAGCAGGCTCGAAGGGCTGAATGGCCTACTCCTCCTATTTTTTATTCTATTTCATGAGCTTCAACTTTGCTGATAAGCCTATTATGTGGCACTTTGTCGAATGCCTTTTGGAAACCCATGTACACTATGTCAACCGCATTACCCTCATCAACCCTCTCTGTTACCTCATCAAAAAACTCAATCAATTGGTAGTTTCATGAATTTAAATTCCCCAGCTGCCATGGCAGGATTTGAAGTTGTGTATTCTGGATCATTAATTCAGGCCTCTTGGGTTACTAGTCCAGTAACATAACCACTATGCTACCGTACCCCATGTCACATTTTGTTTAATTTTGCTCCTGTGAAGCGCCTTGGGACGTTTTACTATGTTAAAGGCACTATATAAATGCAACTTGTTGGTGTTGATGTTAGAGAGTTCTTTGCACAAACATTGATCAATTGATCAGGATGAGATGTTAAACCGAGGCCCTGTCTGCTCTCTCAGGTGGACGTAAAAGAACTTATGGCTGCCATTTCAAAGAAGAGCGGGGGGGGAGTTATCCCCGGTGTCCTGGCCAATATTTATCCCTCAACCAACATCACTAAAAATCAGATTATCTGGTCATTGTCACATTGCTGTTTGTGGGACCTTGCTCTCCACAAATTGGCTGCCACATTTTCTACAGTGACTACACTTCAGAAGATACTTTATTGGCTGTGAAGCGCTTTGGGACGTCCTGAGTTCATGAAAGTTGATGTAACAATGCAAGTCTTTCTTTTTAACATAAAGTGTTAAAATTAGGGATAGACGAGTTACTGCAGTCCATTAGGGTCACTAAGATCATTAATATCTCTTGGGTATGCTCCCACAGTGATTAGACAGTGAGTAGCTGAGCCACGTAGAATAGAAAGGACACCCGGATTCTACTCCCAGTCTAGAATCATAGAATCTTACAGCATAGCACAGAAGGAGGCCATTTGACCTGTTGTAGCTGTGGCGGCTCTTTGAAAGCGCTATCTAATTAGTCCTGCTCTTTCCCCGTAGCCCTGCAAATATTCCCTCTTAAAGTATTTATCCAATTCCCCTTTTGAAAGTTACTGTTGAATCTGCTTCCACCGCCCTTTCAGGCAGCGCGTTCCAGATCACAACAACTACGCTGAGTTACTTAATCAGAGATGGGATGGCATTAGGAAACATAGATACATAGAAGATAGGAGCAGGAGTAGGCCATTCGGCCCTTCGAGCCTGCTCCGCCATTCAATGAGATCATGGCTGATCATCCAAATTCAGTACCCTGTCCCTGCCTTCTCCCCATATCCCTTGATCCCTTTAGCCTTAAGAAATATATCCAACTCTTTCTTGAATATATTTAATGAACTGGCCTCCACCGCCCTCTGTGGCAGAGAATTCCACAGGTTCACCACCCTCTGGGTGAAGAAATTCCTCCTCATTTCAGTCCTAAATAGCTTACCCCTTATCCTTAGACTATGACCCCTGGTTCTGGACTCCCCAGCCATCAGAAACATCCTTCCTGCATCTAGTCTGTCCAGGCCTGACAGAATTTTATAGGTTTCGATGAGATCCCCTCTCAATCTTCTAAACTCCAGTGAGTATAAGCCCAATCGACACAATCTCTCCTCATATGTCATTCCTGCCATCCCAGGTATCAGCCTGGTGAATCTTTGCTGCACTCCTTCCATGGCAAGAACGTCCTTCCTCAGGTAAGGTGACCAAAACTGCACACAATACTCAAGGTGCGGTCTCACCAAGGCCCTGTACAACTGTAGCAAGACATCCTTGTTCCTGTACTCGAACCCTCTTGCTACGAAGGCCAACATACCATTTGCCTTCTCAAATCAAAATCAAATCAACTTTTATTGTCATTGTTAGTGCACAAGTGCAGTACAACGAAATGTAGGCTTGCGGCTCCCGAGAGTGTACAATTTGGATTAGGACACTTAAACATTTCAACATACATTTGTACATATATATTAGCATAAATATGACCATAGTAAAGTGCATCGGCAGATGTGCAGGCTTTAGTGTTTATTTGTGGAGTTCAGTAGGATGACAGCCCTGGGAAAGAAGCTGTTCCTAAATCTGGTCGTACGGGTGCGAATGCATCTGTAGCGTCTTCCAGATGGTAGGAGGGCGAACAGACTGTGGCTGGGGTGGGTAGGGTCTTTGATGATGGACCGTGCCCTCCGTAGGCAGCGTTTCTGATATATATGTTCTATGGTCGGTAGCCGGGTGCCGGTAATGCGTTGGGCAGTTTTGACTACCCGCTGCAGGGCTTTCCGGTCATGGGAGCTACAGCTGCCGTACCATACCGTGATACAGTTTGTCAGGATGCTCTCTATAGTGCAGCGGTAGAAGTTAGAGAGGATCGGGGGTGACCGCCTGCTGCACCTGCATGCTTACTGTAGTGTCCGAGTATCAATAATACACGGACTGCAGGAGAACAATAATAACAGGTATTTACTGAACAGAGGGTAACTTAAGACTGAAGTACAGAAGCCTGCTATGGCTTTATATACAGGGGTGGTCACTGCCGGTACTGCAGTATAGAATCAGTTCTTCTCTTAAAGGTACATACACAACAATTCCTCCCCTTTTAGATAAACAGTACATAACATTCATTTAACAACTAAATAATAACTAATTACAATTACAATTTTCTCTGTACTATATACATCAACTGAAATAATCATTTATAAGTTCAGTCTTTGAGGAGGCTTCCTGATCCTGACTGGATAGCGCCTTTCTCGAGTATCCTGTTCTTGCGGCGGAGTTGATTCTGGCTCATTGTCATTGGTTGGTTCGTCAGCTTCCAATACCACTGCTTCTGAGGTAGACGCAATCTGTACTTTGGGTTTATTACCAGGTGCACATGCTCGTGATATGGGTTTGGCTTGTTCCTGTGACTCTAGAATCTGGTCAGCATGGCGTCTCACGATGCTCTCTCCAACGTCCACTGTGTACATTAGTGATCCCTGCTGTGTGCATATCGTTCCTGGCTGCCATTTTTCTGTTCGGTAGTCGCGGGCCAAGACTGGTTGCCCTATCTTGAAGCTCCTGGTTGGCTTCTCATTGATGTGCTGGAATTGCTTATCCTCAACATCTCGTCTTATGTTTGGTTTGAGCAAATCCAGGCGACATCTTAGCCTTTGGTTGAAGAACATTATGGCTGGAGCTTGGTTGGTGACTGCATGTGTCACATTCCGGGAAGCAAACAAGAAATTATCCACCTTGTGTTGCAGTGGTATGTCGTCATTCTACATCGTCTTTATTGCCTTTTTAAAGGCCTGAACAAACTTCTCAGCCAATCCATTTGTGGCTGGATGATATGGGGCAGATGTGTAATGTTTCACCCCATTATTCCTCAGAAACCTCCGGAAATCCTCGGACACAAACTGTGGCCCATTGTCGGAGCAAATCTGTTCTGGTAAGCCATTCCTGGCGAAGATGGTCCGTAGGACTGCAATAGTTTTCTCCGTGGTGGTGGAGGACATTTTGATGACCTCTGGCCATTTCGAATGGGCGTCCATGGCGATTAGGAACATTGAGTCCATAAATGGACCAGCAAAATCAATGTGTACCCGTTGCCATGGAGATGAGGGCCACTCCCATGGATGTAGCGGGGCCTGTGGTGGAGCGTTTTGGACCTTCTGGCATCCTGTGCATCTCTTGGTCATATCCTCGATTTCTTTATCGATTCCCGGCCACCACACAAACGCCCTGGCTAGGCTCTTAATTTTCACCCCTCCCAGATGACCTTCATGAAGCTCATTGAGCACTCTATCTCTCAACTTGGGTGGAATTACCACTCGGGATCCACACATCAAGGTCCCCCGGCACACTGACAGCTGTTCTCTCCTTGGCGAGAATGCTGGCAACAGTGAGTCGCCATGTGCTGGCCATCCCTTCACCGTCAAATCATAGACCCGAGAGTCTGTCGGGTCATTTCGGGTTTCCTTCTCTATACTTGAGTTTGTAACAGGTAGACATTCGACTATGTCGCATGGAATATCTCAACAGGGTCCACTGCCGGTGCTTCCTCTACCGTAGGCAACGGTAGGCGCGACAGCCCATCAGCGTTTCCATGCTGTTTCGTACCCTTGTACTCTATGTCGTACTGATGTGCCCCTAGAAAAAGTGACCATCTTTGCAGCCGTTGCGCTGTCATCACCGGAACGCCCTTCTTTGGGTTAAAAATGGAGACCAGGGGCTGATGATCAGTCAGCAGGGTCAATTTCTGCCCGTGCAGATAATGATTGAACTTCTTCACCCCCCACACCAGGCTGAGGGCCTCCCTGTCAATCTGGGCGTAGTTACGCTCGGCTGAGGTTAACGAGCACGACGCAAAGGCTATTGGCCTCTCTGAACCGTCAAAGAATTTGTGTGACAGCACCGCTCTGATGCCGTAGGGAGATGCATCACATGCTAACCGAATCGGTAGTGTTGGATTGTAGTGGGCCAATACTTCTTTTGAAGTGATTAGGCATTTACATTTCTGAAAGGCACGTTTACACTCATCACTCCATTTCCATGTTACTCCAGTTTGCAGCAGGGCGTTCAGTGGGTGCAGAATTGTAGATAAATTCGGCAAGAACTTATGGTAGTAGTTCACCAACCCGAGGAACGACCTCAGTTGTGACACATTTTCCGGTGCTGGAGCCTTGACTACAGCCTCAATCTTGCCCAGCGACTTATGCAACCCTTCCTCATCAATCATGTGGCCACAATACGAGATTTGTCTCCTGAAGAACTCGCATTTGGGGCGGTTGGCTCATAGCCCATATTCCTGTAATCTAGTGAGCACCTGCTCCAGGTTGGCAAGGTGTTCGCTGTCATTTTCGCCCGTAACCAGGATGTCGTCCAAATAACACTGGGTCCCCGGGATCCCTTGCAGGACTTGTTCCATCGCCCTCTGCCAAATAGCCGGGGCTGATGCTACCCCGAATATCAGTCGATTGTACTGGTAAAGGCCTTTGTGAGTGTTTATCGTGAGGTATTTCCTAGATGCTTCTTGCACCTCCATTTGTAGATACGCTTGGGCCAGATCAATCTTTGTAAAGCGTTTCCCTCCAGATAGTGAGGCGAAAATATCTTCTATCCGTGGAAGTGGATATTGTACTGTGTGTAGGACTGGGTTCACAGTTACCTTGAAGTCCCCACAGATGCGAACCTTCTTCGGCTCCCCAGGCATGCTGCTCAATGATTTCTTCATTACAGGAACGATGGGTGTGGCCCACTCGCTCCATTCCACCTTGGACAGCACACCCGAACGCTCCAGACTCTCCAGCTCTGCTTCAACGGCTGGGCGGAACGTCTGGACATAAAAATTTTTGGTTAGCGTTATCTTCGATTTTTATCGTTGCCATTATTCCTTTTAGAGTCCCAAGTCCTTGTTGGAACACCTCTTTCGCATCAGTTAGAATTTTTGACAGTCATCCAGGTGTGACATCATCATCCTTTTTGTCAGTCACAGTTAGCGCCTGAATGGAATGCCAATCCAATTGTATTTTTCGGATCCATTCTCGTCCCAATAATGGTGGTCCTCCATCTTGTAGTATATATAGATACAGTTTCTGTGTTTCCTTGCCGTTGTATTTAACTGGCACCCTTATTTTTCCTCTGGGGTAGACTTTTTGCCCCGTGTATGTCTTCAATACAATGGACGTGCCCTTCAAGGGTATGTGTGAGAATAGCCGCTCATAGTCTCGTCGATTCATGACAGTTAGGGCTGATCCTGTGTCCAATTCCATCTTTACTGGGGACCCTGCTATCATGAGGGTGACCCAAATGGTTCGGTGATCCTCCTTTGCGATCACGTTGTGTAACTTTAGACAACTTAGTCTCCTGCTCCCGGAGTCATTATCACTCTCCTGATCTTCCAAACTACTGTCTGTCAATTTCTTTACTTTCTTGTACTTTTCCTTAGTAGTTCTTGTAGTGTTGGTTTTCTTTCCCGACCTGCAGACTCTTGCTATGTGTCCCATTTTCCCACATTGCCTGCATACTTTGTCCTTAAACCAGTAGTCCTTCTGATCATGGGTTGTTCTGCCGCAGCGATAGCACTTTTCTGTTCCATACGCCATTTCGCTAGCGCTGTATTCTTGTGGTTTCTGTTGTATTTCCGCAGCTCCCCGTGCTGCTGCTTCGTAGGATACTGCCACGCTGAAAGCCTGTTCTAACGGCAGGTCCTTTTCCGAAAGTAGTCGTTTCTGGGTTCCTTCACTCTGGAGCCCACAGACAAACTTATCCCGTAAGGTGTCTGCCAGTCCTGCTCCGAACTGGCAGTGCTTCGATAACTTGCGTAGTTCCGTAAGATAGTCAGCATTGCTCTCATCTTTGTGCTGGTTTCTTTTATGGAACTTGAATCTTTCTGCTATCAGCAGCGGTGTAGGGTTTAGGTGTTCCTGTAAGATATTAACAATCTCTTCAAAACTTTTCTCCATTGGTTTAGCTGGGGTAATTAAATTCCGCAATAGGCCGTACGTTCTCGCGCCCATCAAATTTAATAATACCAACGCCTTCTTTCCATCGGCCACCTCATTTGCCTTGCAGTACACTTCAATTCTTTCCACATACGTGGTCCAGTCTTCTACCTCGTTGTTGAAAGCAGTGATACTGCCACTTTTCGGCATCTTGGGTGATTTAAAATGGCGCCTCCCGCGCTTTTTCTTCTTCCCCAATGGATTAAAATGGCGCCTCCCGTGCTTTTCCTTCTTCCCCAATGGAATAAAATGGCGCCTCCCGCGCTTTTCCTTCTTCCCCTTGCTGCCACGCTGCTCCTAGCATTCTACAGGGTAATGGCGGCGACCCGCGGCTTCGGCGCGTCTCACTTTTCCTTCCCCTTGTTTTATTTTCGCTACGCTGCTCGGTTCTTGAGCACCGACCGCACCCTGTGCACTCCACCCTTTCTCTCTCTCTTTTCCTCCTGACGACGCTGCACGGCCCCTTTGCAGAGCCGCTCGATCAGGCTCGAACCCGCCGCAGTCCGGAAGGGTCAGCGCACTACCTGCTACCAGCACGATTTGCTGGAACACCTTGACTGGGGAGCCAAGCGCAGCTCTCCACAGCCTCTCCTGCAACTCTCCGAACTCCGATGGATCCTTGGGCGGTTGCCCGCGGTCGACGCCTGTTGCTCTGACTTCGACCTCCAAGAAGCTTCTTCTCAGGGAAGATCCCCGTGAGGTGATGCAGTACTGCAGGTGAGTTCGAACCTGTTCGTCGCCAATGTAGTGTCCGAGTATCAATAATACACGGACTGCAGGAGAACAATAATAACAGGTATTTACTGAACAGAGGGTAACTTAAGACTGAAGTACAGAAGCCTGCTATGGCTTTATATACAGGGGTGGTCACTGCCGGTACTGCAGTATAGAATCAGTTCTTCTCTTAAAGGTACATACACAACACTTACCTTCAGCGACTGGTGCACAAGAACACCCAGGTCTCTTTGCACTTCCCCTTCTCCCAATCTATTGCCATTCAAATAATAATCTGCCTTCCTGTTTTTGCCACCAAAGTGGATAACCTCACATTTATCCACATTATAGTGCATTTGCCATGTTTCTGCCCAATCACTCAACCTGTCCAAATCGTACTGGAGTTTCACGACATCCTCCTCACAGCATACCCTCCCACCCAGCTTTGTGTCGTCTGCAAATTTAGAGATATTACATCCAATTCCCTCGTCCAGATCATTAATATATATTGTGAACAGCTGGGGTATTAGGACCGATCCTTGCGGTACCCCACTAGTCACTGCCTGCCACTCGGAAAACGACCCGTTTATTCCAACTCTTTGCTTTCTGTCCGCCAACCAGTTCGCTATCCAAGTCAATACCTTGCCCCCAATCCCATGTGCCTTAATTTTGCACGCTAATCTCTTATGTTACAACTGCCCTCAATGACCCGAGGGAGGGAGGAGAAAGTCAGCCAGGGTTCCCACTCCTTGCCCGCTGCCCTACGCTCCCTGTTAGAAAGTGCGCGCGGTGTTTGAACAAGGTGTGGGCTGACCTGTGATGCACCCCAAGTTCAAAGAGCCTGCTGGCACTCGGTGTCTAGACCCACACAAAATGGCTACTCAGGCTAGGTAGAGGAGGGTAAACCATCACCTGTGGAACTGTGCCCCAGAAATCAGTCAATGCCTCCGGAGAAAAAGAGGAGGAACAAATTGGTGGGGAAAAAAGAAGAGTAAGACTTTTAAAAAAATCACAATTTGTGTCTTATTGCAATGTGTAGGGAATCCACCAGAGGGCAGATGTGGAGCATTGCATAAATTTAGAGCTGGCGTGTGAAAAGGTTTCGATCGTTGCCTAGTCCCCTCCTTTCTCCCGCCCTCCCTTAGCGTTACCAACCCTCCAGTAATTAAAAATTAATCTCCAGGCCAGAGCTGCAAGCAAAAACCCGGGAGAAACATCATAGAGGCTTTGAAAAAATAGGCCTAGAAATTCACTTTGGGCCCGCCAGCTGGCGTGCGCCCAAAAGTTAGCGCTGAGCGCGGAGCCAGTTGCGACCGTCAGATATTCAGTTTTTGCGCCCCAAGTCGGAACCGGGCGCTATTCCAGGGTGTGCCCGCCCCCGCTTGGGGCGCTGAAACTGAATTTCAGCGCTCTAGGCGCCGCTGCACCACCCGCTGCGGAGCGGCAGGCTGCGGTACTGCAGGCCTCCTCCTTCTCTTAAGGGGGAGGTGCCTGCAACGGGGAGATCGCCGCTGGATAGTGCCGGCAAATGAGCCCGGCACCACGGAGAAGTGCCGGGTTCGCGGAAAGCAGCCGGCAATGCTGCGGGGGGGGGGGGGGGGGCGGTGGAGGAGGCCGGGGAAGGAGGTGCGGGCAGGCGGCCGTCGAAAAAGCGGCCGGCCGCACCTCCACCTTAAAGCGCCCCACTAAGGCTACAGTACGGCCCCGTTTTCTGATCGCTGTTTGCGGCCGCTGCGGAAGAGGCGGCCGCAACTCAATATGGGGGTCGGGCCGGTAGCGGGGCACTGCGCACACCGATGACGTCATCGGTGCCGGCGCAGCGCTAACAGCTACCGCCGCCATTACCGCTGCGCTGAATATCAGCGCAAACTCCTCTATTGGCGCAGAAGCCCTCTTTGGGCGGTAACTGGCCGCAAAGCTGGCAGCGCCTTACTGAATTTCTAGGCCATAGTCTTTATATTTTCTTTGCTCAATTTTGTTCGTCAGTTGCAAATATGTTGGCGATAGGTGGGGGTGGGGGAAAGGGCTCTTTGACTGACAATCAAGAATCATTCAATTTGGTCGAACTCCAAACCATCGTCAACACCTTCACCGAAGCGTACGAGAGCATGGGCCTTACACTAAACATCCGTAAGACAAAGGTCCTCTACCAACCTGCCCCTGCCACACAGTACTGCCCCCCGATTATCAAAATCCATGACAAGGCCTTGGACAACGTGGACCACTTTCCACACCTCGGGAGCCTACTATCAACAAGGGCAGACATCGACGACGAAGTCCAACACTGCCTTCAGTGTGCCAGTGCAGCCTTCGGTCGCCTGAGGAAGAGAGTGTTTGAAGACCTGGACCTCAAACCCGGCACTAAGCTCATGGTCTACAGAGCAGCAGCGATACCCGCCCTGCTGTATGCCTCAGAGACATGGACCATGTACAGCAGGCGCCTCAAAGCACTGGAGAGGTACCACCAACACTGCCTCTGCAAGATCCTGCAAATCCATTGGCAGGATAGGCGCGCCAACATCAGTGTTCTTGCTCAGGCCAACATCCCCAGCATCGAAGCTTTGACCACGCTCAATCAGCTCCAATGGATGGGCCACATCGTCCGCATGCCCGATATGAGACTCCCAAAACAAGCGCTCTACTCGGAGCTCCGGCACGGCAAGAGAGCCCCAGGTGGGCAGAGGAAACGCTTCAAAGATACCCTCAAAGCCTCCTTGAAAAAGTGCAACATCCCCACCGACACCTGGGAATCCCTGGCCCAAGACCGCACAAAGTGGAGGAGAAGCATCTGGGAAGGCGCCGAACACCTCGAGTCTCTTCGCCGGGAGCAAGCGGAAGCCAAGCGCAGGCAGCGCAAGGAGCGCATGGCAACCCAAGCCCCCCACCCACCCGCCCCTTCAACCACCGTCTGCCCCACCTGTGACAGAGACTGTAGGTCCCGCATTGGACTCATCAGTCACCGGAGAACTCATTTTTAATGTGGAAGCAAGTCATCCTCGGTTCCGAGGGACTGCCTAAGAAGAAGAAGAAAATTCAATTGGATCATCTTCGCTTTTCAATTGGCTGGGGAGGCCGGTGGGCCCTGAGGATGGACGTGTTGAGCGACCAATGGCGGGGGGTGTGGGGGCATGTTGGCGGGAGGTCATGTGATGAAACCTCCAGGTTGGCAACACTTTCCCCGCCCCTCCCCGAAGATCACAAGATTGGTAACAGCTGAAGAAGACAATCCCGGACAGCTTCTGTTCGTTAGCGACCTCGACTGTGGTACAGTGTTTTAGGCACTGACTGCCCCTCCAGTATCTTGTCAGGATAACCACTCTTCGTGTGTGAGCTCAGGCAGTGGTTGCCAGCGGGTTATTAGACTGAGGGCAGCGGGTGACGGGGGGAGCTCACATCTGAGCCTGTTCCTGATCGCGCCCTCTCCCAAGCCACGCAAACTTGCAGCAGGAGTTACCAGGAGCTGGCAGTAAATGGAGTCGAGATGCAGATCAGCCGTGATCTAACTGAATGGCGGGGCAGGCTCGAGAAGCTGAATGGCCGACCCATGTTGCTATAGCGATCAGGAGTGGTAATGTCTGGGCTGAGGTGCTTTTCAGTATATCGGAGGTCAGCTGACAGCCCCTTGACGAACACAAACCTCTCGGGGTTTTTTTTTAGAATCATAGAAAGATACAGCACAGAAGGAGGCCGTTCGGCCATCGTGCCTGTGCCAGCTCTTTGATAGAGTGATCCATTTAGCAAATTTTCCCTCTTCAAGTATTTATCAAATTCCCTTTTGAAAGTTATTATTGAATCTGCTTCCACCACCCTTTCAGACAGCGCATTCCAGATCACAACAACTCACTGCGTAAAAGTCTTTTCTCCCCACCTCCACTCTGGTTCTTTTGCCAATCACCTTAAATCTGTGTCCTCTTAATAATAATAATAATAATCAACTTTATTGTCATTGTTAGTGCACAAGTGCAGTACAACGAAATGTAGGCTTGCGGCTCCCGAGAGTGTACATTTAGAGACATTTAAACATTCAACATACATTTGGCTTGTAATACATAAACATAAACATAATAAAGTGCATTGGCAGATGTGCAGGCTTTAGAGTTTATTTGTGGAGTTCAGTAGGATGACAGCCCTGGGAAAGAAGCTGTTCCTAAATCTGGTCGTTCGGGTGCGAATGCATCTGTAGCGTCTCCCAGATGGCAGGAGGGCAAACAGACTGTGGCTGGGGTGGGTAGGGTCTTTGATGATGGTCCGTGACCTCCGTAAACAGCGTTTCTGGTATATGTGCTCTATGGTTGGTAGCCGGGTGCCGGTAATGCGTTGGGCAGTTTTGACTACCCGCTGCAGGGCTTTCCGGTCATAGTAGCTACAGCTGCCATACCATGCTGTGATACAGTTAGTCAGGATGCTCTCTATTGTGCAGTGGTAAAAGTTAGAGAGGATCAGGGGTGACAGGTTACATCCCTTTAGCCAGTGGAAACAGTTTCTCTACCTACTCTATCAAAACACCATATAATTTTGAACACCTCTATTAAATCTCCCTTAACCTTCTCTGCTCTAAGGAGAACAACCCCAGCTTCTCCAGTCTCTCCACGTAACTGAAGCCCTGCATCCCTGGTACCATTCTAGTAAATCTCTTCTGCACCCTCTCTAAGGCCTTGACATCCTTCCTAAAGTGTGGTGCCCAGAATTGGACACAACACTCCAGCTGGGGTCTAATCAGTGACTTAGAAACATAGAAGATAGGAGCAGGAGTAGGCCATTCGGCCCCTCGAGCCTGCTCCGCCATTCAATGAGATCATGGCTGATCATCCAAATTCAGTACCCTGTCCCTGCCTTCTCCCCATACCCCTTGATCCCTTTAGCCTTAAGAAATATATCTAACTCCTTCTTGAATATATAAAATGAATTGGCCTCAACTACCTTCTGTGGTAGAGAATTCCACAGGTTCACCACTCTCTGGGTGAAGAAATTCCTCCTCATCTCAGTCCGAAATGGCTTACCCCTTATCCTTATACTGTGACCCCTGGTTCTGGACTCCCCCGCCATTGGGAACATCCTTCCTGCATCTAGTCTGTCTAGTCCTGTTAGAATTTTAGAAGTTTCAATGAGATCCCCTCTCATTCTTCTAAACTCCAGCGAGTATAAGCCCAATCAACCCAATCTCTCCTCATACGTCATTCCTGCCATCCCAGGTATCAGCCTGGTGAATCTTTGCTGCACTCCCTCCATGGCAAGAACGTCCTTCCTCAGATAAGGCGACCAAAACTGCACACAATACTCAAGGTGCGGTCTCACCAAGGCCCTGCACAACTGCAGCAAGACATCCTTGTTCCTGTACTCGAACCCTCTTGCTACGAAGGCCAACATACCATTTGCCTTCTTAACCGCCTGCTGCACCTGCATGTTTACCTTCAGCGACTGGTGCACAAGGACACCCAGGTCTCGTTGCACTTCCCCTTCTCCCAATCTATTGCCGTTCAGATAATAATCTGCCTTCCTGTTTTTGCCACCAAAGTGGATAACCTCGCATTTATCCACATTATAGTGCATTTGCCATGCATCTGCCCAATCACCCAACCCATCCAAATCATACTGGAGTTTCTCAGCATCCTCCTCACAGCACACACGCCCACCCAGCTTTGTGTCGTCTGCAACTTGGAGACATTACATCTAGTTCCCTCGTCTAGATCATTAATATATATTGTGAATAGCTGGGGTCCTAGCACCGATCCCTGCAACACCGAGGTTTAGCATAACTTCCTTGCTTCTGCACTCTATGCCTCTACTAATAAAGCCAAGGATCCCATCTGCTTTTTTAACAGCCTTCTCAATTTGTCCTGCCACCTTCAAAGATTTGTGTACATGCACCCCCAGGTCGCTCTGTTCCTGTACCCCTTTAAAATTGTACCCTTTAGTTTATATTGCCTCTCCTCATTCTCCCTACCAAAATGCATCACTTCACACTTCTCTGTGTTAAATTGAATCTGCCATGCATCTGCCCTTTTCGGCAGTCTGTCTGTGTCCTCCTGAAGTCTGTTACTATTCTCCTCATTGTTTACTACATTTATGAGTTTTGTGTCATATGCAAACTTTGAAATTATGCCCTGGTCCAGGTCATTAATATAGATCAAAAAGAGCAGTGGTCCCAATACTGACCCCTGGGGAACACCGCTGTATACCACCCTCCCGTCTGAAAAACAACCGTTCCCCATTACTCTCTGCTTTCTGTCCCTTAGCCAATTTTGTATCCATGTTGCTACAGTCTCATTAATCCCATGGACTTTAATTTTGCTAACAAGTCTATTAAGTGGTACTTTGTAAAACGCTTTTTGAAAGTCCATTTACACAACATCCACCGCACTACCCTCATCAGCCCTCTCCGTTACTTCACCAAAGAACTCGATCAGTTC
This sequence comes from Somniosus microcephalus, assembly GCF_052327205.1. NCBI lineage: Eukaryota > Metazoa > Chordata > Chondrichthyes > Squaliformes > Somniosidae > Somniosus > Somniosus microcephalus. The sequence goes on along the minus strand of NC_140987.1, from coordinate 21,332,286 downwards.
TGCTGTGACGAATTTCAACCACACATTGCATAAGCTTACATTTCCAGCACAACCTCATGCACAAGGGGTTATGTTGTCACACCAAATTGGAGAGGCGGCCATTGGGAGGCACTTTCCAATCTTGTTGTGAGGGGTCCTTTAGGGAAGAGTGACCATAACATGATAGAATTCTTCATTAAAATGGAAAGTGAAAAATCCAATCCAAAACTAGGGTCCTAAATCTAAACAAAGGAAACTACGATGGTATGAGGAGTGAGTTGGCTGTGATAGATTGGGGAGCTTCATTAAAAGGCATGACGGTAGATAGGCAATGGCTAACGTTTAGGGAACGAATGCAGGAATTGCAACAAGTTATACATTCCCTTCTGGCGCAAAAACACAAAAGGAAAAGTGGCCCAACCATGGCTAAGAAAAGAAATTAAGGATAGTATTAGATCCAAAGAGGAGTCATATAAAGTTGCCAGAAAAAGTAGCAAGCCTGAGGATTGGGAGCAGTTTAGAGTTCAGCAAAAAAGGACCGAGAGATTGATTAAGGGGGGAAAAATAGAGCATGAGAGTAAACTTTCAAGGAACATAAACGTGGATTGTAAAAGCTTCTACAAGTATGTAAAAAGAAAAAGATTAGTGAAGACAAATGTAGGTCCCTTGCAGTCAGAAATGGGAGAATTTATAATGGGGAACAAGGAAATGGCAGAGCAATTAAACAAATACTTTGGTTCCGTCTTCACGGAGGAGGACACAAATAACTTCCCAGAAATGCTAGGGAACCAAGGGTCTAGTGAGAAGGAGGAATGAAAGGAAATTAGTTGGTAAAAAAATAGTGCTGGAGAAATTAATGGGACTGAAAGCTGATAAATCCCCAGGGCCTGATAATCTGCATCCCAGAGTACTAAAAGAGGTAGCCATGGAAATAGTGGATGCATTGGTTGTCATCTTCCAAAATTCTATAGATTATGGAACAGTTCCTGCAGATTGGAGGGTGGCAAATGTAACCCCACTATTTAAAAAAGGAAGAAGAGAAAACCGGGAACTACAGACCAGTTAGCCTAACATCAGTAGTAGGGAAAATGCTAGAGTCTATTATAAAGGATGTGATAACAGGACACTTAGAAAATATCAACAGGATTAGACATAGTCAACATGGATTTATGAAAGGGAAATCGTGTTTGACAAACCTACTGGAGTTTTTTGAGGATGTAACTGGTAGAATAGATAAGGGAGAACCAGTGGATGTGGTGTATTGGGATTTTCAGAAGGCCTTTGATAAAGTCCCACATAAGAGGTTAGTGTGCAAAATTAAAGCACATGGGATTGGGGGTAATATACTGGCATGGATTGAAAATTGGTTAACAGACAGGAAACAGAGAGTAGGAATAAATGGGTCTTTTTCGGGGTGGCAGGCGGTGACTAGTGGGGTACCGCAGGGATCAGTGCTTGGGCCCCAGCTATTCACAATATATATCAATGATTTGGATGAGGGAACCAAATGTAATATTTCCAAGTTTGCTGATGACACAAAACTAGGTGGGATTGTGAGTTGTGAGGAGGATGCAAAGAGGCTTCAAGGCGATTTAGACAAGTTGAGTAAGTGGGCAAATACATGGCAGATGCAGTATAACATGGATAAATGTGAAGTTGTCCACTTCGGTAGGAAAAACAGAAAGGTAGAGTATTATTTAAATGGTGATAGATTGGGAAATACTGATGTACAAAGGGACAGCACGGTGGCATAGTGGTTAGCACTGTTGCCTCACAGCGCCAGGGACCCGGGTTCGAATCTGGCCTCGGGTGACTGTCTGTGTGGAGTTTGCACATTCTCCCCGTGTTTGCGTGGGTTTTCTCTGGGTGCTCCGGTTTCCTCCCACAGTCCAAAGATGTGCAGGTTAGGTTGATTGGCTATGATAAATTGACCCTTAGTGTTAGGGGGATTAAATACGTGGGGTTACGAGGATAGAGTGGGATATGTGTTGGGGTTACGGGGATCGTGGTGGGATATGTGTCGGTGCAGGCTCGATGGGCCGAAATGGCCTCTATCTGCACTGTGGGGTTTCTGTGTGTGATTCTGTGTGTGGGATCTGGGTGTCCTTGTACAACAGTCACTGAAAGTAAACATGCAGGTGCAGCAAGCAGTTAGGAAGGCAAATGGTATGTTCGCCTTCATTGCAAGAGGATTTGAGTACAGGAGCAAGGATGTCTTACTACAGTTGTACAGGGGCTTGGTGAGACCACACCTGAAATATTGTGTGCAGTTTTGGTCTCCTTACCTAAGAAAGGATATACTTGCCATAGAGGGAGTGCAGCGAAGGTTCACCAGACTGATTCCTGGGATGGCAGGACTGTCGTATGAGGAGAGATTGGGTCGACTAGGCCTGTATTCACTAGAGTTTAGAAGAATGAGAGGGGATCTCACTGAGACCGGATGCAGGGAGGATGTTTCCCCTGGCTGGGGGGGTGGCAGTCCAGAATGAGGGGTCACAGTCTCAGGATACGGGGTAGGACATTTAGGACTGAGATGAGGAGAAATTTATTCACTCAGAGGGTGGTGAACCTGTGAAATTATCTACCACAGAAGGCTGTGGAGGCTAAGTCACTGAATATATTTAAGAAGGAGATAGATAAATTTCTAGACACAAAAGGCATCAAGGGGTATGGGGAGAGAGCGGAAATATGGTATTGAAATATAGGATCAGCCATGATCACGTTGAATGGCGGAGCAAGCTCGAAGGGCCGAATGGCCTACTCCTGCTCCTATTTTTCTTTTATGTTTCTATCTTCTCAGCGTGGCATACTAGGGTTGCCCAACCCTCCAGGATTGTCCTGGAGTCTCCAGGAATCCACCTCCTTGGACACCGCTGCGGGCAACCCGGGAGAAAAATCAATTGGGGCATTAAGTAAGTAAAATTGCCTGAGTAACAACAGAGGACGCTGGAAAAACTCAGCAGGCCAGGCAACATCTGTGGAGAGAGAAATAGAGTCAACGTTTCAGGTCGAAACAGCGATTTACTTGTACTTCTTGCAATCTAGTAAACTGTATTATCCTGCACACTGCTCCCAACACACTATTGTTCTGCACAAATCTCCCAAAACACTATTGTCCTGCACACTTCTTCAAACACATTGTCATGCACACTACTCCCAACACACTAATGTCCTGCACACTTTTCCCAACAGACTATTGTCCTGCACATTGCTCCCAACACACTATTTTCCTGCACACTGCTCCCAACACACTAATGTCCTGCACACTTTTCCCAACAGACTATTTTCCTGCACACTGCTCCCAACCTGAGCACAGCTCCCAACACACTAATGTCCTGAACACTTCTCCCAATGCACTATTGTCATGCATACAACTCCTGCACAAGTCCCCAACACACTATTGTCCTGCACACTGCTTGCAACTCACTATTGTCCTGCACAATGCTCCCAACACACTATTATCCAACACACTGATCCCAACACACTATTGTCCTGCACACTGCTTGCAACTCACTATTGTCCTGCACAATGCCCCAACAAACTATTATCCAACACACTGATCCCAACACACTATTGTCCTGCACACTGCTTGCAACTCACTATTGTCCTGCACAAAGCTCCCAAAACACTATTATCCAACACACTGCTTCCCAACACACTAATGTCCTGCAGACAGCTCCCGACACAATACTGTTCTGCGCATTGCTCCCAACACTTTTTTTTCCCGTAACACTGCTCGCAACTCACTATTGTCCTGCACCCTGCTCCCAATGCACTATTGTCCTGCACACTGCTACCAGCACACTATTGTCCTGCACATTTCTCCAAACACACTATTGTCCTGCTCAATTCTCCCAACAAATTATTGTCCTGCACATTGATCCCAACACATTTTTTTCAGGAACACTGCTCCCAACGCACTATTGTCCTGCACACTTCTCCCAGCACTCTGTTGTCCTGCACACAGCTCCAAACACACTATTGTCCTGAGAACAGCTCCCAACACACTAATGTCCTGCACACTTATCCCAACACACTATTGTCCTTCACACTGCTCACAACACACTATTGTCCTTCTCACTGCTCCCAACACACCAATGCCCTGCACACTGCTCCCAGCACACTATTGTCCTGCGCACATCTCCAAACACACTATTGTCCTGTACAATTCTCCCGACACACTATTGTATTGCACAAATCTACCGAAACCCTAATATCCTGCACACTGCTCCCAACGCACTATTGCTCTGCACAATTCTCCCAACACACTATTGTCCTGCACACTTCTCCAAACACATTATTGTCATGCACACTACTCCCAACACACTAATGTCCTGCACACTGCTTGCAACTCACTATTGTCTTGCACAATGCTCCCAACAAACTATTATCCAACACACTGATCTCAACACACTATTGTCCTGCACACTACTTGCAACTCACTATTGTCCTGCACAATGCTCCCAACACACTATTTCCCAACACACTGATCCCAACACACTAATGTCCTGTGCATTACTCCCAACACATTTTTTTCCGGAACACTGCACTCAACACACTATTGGCCTGCACACTTCTCCCAACAGACTATTGTCCTGCACAATGCTCCCAACACACTATTGTCCTGCACACTGCTCCCAACACACCATTGTCCTGCCCACTGCTCCCAACACTCTATTGTACTGCCCACTGCTCCCCACACTCTATTGTACTGCCCACTGCTCCCCACACTCTATTGTACTGCCCACTGCTCCCAACACACTACTGTCCTGCACACTGCTCCCAACACACTACTGTCCTGCACACTTCTCCAAACACACTATTGTCCTGCTCAATTCTCCCAACAAATTATTGTCCTGCACATTGATCCCAACATTTTTTTCAGGAACGCTGCTCCCAACACACTATTGTCCTGCACACTTCTCCCAGCACTCTGTTGTCCTGCACACTTCTCCAAACACACTATTGTCCTGAGAACAGCTCCCAACACACTAATGTACTGCACACTTATCCCAACACAGTATTTTCCTGCACACTTCTCCCAACACACTATTGTCCTGCACACTTTTCCCAACACACTATTGTCCTGCACACTGCTCCCAACACATTTTTTTCCTGAACACTGCACTCAGCACACTATTGTCCCACACACTTCTCCAAACACACTATTGTTCTGCACAATGCTCCCAACACACTATTGTCCTGCCCACTGCTCCCAACACACTATTGTCTTGCACACTTTTCCAAACACACTATTGTCCTGCACATTGACCCTAACACACTATTGTCCTGCACACTTCTCCCAACACACTATTATCCAGCAATCAAGGGATAGGGTACTGAGTTTGGATGATCAGCCATGATCTCATTGAATGGCGGAGCAGGCTCGAGGGGCCGAATGGCCTACTCCTGCTCCTATCTCCTATGTTTCTATGAAAGGTTTGTCTTAACCTGTTGATCGTGTATTATTAGTGAAAGTCGCAGCGAGCAATATAAACAGTTTAACAGATACTGTAATATTGGTGCACAGTCGGGTGGAATAGTTCATTGTTATTGGTAGATCTTCCATGGCATTGCTCACAGGCAGTCTGGGGCCGAGAGCTTGGTTACTGAGCCCCACTCTCAGCTCCTCACTGTTGACCAGCTCCTCCCAGCCCTTGATTTTGGTGCTCACTCCCTGATCTGTAAATGTAGACAACCACTTATCATTGGTAGACCTCCCATGCCATTGCTCACAGGTAGTCAATGAGAGTCAGCATGGATTTGTGAAGGGCCGGTCATGTCTGACTGATCTAATAACCTTTTGGAGGAGGTCAGTAACATGGACAAGGGAGTGTCTCTGGATCTTGTATGTGTGGAATTCCAGAGGGTTAAATTATGAGGACAGGTTGCAGAGACTGGGCATGTATTCCCTCAAGTATAGAATATTAAACGGTGATATAATTGAGGTGTTTAAGATGTTCAAAGAGATGGTAGGGTAGATCGATAAAAACTATTTCCTCTGGCGGAGAAATCCAGAACAAAGGGGCATGAGCTTAAAATTAGAGTTAGCCTGGTCAGGGATGTGATGTCAGGAAGCACTTCTTCTCCCAAAGGCTAGCGGAATTGAGGCTGGGGGTCAATTGAAAATTTCAAAAATGAGATTGATAGATTTTTGTTAGGCAAGAGTTTTAAGGGATGTGGAACCAAGGCGGGGAAATGGAGTTAACATACAGGTCAGCCATGCTTGAAAAGAATGGCAGAACAGACTCGAGGGGCTGAAAGGCCTCCTCCTGTTCCTAAGTTGATCAAGGGATATTGATCAAAGACAGGTAAATGGATTTGAGGTGCAGAGCAGCCATGGTCTAATTGAATGCTGGAGCAGGCTCGAGGTGTAGGATTCTCAAAATTAACAGATCCCCCAAAATGAAGGAAAACTCTATTAAAAATGACTTTGGACCCTTGCTAAAAACTTCAGGAGGATAAAAGGAATATTGGGCCTACTGAGAGAAATTCAAGGTCAAGGACCAAGATTTGTCATTTTAAAAGGCATGTTTTGGCTTGTAAAGAAAGAAAAGGCTGTAACAGGAAATGGGATCAACCTCTGTAAAGACAGTTTGGATATTGGAGTTAATCAGTTAATCAAGCTGTCTGGGGAACTGTCTAAACGTCACTCAGCCCCTATCAGACATTTACATGCTAACAATGGACCCAAAATACAGGACCCATCCAAAAACATGCATAAAACAAATCACTTTGCCAACCTACAAAGAATCTCAGACACCACAGGAAACTCAAACACTGAGGACATTTCACTACAATTAAATAAGAGCTCAACAGCTCAGGAAACCATCCCGAAACCACTTCTCACATTCTTAAACAACTTCAACAGCTCAGGGAGCCATCCCAAAACCGCTTAAACAAATTACACAACTCAATGTTAACGAGCCCGCCAAAATATAACAATAAACCTAAACTGATTTGGCATGCAGATTAGCAGGCCTCGATTAGTATAATTGGAGGCCTGTTCAAGCAGTTCAAAGTTTGAAACAGTTCCAAGTACAAGTTGAAGAAAGGAGTTCAAGAAGAGCCATCATCGAGTAACATCAAGATCAAGGAGCAAGCATCTCGAAGCAGTTCTCTCTCTAGAAGAAGAAGCAACACACCATCGAACACCTTGCAGCACCAAGGGCCCCACGAAACAACCAACCGAATATTACCCTCAGCCAACCGGGTAATATTGGGCCACCGTGACCAACGGAAAACCAACTCAGAAGAAACCGAAGATCCGCAAGTTTTTTTCCACTCTACAAACTATTCTGACTTACCCCTGGGTAAGATTTCATTTGAAAAGACTCTAAGCCCTATTTCTAACCAAAGAAAATTGGGTACTCACCTGATAGATCCAATATGCATCCTACCGCATCTGCAGACTCGCAAAGACTGACCAGATACACAGGTGAAGTCCTCTACCACGTCCGGGGTACGGCAGGCCCCAACCGACACATCTAGCGAACCCCAAAATCGCGAACCAGCTCAACTGTCAAGGAGTCATTTGGTGAGCATTATCCCTGGTCCTTTTAGAGCCTAACTTAGCTAGTAAGGTGGGATTGGGAGGGGTGAGATATTTGTCTACTGTAATTTTCCCTCGTGTATGTCGAAGTGTTTCCCCATTTTATTAGAGTGTTATTATTGTGTTGTATTTTCTTTTTCTCAAATAAAATTCAAAGTTCTTCCACCAAAACCAGTTGTCTGCTGTACTTTTATCACAACCCCCAAATAAGTCCAAGGTCTAGAACCAAGGCAGTGGGAGCGATTCGAACCGTTCATAAGTCAGAGGTGAAGCTGACCCCACACACCACCCCCTACATAATGGCGACTGCGGCACGAGCTTGGCAAATGGGATGTGATGCAGTAGACACAGTTTTTGAGGAGAGAACTAAGATGGAAGAGAGGATTTCCTCTTATGTGTTCAAGAAAGTAAATATAACAAAGAAATGGGTGCTCAGTCTGTTGCGCGCTGAGCGTCCGCTGCAGCCAAATGGACTGAGAGCAAGGATCATAAAAAGCCTGTGGAGAAAGCCATCTGGTTGGTCTGCTCCCAGCGACAGATCCAGCTTTTAGATAAACGCATCGAGGCACTGACAGAAGAGCTGCGGGAATCAGCTCAACTGTCTCACGCAAGGGCTCTAGCAGGGGAAAAATTATTGGCAGAACGAAACGCCCAAAATCAGGAAAAAATGCAGATAGTAGAGAAACATAGAAACAGACAGGAATACTTTCGGTGTCAGGTCACCGAGGCAAAAAGTAATGAACTAATGTTACGGGAAGAGAACGCCCGCCTTGCCAAGCAAGTAAGAGAGCAGGAGGAGAGGTTGAGAGAGGTATAGGCAGCTTAAAAGATAGCAAGCACTAGAGGGTTTGAGGCTGGAGATCACAGCCCCTGTCAGAAGCAGATCGATAGTTTAAACCTTGCTCTGTCCAGGGAAAAAGGCATGGAGTGCCTAATAAGCCTGGGTACGGCCCGGGTGGACCTGGAAGTGCAAGGGGAACCTGTTCGGACGCCACCTGTGGCGCCGGGGAACGACCCGGTTTGGCAGCAGGAGGGACGGACGATTTGTGAGGCCGGCAGGGAGTGCACACCACCACCACCTGTGGCGTCGGGTTTTAACCGTTTTGGCAGCAGGGAGGGGTGGGCGAACCAATGCAGGAAAGGTCGGAGCCGGGGCCGATGTGGAAATTTTACGAATTGGACTTTGCCAACATAGACAAAGCAGAGCTATACACTTTACACGCTGGGCAATTTTGATTTATGCCCTCCAATTTCTCAGTGGTGCATCAAGAACTTGCATTGATAGACCTTTCACAACTTCAGGATATCCCAAAGCACTTTACAGCCAATGAAGCACTTCCTTAAAGTGTAATCGCTGCTGCAATGTAGGAAACGCAGCAGCCAATTTGCGCACAGCAAGCTCCCACAAATAGCGATGAAATAATGACCAGATAATCTGTTTTTTTAGTGATGATGGTTGAGGGATAAATGTTGGCCCAGGAGAACTCCCCTACACTTCTCCGAAATAGTGGCCATGGGATCTTTTAAGTTCACCTGAGAGGACAGACGGAGCCTCGGTTTAACGTCTGATCCGAAAGACGGCACCTCCGACAGTGCAGCACTCCCTCAGTACGTCACTGAAGTGTCAGCTTAGATTACGTGCTACCACTGGGCCATGCAGGCACCTAAATCAAACAGCTGGATGATTTTAAAAGCACAGGATAATGGAACAAGAAACCTGAATGGGTTTCAAGAAGGAACTAGACAGGTTCTTATCAACAAATGGGATTCAGGGTTATTAGAAACGCACCAGGGGAATACAGAGGATAGGTGGGCTCATCAGAACATAAGAACATAAGACGTAGGAGCAGGAGTCGGTCATTCGGCCCCTCGAGCCTGCTCCGCTGTTCAATAAGATCATAACTGATCTGATCTTGGCCTCAACTCCACTTCCCTGCCCGCTCCCCATAACGCTCGACTCCCTTATCGTTCAAAAATCTGTCTATCTCCACCTTAAATATATTCAATGACCCAACCTCCACAGCTCTCTGGGGAAGAGAATTCCAAAGATTCACGACCCTCTGAGAGAAGAAATTCCTCCTCATTTCCGATTTAAAAGGGTGCTGTGGCGGAGCCACTAAGGGACTCCGAGCAATTGTATATAATTCCCTTTAACAATTTGTTAGCTACAGCCTGAGTCTGTATCTTTGTTTTTACTGTTTACATGTACAGAGCGCGATCACTTTAATAGCGCGAGTAAACGCGATGACGTCACACCGTCCATCACGTGATCCCCCACCGGCGGGAAAAACGTCATGGCGTCATGACGTCAGCCACGGGACCGCCCAAGCAGTCCTCATGGAGCCTCCGAACTGACTAGACCTATATTCGATGTTCTCCTGTAATTATCCGTTAAACGCTGTTAGTTTTCATTAAACCTCGTTTGTTTGTTCGCCTAAGTGGACCTCAGTCTTTGGATAGGAACTAGACATTCCTACAGTGCCCCCTTATTCTGAAATTATGCCCCCTAGTTCTAGATTCCCCCACGATGGGAAACATCCTCTCTGCATCTACCCTGTCAAGCCCCTTCAGAATCTTATATGTTTCAATAAGATCCTCTCTCATTCTTCTAAACTCCAATGAGTATAGGCCCAACCTGCTTAACCTTTATTCATAAGATAACCCCTTCGTCTCCGGAATCAACCTCATGAACCTCCTCTGAACTGCCTCCAATGCAAGTATATTCTTCGTTAAATAAGGAGACCAAAACTGTACGCAGTACTCCAAGTGTGGTCTCACCAACGCCCTGTACAGATGTAACAGGACTTCCCTACTTTTACACTCCATTCCCTTTGCAATAAAGGCCAACACTCCATTTGCCTTCCTAATTACTTGCTGTACCTGCATGCTAACTTTTTGTGATTCATGTACAAGGACCCCCAGATCCCTCTGTACCTCAGCATTTTGTAATCTCTCCCCATTTAAATAATAATTAGCTTTTTTATTTTTCCTACCAAAGTGAGTAAGTGTGTACCATCTACAAGATGCACTGCAACAACTCGCCAAGGCTTCTTCGACAGCACCTCCCAAATGCGCGACCTCTACCACCTAGAGGGACAAGGGCAGCAGGTGCATGGGAACACCATCACTTCCAAGTTCCGCTCCAAGTCACACACCATCCTGACTTGGAAATATATCGGCCGTTCCTTCATTGTCGCTGGGTCAAAATCCTGGAACTCCCTCCCTAACAGCGCTGTGGGAGCACCTTCACCACACGGACTGCAGCGGTTCAAGAAGGCAGGAAGGGAATGGGTGACCACCAGGCAGAGTAGTAGGCGCAGGCAGGTAGTGCAGGGGTCCCCTGTGGCCACCCCCCTTTCAAACAGATATACCACTTTGGATATTGTTGAGGGAGATGGCTTATCAGGGGAAGGCAGCAGCAGTCAACTTCCTGGCACCATGGGTGGTCCTGCTGCACAGGACGGGAGGACAAAGAGCGGGAGAGCTATAGTGATAGGGGATTCTATTGTAAGGGGAATAGATAGGTGTTTCTGCGGCCGCAAACGAGACTCCAGCATGGTATGTTGCCTCCCTGGTGCAAGGGTCAAGGATGTCTCGGGGTGGCTGCAGGGCATTCTGGAGGGGGAGGGTGAACAGCCAGTTGTCGTGGTGCATATAGGTACCAACGATATAGGTAAAAAATGAGATAAGATCCTAAAAGCTGAATATAGGGAGTTAGGAGAAAATTAAAAAATGGGACCTGAAAGGTAGTAATCTCAGGATTGCTACCAGTGCCACGTGCTAGTCAGAGTAGAAATAGAAGGATATTTCAGATGAATACGTGGCTAGAGGAATGGTGCAAGGGGGAGGGATTCAAATTCCTGGGACATTGGAACCGGTTCTGGGGGAGGTAGGACCAGTACAAACTGGACGGTTTGCACCTGGGCGGGACCAGGGCCGAAGTCCTAGGGGGAGTGTTTGCTAGTGCTGTTGGGGAGGGTTTTAACTAAAATGGCAGGGGGTTGAGAACCTGTGTAAGGAGACAGAGGAAAGGGAAGCAAGGATAGAAACAAAAGACAGGAAGGAGAAAAGCAAAAGTGGAAGGCAGAGAAATCAAGGGTGTAAATCAAACAGGGCCACTGTAAATAAGAATTCTAAAAGGACTAAGTGGGGGGGAGGTTCCTAGAGAGCAAATAATAAAAATGACAACAGAGAAGGTCATAGACTTAGGTAGCAGTGGGGAAATTAAAAACCAGAGTGTGTCAGGAAGGGGCAGAAAGTATGGAGTAAAAGGTAAAGTAATAAAAAGGGCAAAAGCAGGAACTAAGTATCACAAAACATCTTTGAAAGTTCTCTATCTGAATGCACGTAGCATTCGTAACAAAATAGACGAGTTAATGGCACAAATAACTACATATGGGTATGATCTTGTGGCCATTACAGAAACATGGCTGCAGGGTGACAATGCCTGGGAATTAAACATACCAGGTTATTTAACGATCAGGAAGGACAGGCAGGAAGGAAGGGGAGGTGGGGTGGCTATGTTAATAAAGGAAGGAATCACTGTAATACAGAGAAATGATATTGGGTCAAAAGATCAGGATAATGAAACAGTTTGGGTGGAGGTAAGGAATAATAAGGGGAAAAAAACACTAGTGGGCGTAGTCTATAGGCCTCCGAACAGTGGCAACTCTGTTGGACAGAGTATCAATCAGGAAATAGTTGAGGCTTGTAATAAGGGAACATCTATAATTATGGGGGATTTTAACTATCATATTAATTGGACAAATCAAATTGGGCAGGGCTGCCTTGAGGATAAGTTCATTGAGTGTATTAGGGATGGGTTTCTTGAGCAGTATGTAACTGTACCGACCAGGGGGCAAGCAACCTTAGATCTGGTCCTGTGTAACGAGACAGGATTAATTAAAAATGTCCGAGTAAAGGATCCCTTTGGAATGAGTGACCATAACATGGTTGAATTCCATATTCAATTAGAGGGTGAGAAGGTTGGATCTCAAACAAGCGTGCTAAGCTTGAATAAAGGAGACTATGAAGGTATGAGAGCGGAATTGAGTAGAGTGGATTGGGAAAATAGATTAAAGGGTAAGACGATACATGATCAGTGGTGTACATTTAAGGAGTTATTTTACAACTTCCAAAAAATATATATTCCACTGAGAAGAAAAGGGTGTAAAAGAAAAGACAGCCATCCGTGGCTAAGTAAAGAAATTAAGGATAGTATTCGACTAAAAACAAGAGCATATAAGGTAGCCAAATCTAGTGGGAGGATAGAGGATTGGGAAAACTTTAAAAGACAGCAAAAAATAACAAAAAGATTGATTAAGAAAGGGAAGATAGATTATGAAAGTAAATTAGCAAAAAATATAAAAACAGATAGTAAGAGTTTTTATAGTTATATAAAAAGAAAAAGGGTGGCTAAAGTAAATGTTGGTCCCTTAGAGGATGAGACCGGGAAATTAATGGTGGGAAATATGGAGATGGCAAAAACACTGAATGAATATTTTATATCAGCCTTTACAGTAGAGGACACTAAGAATATCCCAACACTGGACAAACAGGGGGCTAAAGGGGGGGAGGAGCTAAACACGATCAAAATCACTAAGGAAGTGGTACTCAGTAAAATAATGGGACTCAAGGCGGATAAATCACCTGGACCTGATGGCTTACATACTAGGGTCTTGAGGGAAGTGGCGGCAGGGATTGTGGATGCATTGGTAATCATTTTCCAAAACTCCCTGGACTCGGCAAAGGTCCCGGCAGACTGGAAAACTGCTAATGTAACACCCTTATTTAAAAAGGGCAGTGGACAGAAGGCTGGAAACTATAGACCGGTTAGCCTAACATCTGTGGTAGGTAAAATTTTGGAGTCCATTATTAAGGAGACAGTAACAGGACATTTGGATAATCATAATTTAATAGGACAAAGTCAGCATGGTTTTATGAAGGGGAAGTCATGTTTGACAAATTTGCTGGAGTTCTTTGAGGAAGTAACATATAGGGTGGATAAAGGGGAACCAGTGGACGTAGTGTATTTAGACTTCCAAAAGGCATTTGATAAGGTGCCACACAAAGGATTATTGCTTAAGATAAAAAATCATGGGATTGGGGGTAATATTCTGGCATGGATAGAGGATTGGCTATCTAACAGAAGGCAGAGAGTTGGGATAAATGGTTCATTATCAGACTGGCAATCAGTTACTAGTGGTGTTCCGCAGGGGTCAGTGCTGGGTCCCCAACTCTTTACAATCTATATTAACGATTTGGAGGAGGGGACCGAGTGTAACATATCAAAGTTTGCAGATGATACTAAGATGGGAGGGAAAGTAGTGAGTGAGGAGGACATAAAAAACCTGCAAGGGGACATAGACAGGCTAAGTAAGTGGGCAGAGATTTGGCAGATGGAATACAATACTGGAAAGTGTGAGGTTATGCACTTTGGCAGGAAAAATCGTAGAGCAAGTTATTATCTTAATGGCAAGAAACTGGAAAGTACTGAAGTACAAAGGGATCTGGGGGTCCTGGTGCACGAAACTCAAAAGGTTAGTATGCAGGTGCAGCAAGTGATTAAGAAAGCCAATGGAATGTTGGCTTTCATTGCTAGGGGGATAGAATATAAAAATAGGGAGGTATTGCTTCAGTTGTACAAGGTATTGGTGAGACCGCACCTGGAATACTGCGTACAGTTTTGGTGTCCATACTTAAGAAAGGACATACTTGCTCTCGAGTCAGTACAAAGAAGGTTCACTCGGTTAATCCCGGGGGTGAGGGGATGGACATATGAGGAGAGGTTGAGTAGATTGGGACTCTACTCATTGGAGTTCAGAAGAATGAGAGGCGATCTTATTGAAACATATAAGATTGTGAAGGGGTTGGATCGGGTGGATGCAGGGAGGATGTTCCCGATGATGGGTGAAACTAGAACTAGGGGGCATAGTCTTAGAATAAGGGGCTGCTCTTTCAAAACTGAGATGAGGAGGAACTACTTCACTCAGAGGGTGGTAGGTCCATGGAATATGCTGCCCCCAAAAGCCGTAGAAGCTACATCATTACATAAATTTAAAACAGAAATAGACAGTTTCCTAGAAGTAAAGGGAATTAAGGGTTACGGGGAGCGGGCAGGAATTTGGACATGAGTCTAGGTTCGGATCGGTCATGGCCCTGTGGGTAGCGGAGCAGGCCCAGAGGCCGTGTAGCCTGATCCTGCTCCTATTTCGTGTGTCTAATTCTGTTAGATTCAGGAGATGGTTCTGTGATAGTGGATTGGCGGTTAGGATCAGATCAGCCATGATCTTATTGAATGGCGGAGCAGGCTCGAGGGGCCGATTGGCCTACTCCTGCTCCTATTTCTTATGTTCTTATGTTAAGAGTGTTAAAAAATCAAGCCTGAAGGCTTTGTGTCTTAATGCGAGGAGCATTCGTAATAAGGTGGATGAATTAGCTGCACAAATAGATGTAAACGGATATGATATAATTGGGATTATGGAGACATGGCTCCAGGGTGACGAAGGCTGGGAATTCAACATCCAGTGGTATTCAATATTCAGGAAAGACAGGAAAAAAGGAAAAGGAGGCAGGGTAGCATTGCTGGTTAAAGAGGAGATTAACACAATAGTAAGGAAGGATATTAGCTCTGATGATGTGGAATCTGTATGGGCAGAGCTGAGAAATACCAAGGGGCAGAAAACGTTAGTGGGAGTTGTATACAGACCCCCAAACAGTAATGCTGAGGTTGGGGATGGCATTAAACAGGAAATTAGAGGCGCGTACAATAAGGGCACTGCAGTTATCATGGGTTACTTTAATCTACATATAGATTGGGCTAACCAAATTAGTAACAATACTGTGGAGGAGGAATTCCTAGAGTGTATACGGGATGGTTTCCTGGACCAATATGTCGAGGAACCAACTAGAGATCAGGCCATCTTAGACTGGGTATTATGTAATGAGAAAGGATTAATTAGCAATCCTGTTGTGCGAGGCCCCGTGGGGAGGAGCAATCATAATATGATAGAATTCTTCATTAAAATGGAGAGTGAAGTAGTTGATTCAGAGACCTGAATTTAAATAAAGGAAACTACGATGGTATGAGGCACGAGTTGGCTAGGATGGATTGGGGAATGTTACTTAAAGGGTTGATGGTGGATAGGCAATGGCAAACATTTAAAGATCGCATGGATGAACTACAGAATTTGTTCATCCCAGTTTGGCATAAAAATAAAACAAAAAAGGTGACTCAACCATGGCTAACAAGGGAAATTAGGGATAGCATAAGATCCAAGGAGAGGACATATAAATTGGCCAGAAAAAGCAATAATCCTGAGGATTGGGAGCAGTTTAGGATTCAACAAAGGAGGACAAAGGGATTAATTAAGAAGGGGAAAATAGAATATGAGAGTAAGCTTGCAGAGAACATAAAAACTGAGTGTAAAAGCTTTTATAGGTATGTGAAGAGAAAAAGATTGGTGAAGTCAAGCGTAGGTCCCTTGCAGTCAGAATCAGGGGAATTTATAATGGGGAACAAAGAAATGGCAGGCCAACTAAATACATATTTTGGTTCTGTCTTCACAAAGGAGGACACAAATAACCTCCCAGAGATGCCGGGGAACATAGGGCCTGATGAAAGGGAGGAACTGCAAGAAATCAGTATTTGTAGGGAAATGGTGTTGGGGAAATTGATGGGATTGAAGGCCGATAAATCCCCAGGGCCTGATAATCTACATCCTAGGGTACTTAAGGAAGTGGCCCTAGAAATAGTAGATGCATTGCTGATCATCTTCCAACATTCGATGGAATCTGGAACAGTACCCATGGATTGGATGGTAGCTAATGTTACCCCACTATTGATTGGGGAATGTTACTCAAAGGGCTGACGGTGGATAGGCAATGGCAAACATTCAAAGACCGCATGGATGAACTACAGAATTTGTTCATCCCTGTTTGGCATAAAAATAAAACAAAAAAGGTGACTCAACCGTGGCTAACAAGGGAAATTAGGGATAGCATAAGGTCTAAGGAGAGGACATATAATTTGGCCAGAAAAAGCAGCAAACCTGAGGATTGGGAGCAGTTTAGGATTCAGCAAAGGAGTACAAAGAGATTAATTATGAGGGGGAAAATAGATTGAGAGTAAGCTTGCACGGAACATAATAACCGACTGTAAAAGCTTCTATAGATATGTGAAGAGAAAAAGATTGGTGAAGTCAAGTGTAGGTCCCTTGTAGTCAGAATCAGGGGAATTTATAATGGGGAACAAAGAAATGGTGGACCAATTAAATACGTACTTTGGTTCTGTCTTCACAGAGGAGGAAACAAATAACCTCCCAGAGTTGTCGGGGAACATAGGGTCTAATGAGAGGGAGGAATTGAATGAAATCAGTATTTGTAGGGAAATGGTGTTAGGGAAATTGACGGGATTGAAGGCTGATAAATCCCCAGGGCCCGATAATCTACATCCTAGGGTACTTAAGGAAGTGGCCCTAGAAATAGTAGATGCATTGCTGGTCATCTTCCAAAATTCTATAGACTCTGGAACAGTTCCCATGGATTGGAGGATAGCTAATGTAACCCCACTATTTAAAAAGGGTGGTAGAGAGAAAATGGGGAATTATAGACCAGTGAGCCTGACATCGATAGTGGGAAAATGCTAGAGTCCATTATAAAAGATGTAATAGCAGAGCACTTGGAAAACAGTGACAGGATCGGACAAAGTCAACATGGATTTACAAAAGGTAAATCATGCTTGACTAATCTACTGGAATTTTTTGAGGATGTAACTGGTAAAATAGATAAGGGAGAACCAGTGGATGTGGTGTATTTGGACTTTCAGAAGGCTTTCGATAAGGTCCCACATAAGAGATTAGCGTGCAAAGTTAAAGCACATGGGATTGGGGGTAAGGTACTGTCTTGGATAGAGAACTGGTTGGCAGACAGAAAGCAAAGATTTGGAATTCACGGGTCTTTTTCCGAGTGGCAGGCAGTGACTAGTGGGGTACCGCAGGGATCAGTGCTAGGATCCCAGCTATTCACAATATATATAAATGATCTAGACGAGGGAACTAGATGTAATATCTCCAAGTTTGCAGACAACACAAAGCTGGGTGGGCGTGTGTGCTGTGAGGAGGATGCAGAGAAACTCCAGTACGATTTGGACAGGTTGGGTGATTGGGCAGATGCATGGTAAATGCAGTATAACGTGGATAAATGCGAGGTTATCCATTTTGGTGTCAAAAACAGGAAGGCAGATTATTATCTGAATGGCAATAGATTGGGAAAAGGGGAAGTGCAACGAGACCTGGGTGTCCTTGTGCGCCAGTCGCTGAAGGTAAGCATGCAGGTGCAGCAGGCGGTTAAGAAGGCAAATGGTATGTTGGCCTTCATAGCGAGAGGATTTGAGTACAGGAGCAAGGATGTCTTGCTGCAGTTGTACAGGGCCTTGGTGAGACCACACCTTGAGTATTGTGTGCATTTTTGGTCGCCTTATCTGAGGAAGGATGTTCTTGCCATGGAGGGAGTGCAGCGAAGATTCACCACACTGATACCTGGGATGGCAGGAATGACGTATGAGGAGAGATTGGGTCGATTAGGCTTATATTCGCTAGAGTTTAGAAGAATGAGAGGGGATCTCATTGAAACTTATAAAATTGTAACAGGACTAGACAGACTAGATGCAGGAAGGATGTTCCCGATGGCGGGGGAGTCCAGACGCAGGGATCACAGTCTAAGAATAAGGAGTAAGCCATTTAGGACAGAGATGAGGAGGAATTTCTTTACCCAGAGAGTGATGAACCTGTGGAATTCTCTGCCACACAGGGCAGTTGAGGCCAATTCATTAAATATATTCAAGAAGGAGTTAGATATATTTCTTGAGGCTAAAGGGATCAAGGGATACGGGGAGAAAGCAGGGACAGGGTACTGAATTTGGATGATCAGCCATGATCTCATTAAATGGCGGAGCAGGCTCGAGGAGATGAATGGCCGATTCCTGCTCCTATCTTCTATGTTTCTATGTTTCTAAGGCGGCTCACCACCACCTTCTCAAGTGCAATTAGGGATGGGCAATAAATGGGATGCCCACATTCCAGGATAGAATTAAGAAAAAGTCCAAATACAATTTAAAATAAAATTGGAGCAGAGTTAATGTGGTGCAGCGCCTCGAATCATGGAATTTTACAGCGTAGAAGGAAGCCATTTGGCCCATCATGCCAACTCCATGTGTACCAGCTCCACAGAAGAGCTTAGTCCCATTTCCCTGCTCTTTACTCATACATTTTGCATTTTCCTTTAGTAAATATTTAATCACTAAGATGTCTCAGTTGTTTCTCAGTGGGCAGCACTCTCATTCGCCTTTGAGTCAGAAGGTTGTGGGTTCAAGTCCCACTCCAGAGACTTGAACACAAAAATCCAGGTTGACACTCCAGTGCAGTACTGAGGGAGTGCTGCACTGTCGGAGGTGCCGTCTTTCAGATGAGACATTAAACCGAGGCCCCCGTCGCAACTCTCTTACCCGGTCTGGCCTATATGTGACTCCAGGCCCACAGCAAAGTGGTTGACTCTTAACTGCCCACTGAAATGGTGGCTCACCACCTTCTCAATAAATGCTGGCCTTGCCAGCGACGCCCACATCCCAGGAATGAATAAACAAAAGATGATCTGGTCATTAGCTGTTTGTGGGAGCTTGCTGTCCGCAGATTCCCTGCCGCAGTTCCTACATTACAACTGCACTTCACTTCAAAAAGTGCTGGGATGTCCTGAGGTTGAGAAAGGTGCCATATAAATGCAAGTTTCTTCTCCCTAATGAGTCAGTGGGGCGATGCTCTCCTGAGGTGCGATGATGAGTTAAATGGTGCAGCAAAGCCTGATACTCAATGTACCCTTGCACGAGGTCAGAGGATCTTAACCAGGGCGGATTGGAGGAGGTGCTACAATGGACCTCAGTATCCCTGGGTGAAGAATATAAGAACTAGGAATAAGGCCATTCGGCCCCTCGAGCCTGCCCCGCCATTCAGTAAGGTCATGGCTGATCTGGTCTTGGGCTCAACTCCACTTTTCCCGCCCACTCCCCGTAACCCTCGACTCCCCCATAGCTCAGAAATCTCAGCCTTGAATATATTCACTGACTCTGTTTCCCTGATGTGAGGGTGCCGGTTAGTTCCCTCAGTAACCCCTAGATGGCACCTTCACTTGTTTTTTTCGCTTTGCTAATTGTTAATAGTTTCTCCTGTGTTTATTACTTAACTGCCTTTTATCAGGTTTATTGGTTTCACCTGTTTTTGCTTGTAATTAAGTTATGTGGTTTCTTCCCTCTGTGCTCAGTCTTGACAAGCCGTTTGCCTAGTGGTAGCTTGTCTTGAGCTCCTATGTTTGTAACTGTTTACCTGTGTGATTCTAGTAAAGTACTTTTATTTAAGACTGCATACCTGCTTCTCGCCTCGTCTGTCTGCACTTTGGTCCAGAACCAGCCTCGCCCTGACAGCAAGACTGAGCCAGTATAGACCCAGCAGTGATGGAGGAATTTCATTCTATTCACTCCCATCAAGGTGCTTTCCTCGGCCGCCAGTTTGGCATAAAAATAAAACAAAAAAGGTGACTCAACCGTGGCTAACAAGGGAAATTAGGGATAGCATAAGATCCAAGGAGAGGACATATAAATTGGCCAGAAAAAGCAATAATCCTGAGGATTGGGAGCAGTTTAGGATTCAACAAAGGAGGACAAAGGGATTAATTAAGAGAGGGAAAATAGAATATGAGAGTAAGCTGGCAGGGAACATAAAACTGACTGTAAAAGCTTTTATAGATATGTGAAGAGAAAAAGATTGGTGAAGTCAAGCGTAGGTCCCTTGCAGTCAGAATCAGGGGAATTTATAATGGGAAACAAAGAAATGGCAGACCAACTAAATTCATACTTTGGTTCTGTCTTCACAAAGGAGGACACAAATAACCTCCCAGAGATGCCGGGGAACATAGGGTCTGATGAAAGGGTGGAACTGAAAGAAATCAGTATTTGTAGGGATATGGTGTTAGGAAAATTGATGGGACTGAAGGCCGATAACTCCCCAGGGCCTGATAATCTACATCCCAGGGTACTTAAGGAAGTGGCCCTAGAAATAGTAGATGCATTGCTGGTCATCTTCCAGATCTCGATAGACTCTGGGACAGTACCCATGGATTGGAGGGTAGCTAATGTTACCCCACTATTCAAAAAAGGTGGTAGAGAAAAAGCAGGGAATTATAGACCGGTAAGCCTGACATCGGTAGTGGGGAAAATGCTAGAGTCTATTATAAAAGATGTAATAGCAGAGCACTTGGAAAGCAGTGACAGGATCGGACAAAGTCAACATGGATTTACAAAAGGTAAATTATGCTTGACTAATCTACTGGAATTTTTTGAGGATGAAACTGGTAAAATAGGTAAGGGAGAACCAGTGGATATGGTGTATTTGGACTTTCAGAAGGCTTTCGATAAGGTCCCACATAAGAAATTAGCGTGCAAAATTAAGGCACATGGGATTGGGGGCAAGGTATTGACTTGGATAGAGAACTGGTTGGCGGACAGAAAGCAAAGAGTTGGAATAAACGGGTCGTTTTCCGAGTGGCAGGCAGTGACTAGTGGGGTACCCCAAGGATTGGTCCTAGGACCCCAGCTGTTCACAATATATATTAATGATCTGGACGAGGGAATTGGATGCAATATCTCCAAATTTGCAGACGACACAAAGCTGGGTGGGAGGTTAAGCTGTGAGGAGGATGTCGTGAAACTCCAGTACGATTTGGACAGGTTGGGTGATTGGGCAGAAACATGGCAAATGCACTATAATGTGGATAAATGTGAGGTTATCCACTTTGGTGGCAAAAACAGGAAGGCAGATTATTATTTGAATGGCAATAGATTGGGAGAAGGGGAAGTGCAAAGAGACCTGGGTGTTCTTGTGCACCAGTCGCTGAAGGTAAGCATGCAGGTGCAGCAGCCGGTTAAGAAGGCAAATGATATGTTGGCCTTCGTAGCAAGAGGGTTCGAGTACAGGAACAAGTATGTCTTGCTGCAGTTGTACAGGGCCTTGGTGAGACCGCACCTTGAGTATTGTGTGCAGTTTTGGTCGCCTTACCTGAGGAAGGACATTCTTGCCATGGAAGGAGTGCAGCGAAGATTCACCAGGCTGATACCTGGGATGGCAGGAATGACGTATGAGGAGAGATTGTGTCGATTGGGCTTATACTCACTGGAGTTTAGAAGATTGAGAGGGGATCTCATCGAAACCTATAAAATTCTGTCAGGCCTGGACAGACTAGATGCAGGAAGGATGTTTCTGATGGCCGGGGAGTCCAGAATCAGGGGTCATAGTCTAAGGATAAGGGGTAAGCCATTTAGGACTGAAATGAGGAGGAATTTCTTCACCCAGAGAGTGGTGAACCTGTGGAATTCTCTGCCACAGAGGGCAGTGGAGGCCAGTTCATTAAATATATTCAAGAAAGAGTTGGATATATTTCTTAAGGCTAAAGGGATCAAGGGATATGGGGAGAAGGCAGGGACAGGGTACTGAATTTGGATGATCAGCCATGATCTCTTTGAATGGCGGAGCAGGCTCGAAGGGCCGAATGGCCTACTCCTGCTCCTATCTTCTATGTTTTCTATGTTTCTATGTAACTTCTCCAAAGCATTTCGGACAAGGTAAATACGTGGACTCAGACCATTCAACACCCAGCCGCTGTGGCTTCTGCTCAGGATGTTCCTCCTCAGTCAGTTCCTTTGGGTACTACCCCACCGGTCGCCGACCTCAAGACTCACCGAGAGCCTCGCCTACCCGCGCCAGAGCGCTATGACGGTCATCCGGGTAAGTGTCGCGGCTTCTTGACCCAGTGCTTCCTAGTTTTTGAACTCCAACCCTCCATGTTCCTATCACCCCGCTCTAAAGTAGCATTCATCATATCACTACTCTCGGGAAAAGCTCTCGCCTGGGCTACCGCTATCTGGGAGCAGCAATCTTTCGTCTGCTCGGACATTCTCCTTTTCGCCGAAGAGATGAGCAAAGTCTTTGACCATCCTGTGAGTGGACGGGAGGCAGCTAAGAGACTTTTGAATCTCCGCCAGGGCAACTGCAGCATAGCCAACTTCGCCATTGAGTTCCGCACACTCACTGCGGAAAACCGCTGGAACACCGAGGCCCTTCTCTCCACGTTTCTTCATGGCCTTTCCGAATCTATCAAAGATGAACTGGCGTCCAGAGAGGTTCCGGAGGACCTTGACACGCTCATCTCCCATGCCATCAGAGTGGATAACCGCCTCCGGGAGCATGGTAGAGAGAGGAGATTCACTACTTCCACAGAGGTGAGATCTTCCGGTGTTTCGAATCTGACCAAGAGTTTCCAAGTACCCCCGAGTCCACCTGTTAGCGCCGAAGAGGAACCTATGCAACTCGGCAGAACTTGGCTCTCCCAGTTTGAGAGACAGAGGAGATTAAGAGAGGGGCGTTGTCTTTACTGTGGCCTGTCTGGCCATCTCAGAGCCACATGCCCTGAGCTTCAGGAAAAAGCCAGGAGGATTGGGAAAATACTGACAGATCAAATCCCTTCTCCTACCCCTTCTGTCTTCCAAACCCTGCTTCCCGCTCGTCTCTCTTGGGAGGGACAACAGTACAACCTCCAGGCGTTTGTTGACTCCGGGGCCGCTGGCTGTTTTATCGATGCCACCCTTGTGCGCAGGCTGAAAATTCCTTTCTCCCGCCTTGACAAGCCTTTACAAGTCACCGCCCTTGACGGCAGGCCCCTTGGTTCTGGGCGTATTCATCATATCACCGGAGTATTACATGTCCAAGTAGAGGAGAGACATCAAGAGTTGCTGCAGTTTCACCTTATCGATTCACCTGAGCTCCCTCTCGTTCTTGGACATCCGTGGCTCTCTCTTCACAACCCTCACATTGACTGGACTACCGGGACTGTGCTGGAGTGGGGTCCCTCATGTCTAGCCAACTGTCTTAAGGTCTTCCCGTCCTTCCTCTCCCGAGCCAGCTGATCAGCTGGACCTTGCTCATGTGCCCCCTGAATATTCGGACCTCCATGCTGTGTTTAGTAAGAGGCGGTCCACTACACTCCCCCCACACCGGTCCTACGACTGTGCCATTGATCTCCTGCCTGGCACTAGCCCCCCTCGGGGTCGGCTCTACTCTCTCTCTGGCCCTGAGAATGTTTCCATGGAAGAATACATCAAGGAAGCCCTCGCTACAGGTTTCATTCGCCCTTCCACCTCCCCAGCGGGTGCTGGCTTCTTTTTTGTAAAGAAGAAGGATGGTGGTCTCAGGCCTTGCATAGACTATCGGGGGCTTAACAAAATTACCATTAAGAACCGCTCTCCTCTCCCTTTGATGTCTTCAGCGTTTGAGCAGCTGCAGGGACTACCATCTTCTCCAAACTTGACCTCCGCAATGCGTACAACCTGGTCCTCATTAGGGAGGGGGATGAATGGAAGACTGCCTTTATCACCCCTAGCGGTCGCTGGGAATACCTCGTCATGCCCTTTGGTCTCACTAATGCTCCTGCTGTCTTCCAAGCTCTGGTCAATGACGTGCTCCGGGACCTGCTGAACCAGTTCGTGTTTGTTTATTTGGATGACATTCTCATCTTCTCAAAGTCCCCCCAGCAGCATGTCCAACACATCAGACGGGTGCTGCAGAGGCTCTTGGAGAACCGTCTCTTTGTCAAATCTGAGAAATGTGAATTCCACGTCTCTAAGGTCACCTTCCTGGGCTACGTCATCTCCTGTGGAAGCGTCCAGATGGATCCTAGCAAGGTTCAAGCCGTCTTGAACTGGCCGCGTCCCACGTCAGTTAAGCAGGTTCAGCAGTTCCTGGGATTCGCCAACTTTTACAGATGCTTCATCCGCAACTTCAGCTCTCTTGCTGCCTCCCTCTCCGCATTGACCAAGGGCTCGTCTTTACGGTTCAGTTGGTCTTCTGAAGCGGAACGGGCCTTCCAGGAGCTCAAACAACGCTTCACCTCTGCTCCCATTCTGGTACACCCTGACCCCACCCTGCCCTTTATCGTAGAGGTGGATGCCTCGGATATTGGAGTCGGGGCTGTCCTGTCCCAGCGCTCCCCTGAGGACCAAAAGCTACATCCCTGTGCCTTCTTTTCCCGTCGCCTGAAGCCAGCAGAGAGTAACTACGATGTCGGCAACAGGGAGCTCTTGGCAGTTAAGTTGGCCTTGGAGGAGTGGAGACACTGGTTGGAGGGAGCAGAGCATCCTTTTGTCGTCTGGACCGACCATAAAAATCTGACATATATCCAGGACGCCAAGCGCCTCAACCCTCGGCAGGCCAGGTGGGCTCTCTTCTTTAACCGGTTCAACTTTCTCCTGTCTTACCGCCCAGGGTCTAAGAACCTCAAACCGGATGCCCTTTCTCACCAGTTTGACCCCTCGGAGAAGGACCGGACCCCGGAACCTATCATCCCCAGTTCCTGCATCGTTGCTCCCGTCGCATGGGAGATTGAGACTGTGGTGCAAGGGGCCCAACATCAGGAGGCTGACCCTGGAGGAGGCCCTCCTAATAGCCTTTATATTCCCAGTCAGGTGCGCGCCCAGGTCCTTCAATGGGGCACTCTTCTCGATTGACTGGTCATCCTGGGATCCGTCGGACTCTCGAGTTCCTTAAGAGGAGGTTCTGGTGGCCCTCTATTGAAGCCGACACCCGGGCCTTTGTCTCCGCTTCTCCCGTCTGTGCCCAGAACAAGACATCCCAACAACCTCTGCTTGGTCTCCTGCATCCCTTGCCCATCCCCAGCCGTCCCTGGTCTCATATCGCCCTGGATTTCATCACCGGGCTACCTCCATCTGAGGGATTCACTACCATCCTAGTTGTGGTCGATCGCTTTTCCAAGGCTGCTCACGTTGTCCCTCTTGTCAAGCTTCCCTCTGCCAGAGAGACTGCCCAACTGGTTGTCCAGCATGTCTTCCGCCTCCATGGCTTGCCCCTGGATGTCGTCTCTGACCGTGGTCCCCAGTTCTCATCCAGGTTCTGGAAGGCTTTTTGTTCCCTCCTGGGCGCTTCCGTCAGTCTCTCCTCTGGGTTCCACCTACAGTCTAACGGCCAGACTGAGAGAACCAACCAAGATCTGGAGAGGGTGCTAAGAAGCTTTGTGTCCTCCAATCCTTCCACCTGGAGCAAGTATCTGGTCTGGGCGGAGTACGCACACAATACCCTTCAGAGCTCCTCCACTGGCCTCTCACCTTTCGAATGTCAATATGGCTTCCAACCGCCACTCTTCCCTGAACAGGAGAGGGAGGTAGGAGTCCCGGCTGCCCAGGGGTTCGTCCAATGCTGCCGCCGCACCTGGAGGAGGGTCTGATCCGCCTTGCAGCTCGCTTCTTCTCGGCAGAAAGTGCAGGCTGACCGACACCGCCGCCCAGCTCCTCGGTTCCAGACCGGACAGAAGGTCTGGCTGTCTACCCGGAATCTTCCGCTCCATGTGGAGTCCCGCAAGTTGGCTCCCCGGTTCATCGGACCTTTTAGGATTTTGGAAAAAGTAAACCCTGTGGCCTACCGGCTCCTCCTTCCTCGGTCGATGAAGATACATCCCATGTTCCACGTCTCTCACCTCAAGCCGATACTTACCAGTCCCTTGGTTCCTGCTTCCAGACCTCCCCCCCCGCCCCGCATGATTGATGGTCAGCAAGCCTACACTGTCCGTCGCCTCCTTGATAGTCGCCGGGTTAGGAGGAGCATTCAATACCTGGTCGACTGGGAGGGTTATGGTCCTGAAGAGCGTTCCTGGGTTCTGGCCCGGGACATTTTGGATCCTGAACTCATCAGGGATTTTCGCCGTTGCCACCCTGATCATCCAGGAGGAACGTCAGGAGCCGTTCCTAGGGGAGGGGGTCCTGTGAGGGTGCCGGTTAGTTCCCTCAGTAACCCCTAGATGGCACCTGCACTTGTTTTTTTCCCTTTGCTAATTGTTACTAGTTTCTCCTGTGTTTATTACTTAACTGCCTTTTATCAGGTTTATTGGTTTCACCTGTTTTTGCTTGTATTTACGTTCTGTGGTTTCTTCCCTCTGTGCTCAGTCTTGACAAGCCGTTTGCCTAGTGGTAGCTTGTCTTGAGCTCCTATGTTTGTAACTGTTTACCTGTGTGATTCCAGCAAAGTACTTTTATTTAAGACTGCATACCTGCTTCTCGCCTCGTCTGTCTGCACTTGGGTCCAGAACCAGCCTCGCCCTGACACCTGAACAGTGCTCCCAGCTCACTGTTGTCCTCTACACTACTCCCATCACACTATTTGCCTGCACACTACTCCGAACATACTATTATCTTGCACACTGCTCCCAACACACTATTTTCCTGCGCACTGCTCCCATCATATTAATGCCCTGCACATTGTTCAAAAAACCCTATTGTCCTGCACACTGCTCCCAACGCGCGATTGTCCTGCACACTGCTCCCAACACACTATTTTCCTGCACACTGCTGCCAACACACTATTGTCCTGCACACTGCTCGCAACACACTATTCTCCTGCTCACTGCTCCCAATGCACTATTGTCCTGTACTCTGTACTGTATTGTCCTGCATATGTCTCCCAACTCAGTACTGTCCTGCACAATTACAGAAAACACTACTGACCTGCACACTGCTTGCAACACACTATTGTCATGCACACTGCTCCCAACACACTAATGTCCTGCACACTTCCCCCAACACACTATTGTCATGCACACTGCTCCCAACACACTAATGTCCTGCACACTTCCCCCAACACACTATTGTCATGCACACTTCTCCCAACACAATATTGTTCTGCACATGTCTCCCAACATACTATTGCCCTGCACACTTCTCCAAACACAGTATTGTCCTGCACACTGCTCCGAACACATTTTTTTCATGAACACTGCTCCCAACGCACTAATGTCCTGCACAATTCTCCGAACACACAATTATACTGCACACTTCTCCCAGCACACTAATGTCCTTCACACTGCTTCCAACACACTATTGTCCTGTACACTGCTCCCAACACACTATTGTTCTGCAGAATGCTCCCAACACACTATTGTCCTGCACACTGCTCGCTCACACTATTGTCCTACATATTTCTACCAACACACTTTTGCCCTGCACACTCCTCCCAATACACTATTCTCCTGCACACTTTTCCAAACACACTATTGACCTGCACACTTCTCCAAAACCTCTATTGTCCTGCACAATTCTACCAACACACTCTTGTCTTGCACACTGCTGCCAACACACTATTGTCCTGCACACTGCTCCCAAAACACTATTTTCCTGCACACCGCTGCCAACACACTATTGTCCTGCACACTTCTCACAACACAGTATTGTCCTGCACACTTCACCCAACACACTAATGTCTGGCACAATTCTCCCAACAAACTATTATCCATCACACTGCTCGCAACACAGTATTGTCCTGCACACTGCCGCCAACCCACTATTGTCCTGCTCACTGCTCCCAATGCACCATTGTCCTGAGCACTGCTCCCAACACACTATTGTTCTGCACAATGCTCCCAACACACTATTGTCTTGCACACTTCTCCCAACACAGTATTATCCGGCAAAATTACCCGACACACTGCTGACCAGCACGCTGCTTGCAAGACACTATTGTCATGCACACTGCTCCCAACACACTAATGTGCTGCACACTTATCCCACCACACTATTGCCTGCACACTGCTCCCAATACATTTTTTTCATGAACACTGCTCCCAATGCACTAATATCCTGCACACTTCTCCGAACACACTATTATACTGCACACCTCTCCCAGCACACTAATGTCCTTCACACTGCTCCCAACACACTATTGCCCTGCACAATTCTACCAACACACTCTTGTCCTGCACACTGCTCCCAACACATTAATGTCTTGCACACTGCTCAAAAAATATTATTATCCTGCACACTGCTCCCAACACACTATTGTCAAGTACACTGCTCGTAACACACTATTTTCCTTCACACTGCTGTCAACACACTATTGTCCAGCACACTGCTCGCAACACACTATTGTCCTGCACAATTCTACCAACACACTCTTGTCCTGCACACTGCTCCCAACACACTATTGTCCTGAGCGCTGCTCCCAACACACCATTGTCCTGAACACTACTCCCAACACACTATTGTCATGCACACTTCTCCCAAAACACTATTGTCCTGCACATGTCTCCCAACACACTATTGTCCTGCACACTGCTCCCATAACACTATTATCCTGCACACTGTCCCCAACAAACAATTTTCTTGCACACTGCCCCATGACACTATTGTCCTGCACAATTCCCCAACACACTATTGATCTGCATACTGCTCCCAACACACCATTGTCCTGCAGACTGCTCCCAGCACACTATTGTCCTTGAAACTGCTCCCAACACACAATTGTCCTGCACACTTCTCCCAACACACTATTGTCCTGCACAATTCTAAAAAACACACTCGTGTCCTGCTCACTGCTGCCAACACACTATTGCCCAGCACACTTCTCCCAACGCACTGTCATGCACACTGCTCCCAATGCTATATTGTCCTGAACAATGCTCCCAATACACTATTGTCCTGCACACTGCTCCCAAAACACTATTGTCCTGTGCATTTCTGCAAACTCACTCTTGTCCTGCACACTGCTCCCAACAGACTATTGTCCTGCACACTGCTCCCAACACACTATTGTCCTGCACACTGCTCCCAACTCAGTATTGTCCTGCACCCTGCTCTGAACACACTATTGTCCTGCACACTGCCACCAACACACTATTGTCCCTGTGCATTTCTACCAACACACTCTTGTCCTGCACACTGCTCGCAACACACTATTGTCCTGCACACTTCTCCAAACACACTATTGTCCTGCTCAATTCTCCCAACAAACTATTGACCTGCACATTGCCCCTAACACATTTTTTTCCGGAATATTGCTCCCAACACACTAAAGTCCTGCACACTTCTCACAGCACACTATTATCCTGCACATGGCTCCCAACACACTGGCCCTGAAATTAGGATCGGGTGCTTGCCGTGCGTGCAAGCCCCCGATGTGCACTCACCCTGCGCGCCGACATCTGAAGCCCGGGCCTGCTTGCATTTCCTGTCACTGGCCCGGTTCAGATGTCAGCGCGCAGTGCTTACCTGATCCAGCAGCGTAGTTAGTGCGATGTGCCGGCTTGGATCAGGTGAGCACTGTGCAGCCAATCAGGGGAGGGGAAACTCATTCATGAGTTTGACAGTAAGAGCTGTCAAACTCATGAAAAGTATGGGCTGCCAAAACACTACTTTAACTTTAAATAAAAATTTAAAAAACATCCCACTGATTATATTAACTATAAATAAGTTTAAAAAATGTTTTAAACAATTAATCAATTTTTTGAAAAAAATTATTTTTAAGAAAATAGGGTCTAAAACTAAACTTACTTTACTGTAAATTCTTTAAAAATAACAAACCTGTGGAAAAAGAATGTCTACATTGTACTAAAAGCCCACTTACCTGAAAAACTAAATACTTACGTCTTGTTTTTCAATGCGTAAAGACCGGAGGCCTTTACACGCACGCAACTCGGGAAAAAAAAAGGAACTTCACTGCGCACGCGCTGCCTGTGCAGTCGCGCACGCTCTGCCTCTTAACCCCTTGGGTCAGAGGACAGGAAATGCTGGTTTTCAGCGCATGCGCTGTGCATGCTGAAAACCGGCAATTCCTCCGGGCACACGCGTGAGTACCCCGTCCTTACTCACGCATTGTGCCCGGAATTACTGGGCCACTATTGTCCTGAGCACAGCTCCCAACACACTAAAGTCCTGCACACTGCTCCCAACACATTTTTTCCAGAGCACTGCACTCAACACACTATTGTCCTGCACACTTCTCCAAACACACTATCCTCCAAACACACTATTGTCCTGCACACTGCTCCCAACTCACTACTATCCTGCACAGTGCTCCCAACACACTATTGTCCTGCCCACTGCTCCCAACACACTATTGTCCTGCACACTTCTCCAAACACACTATTGTCCTGCCCACTGCTCCCAACACACTATTGTCCTGCACACTTCTCCAAACACACTATTGTCCTGCAAACTGCTCCCAACTCACTATTGTCCTGCACCCTGCTCCCAATGCGCTGTTGTCCTGCACACCACTCCCAACACACTAATTTTCTACACAGTGCTCCCAACACACTGTTGTCCTGCACACTGCTGCCAACACACTATTGCCCTGCACATTTCTCCAAACACACTATTGAACCGCACATCTCTCCCGACACACTATTTTACTGCACAATTCTGCAAAACCGTTTTATCCTGCACACTGCTCCCAACACACTATTGTCCAGCACATTTCTCCCAACACACTATTGACCTGCACAATTACCCAACACACTACTGACCTGCACACTGCTTGCAACACATTATTGTCATGCACACTACTCCCAACACACTAATGTCCTGCACACTTTTCCTAACAAACTATTCTCCTGCACACTGCTCCCAACACACTATTGTCCTGCACACTGCTTGCAACTCACTATTGTCCTGCACCCAGCTCCCAAAATATTATAATCCAACACATTGATCCCAACACACTATTGTCCTGCACACTGCTTGCAGCTCACTATTGTCCTCCACACTGCTTCCCAACCCACTATTGTCCTGCACACTGCTCTCAAAACTCTATTGTCCCGCACACTTCTCCAAACACACTCTTGTCCTGCACACTGCTCCCAACACACTATTGCCCTACACATTTCTCCAAACACACTATTGTCCTGCACAATTCTCCTGACACACTATTTTACTGCACAATTCTACCAAAACCCTATTATCCTGCACACTGCTCCCAATGCACTATTGTTCTGCACAATTACCCAACATACTACTGACCTGCACACTGCTTGCAACACATTATTTTCATGCATACTACTCCCAACACACTAATGTCCTGCACACTTTTCCCAACAGACTATTGTCTTGCAGACTGATCCCAACACTATTTTAGCGCCTTAAGAGGGCGCCAATTGGGGCGCAAAGCAACTAGCGCCCGGGCGCAGCGATGTTTGTGCCACTCGTGAAATTAACTAGACATTTTGCGGCGACGCTAAACACTACCGCCACGATCTCCTGCGCTGGCAGATCGTGACGTCAGTCGAGTGCGCAACGCCCCGTTAGCGCCCCGGACCGGAAATTGAGTGGCGCCCCCTGCCTTACCGCCTGCCGACAGGTTGAGGGGGGCATTATGCTGTCAGAAAGGGTCTAGGGGAGCGCTATTTAAAGGCGACTGCTTCCTGCCTTTTTTTGTCGGTGATATTTTTGCACCACGCATTCTGAGAGAGAGAGAGAGAGACTTCTGGAGAGATTCAACGCTGTGTGAAGGAGTTTTGGGTACTGAGCAGCACTTTGCAGGTTCATTTTGATTTGCCCTTCCTTACTTCGCCAGCGCTCTGAGGTAGCGTCTCGCTCCTCGGCCTTTGCGCCTTAAGACAGGTGTGAAGCGCCTGATTTAGCGCTCCAATCAGCTCCAGGGGCGATAAAAGCGAAGTTTGCCGTCGGAGGTGCTAATTAGCGCCAGGCGCTAAACTTTGCGCACGGCCGATAATGGCGCCCCAAATGGAGCGACACTGAATTTTTCCCCCTATTTTCCTGCAGACTGCTCACAACCCACTGTTGACCTGAGCACAGCTCACAACACACTAATGTCCTGCACACTGCTCCCAACACACTATTATCCAACACACTGGACTCAACACACTATTGCCCAGCACACTGCTTGCAACACAAAATTGTCCTGCACACAGCTCCGAAAACACTATTATCCAACACACTGATCCCAACACACTATTGTCCTGCACACTGCTTGCAACTCACTATTGCCCTGCACACTCCTCCAAACACACCATCATCCTGCACACTTCTCCAAACACACTATTGTCCTGCACACTGCTCCCAACTTACTATTGTCCTGCAGAATGCTCCCAACACAGTATTGTCCTGCACACTTCTCCAAACACACTATTGTCCTGCACAATTCTCCTAACACATTATTGTACTGCACACTGCTCCCAACTCACTATTGTCCTGCACACTGCACCCAACTCACTATTGCCCTGCACCCTGCTACCAGCGCACTATTGTCCTGCACACTGCTCCCAACACACTATTGTCTGGCACACTGCTCCCAACACACTATTGTCTGGCACACTGCTCCCAACACACTATTGTCCTGCACACTGATCCCAACACACGATTGTCCTGCACACTTCTCCAAACACATTATTGTCCTGCACACTTCTCAAAACACACTATTGTCCTGCACAATTCTCCTAACACATTATTGTACTGCACACTGCTCCCAACTCACTATTGCCCTGCACCCTGCTACCAGCGCACTATTGTCCTGCACACTGCTCCCAGCACACTATTGTTCTGCACAATGCTCCCAACACACTATTGTCCAGCACACTGCTCCCAACACACTAATGTCCTGCACATTTCTCACAACACACTATTATCCTGCACACTTCTCCCAGCACACTGTTGTCCTGCACACTGCTCCTAATACACAATTGTCCTGAGCACAACTCCTAACACACTAATGTTTTGCACTTATCCCAAAACACTATTGTCTGTCACACTGCTCTCAACACACTCTTGTCCTGCGTATTGCTCCCAACACCTTTTTTCCAGAACACTGCACTCAAGACACTATTGTCCTGCACACTTCTCCAAACACACTATTGTCCTGCACACTGCTCCCAACTCACTACTGTCCTGCACAGTGCTCCCAACACACTATTGTCCTGCCCACTGATCCCAACACACTATTGTCCTGCACAATTCTCCTAACACACTATTGTCCTGCACCCTGCTCCCAGCGCACTATTGTTCTGCACAATGCTCCCAACACACTAATTTCCTGCCCACTGCTCCCAACACGCTATTGTCCTGCACAATTTTCCATACACACTATTGTCCTGCACACTACTCTCAACACTATTGTCCTGCACACTTCTCCACACACATTTTTTTCAGGAACACTGCTCGCAACACACTAATGTCCTGCACATTTCTCACAACACACTATTATCCTGCACACTTCTCCCAGCACACTGTTGTCCTGCACACTGCTCCCAATAAGCTATTGTCCTGAACACTGCTGCCAACACACTATTGTCCTGCACACTTCTTCAAACACACTATTATCTGGCACACTTCTGCAAACACACTATTGTCCTGCACACTGCTCCCAACTCACTATTTTCCTGTGCAATGCTCCCAACAGAGTCCTATCCTGCCCAAGCTCCCAACACACTATTGTCCTGCACACTGCTCCCAACACACTATTGTCCTGCACAACTTTCCAAACACACTATTGTCCTGCACACTTCTCCAAACACACTATTGTCCTGCACACTTCTCCAAACACACTATTGTCCTGCACACTGCTGCCAACACACCATTGTCCTGCACAATGCTCCCAACACATTATTGCTCTGCACATTTCTCCAAACACACTATTGTCCTGCACAATTCTCCTGACACACTATTGTACTGCACAAATCTACCGAAACCCTATTATCCTGCACACTGCCCCAACGCACTATTGTTCTGCACAATTTTCCCAACATACTACTGTCCTGCACACTTCTCACAACACACTATTGTCCTGCACAATTACCCAACACACTACTGACCTGCACACTGCTTGCAACACATTATTGTCATGCACACTACTCCCAACACAGTACTGTCCTGCCCACTGCTCCCAAAACACTGTCGTCCTGCACACTGCCCCCAACACACTATTGTCCTGCACACTGCTCCCAACACACTACTGTCCTGCACACTTCTCCAAACACATTTTTTTCAGGAACACTGCTCCCAACACACTAATGACCTGCACATTTCTCAGAACACACTATTATCCTGAACACTGCATTCAAAACACTATTGTCCTGCACACTTCTCCAAACACACTATAGTCCCGCACAATTCTCCTAACGCTATTTTACTGCACACTGCTCCCAATTCACTATTGTCCTGCACACTGCTCCCAACTCACTAATGCCCTGCACCCTGCTCCCATCGCACAACTGTCCTGCACACTGCTTGCAACTCACTATTGCCCTGCACAATGCTCCCAACACACTATTATCCAACACACTGATCCCAACACACTATTGTCCTGCACACTGCTTGCAACACAAAATTGTCCTGCACACAGCTCCCAAAACACTATTATCCAACACACTGATCTCAACACACTATGGTTCTGCACACTGCTTGCAACTCACTGTTGTCCTGCACACTGCTTCCCAACACACTAATATCCTGCAGAGAGCTCCCAACACACTATTGTCCTGCACATTGCTCCCAACACATTATTTCCTGAACACTGCACTCAACACACTATTGTCCTGCACACTTCTTCAAAAACACTATAGTCCTGCACTATTCTCCAAACACACTACTGTCCTGCACACTGCTCCCAACTATTATCCTGCACAATGCTCCTAACACAGTATTTGTGGTAAACCACTTTTATCGTTCACTATCGTTACACTATGGTTATCACTGTTATATCGTTACACTATGGTTATCACTGTTTACACTGTTGTATCACTACACGAGGTCGCCTCTTGTCACGCTGTTATACCTGGGCTGACCACTGCTGACTCCGCCCATGGCTCCACCTACTTGCCCAGGTATAAAGGTGGTCGACTGGCTGGTATTCCTCCTTGTTGGATCCGATCACCCACGAGGGTGGGCTCTGTTATTTAGCCAATAAAAACCTATAGTTACTGTCTTAACTCGTCGCTTTTCATTGGATGAATTGATAGGTATATCAATTTTATTGGCTAAATTTTGAAATGTCTTTAACGGAGCAGCCAAACGACCAGTCAGACGCCCAGCTACAACAGCCACAGCAGCCGGCCTGGCTGCGAGCCCTCCGACCGCCGTACCTGGATCTAAACCCACAGGCAGCAAACTCAGCCCTCGACTTCAAACACTGGCTGAGCTGTTTTGAATCCTACCTGGGAGAATCCGGCGTGCCTCAGAGATCCAAACTAAGAGTTCTGACCGCCCAAGTGAGCCCTAAAGTATTTGCACTCATCCAGGACCTTACTACATACGAGGCCGCCCTCAACCTGCTGAAAGAGCAGTACCGGAGCCCGGTAAATTCTATGTATGCCAGACATCTCCTAAGATCCCGCCCGCAACAGCCAGGAGAGTCTGTAGATGAATTTTTACGGGCGCTACAAACACTCGGCAGGGACTGTGACTTTAAAGCTGTAACGGCTGCAGAAAATACTGAAGAGAATATCCGCGATGCCTTCGTGAAAGGCCTTCGGTCCGACTACTCACGGCAAAGACTGCTCGAATCAAAGGACCTCGACCTGAACACAGCTGCAGCCCTCGCTCGCTCTCTGGAAGTGGCCCATCGGGACCTCGAGGCGTATTCCAGGTACTGTGCTGCGCGACCCTGGGACTCGGGCCCGACCCCGACCGCAATACCCCTCGCATCGCCGCCTCTGGGACCTACCTCAGCATCGGCGTCCCGGACCCGATCGGGACCGCCACCCCTGGTACCGGCTGCGACATCGGAGCCCCGCGATCGGGCCGCCGGCTGCTTTTTCTGTGGCCAGGCGAAACACCCGAGGGCGCGCTGCCCTGCAAGAAACGCGACCTGCTCCGACTGCCATAAGAAAGGCCACTTCGCGAAGGCCTGCAGGGGGAAAGCCACAGACGCCAGCAGTGCCTCATGCGAGTTGTGGGGGCGGCCATCCTTCATCAAGGCCACAGATGCCAGTATCCCCTCGTGTGAGTCGTGGGGCGGCCATCTTTGATCAAGGCCACCGACACCGGTAGTGCCTCATGTGAGTTGTGGGGGCGGCCATCTTCTCCGCCATTTTATGCAACGTCGTGGGCACCGCCATTTTGTTCACCACACTCGACCGCCACCTTGTCTCCAGACCCGACCGCAGCCTCACCCGCAGACTACAGCAGCTCGCTCAGCCATACACTAGCCTCCGTCACACTGGACCAAGCTCGCCCGCATCACCTGTCCAAGTCCATGATGGACATCAAAGTAAACGGCCACGCCATGACCTGCCTGTTCGACAGCGGAAGCACGGAGAGTTTCATCCATCCAGACACGGTGAGCCACTACTCCCTCACTGTCCGGCCAACGTGCAACCGGATCTCGATGGCGTCGAGGTCCCACTCTACAGACATCAGCGGCTACTGTGTGGTGACCCTGTCGGTTAGGGGCACGGAGTATAAAAATTTTAAACTTCTCGTCCTGCCCCAACTCTGTGCTGCCGTCCTACTAGGGCTGGATTTCCAATCCCACCTTCAAAGTGTCACTTTGGCATACGGTGGACCCCTCCCCCCACTCACAGTCGACAACCAACAGCCTTTAAACCACCCACCGCGTACCACCTGCGGCCTATCCACCCTCAGGGTTCCGCCCCCCTCCCTGTTCGCCAACCTCACCCGCGACTGTAAACCCGTCGCTACCAAGAGCAGGCGGTACAGCGCCGGGGACAGAGCTTTTATTAGCTCTGAGGTGCAGCGTCTCCTGAAAGAGGGCATCATCGAGAGGAGCAACAGCCCCTGGCGTGCCCAGGTCATAGTCGTTAAGACCGGCGATAAAAACCGCCTAGTCATCGACTACAGCCAAACCATAAACCGGTACACCCAGCTGGACGCATACCCCCTTCCCCGCATATCTGATATGGTCAATCAGATTGCACAGTACCGAATATTCTCTACCATCGACCTTAAGTCGGCCTACCACCAACTCCCTATCCGCCCTGAGGACCGCCAGTATACCGCCTTCGAGGCGAATGGCCGCCTCTACCATTTCCTTAGGGTTCCCTTCGGCGTCACCAACGGGGTTTCGGTCTTCCAAAGGGAGATGGACCGGATGGTTGACCAGAACGGGCTGCAAGCCACGTTCCCCTATCTAGATAACGTCACCATCTGCGGCCGCGACCGGCAGGACCATGATGTTAACCTGGAGAGATTCCTCCGTACGGCCCAACGGCTGAACCTCACCTACAATAAGGAGAAATGTGTGTTTGACACCTCGCGCCTTGCCATCCTCGGCTGCGTAGTAGAGAACGGAGTCATCGGCCCCGACCCCGAAAGAATGCGCCCCCTCATGGAGCTTCCCCTCCCCCACTGTCCAAAGGCGCTGAAGAGGACCCTGGAGCTCTTCGCCTACTATGCCCAATGGGTGCCGAATTATGCGGACAAAGCCAGACCCCTTATGAAGTCCGCCTCCTTCCCCCTGACGGCAGAAGCGTGCGCAGCCTTCTCCCTCATTAAGGGAGACATTGCTAAGGCCACAATGCACGCGGTGGATGAGTCTATCCCTTTCCAAGTGGAGAGCGATGCATCCGACTTCGCCCTAGCCGCAACCCTTAATCAGGAGGGGAGATCGGTGGCCTTCTTCTCAAGGACCCTCCAGGGCCCTGAGATCCGACACTCCTCGGTCGAGAAGGAGGCCCAGGCGATCGTGGAGGCTGTACGACGCTGGAGGCATTGCCTGGCAGGCAAACGATTTACCCTCCTCACCGACCAGCGTTCGGTCGCTTTTATGTTTAATAACAAGCTGAGGGGCAAAATCAAGAACGACAAGATCTTGAGGTGGAGAATCGAGCTCTCCACCTATGATTATGAGATCTTGTACCGGCCTGGTAAACTGAACGAACCCCCAGATGCTCTATCACGAAGTACATGCGCCAACGCGCAAATTGATAGACTGCAGACCCTCCACAACGACCTCTGCCACCCCGGAGTCACCAGACTTTACCACTTCATTAAGGCCCGCAACCTGCCCTACTCCATCGGAGGAGGTCAGGACCATGACCAGGAACTGCCAAACCTGTGCCGAATGCAAACCGCATTTCTTTAGGCCGGACAGAGCAAGCCTGATCAAGGCCACCCGCCCCTTCGAGCGCTTGAGCATCAATTTTAAGGGGCCCCTCCCGTCCTCTGACCGTAATGTGTACTTCCTCAACATCATTGACGAGTACTCCCTGATATACCTATCAATTCCTCCAATAAAAGGCGAAGAGTTACGAAGGTGACTAAAGGTTTTTATTGACTAAATAACAGAGCCCACTCTCGTGGGTGATCCGATCCAAGCAGGAGGAATACCAGCCAGTCGCTCACCTTTATACCTGGCCTGGTGGGTGGAGCCAAGGCGGAGTCGGCAGTGGTCATCCCAGGTATAGCAGTGTGGCAAGAGGCGACCTCGTACCGTGATACAATAGTGGTCAGTGATACAGTTATAACGAACAGTGGTGAACAGTGCTAACTACTAACAGTGATACGATAGTGAACGTGGTTTACCACATTCACCCCTTGTTTAGAATTAAGTCCGGCGGGGTGAAGTGTACTACCAATTCTGGTAGGTCAGTCTGTCCGGAGGCTTCGTAAGCCTCTCCGATCGCCGCAGCGGTGGTGTTGCCTTATCCGGTGCTGGTGCCTTATCCGGTGTTGATGCTGGTGTTTGCGTGGTCGGCGAGGGCTCGTGGGGTTCCGGCATGCCGTCTACCTGGACTGAGGTTGGGGGGGGTGGTGGCGGTGTTTCCGGATCGGCTGAGGGTGCGAGGTCTCGTAGGGTGACAGTGTCCTCCCGCCCGTCTGGGTACGCCACGTAGGCGTACTGGGGGTTGGCGTGCAGGAGGTTCACCCTCTCGACCAGGGGGTCCGTTTTATGGGTCCTCACGTGTTTCCGCAGCCAGACCGGCCCCGGGGCGGTCAGCCAGGTTGGTAGAGTGGTTCCCGTAGTCGACTTCCTGGGGAAAATGAACATTCGTTCATGGGGGGTGGTGTTAGTGGCCGTGCAAAGTAATGACCGGATGGAGTGCAGCGCTGTCGGGAGGACTTCTTGCCAGCGGGAGGTTGGGAGGCCCTTAGACTTTAAGGCTAAGAGGACGGCCTTCCATACCGTCGCGTTCTCTCTTTCCACCTGACCGTTACCTCTGGGGTTGTAGCTGGTGGTCCTGCTTGCTGCAATACCTCTCTCTAGGAGGAATTGCCGGAGTTCCTCGCTCATGAAGGAGGAGCCCCGGTCGCTGTGTATATAGTTCGGGAACCTGAACAAGGCGAAGAGGGCATTCAGGCACTTAATGACCGTGCTACTGGTCATGTCGGGGCAGGGGAAGGCAAAGGGGAAACGGGAGTACTCATCAACGATGTTGAGGAAGTACACATTACGGTCAGAGGACGGGAGGGGCCCCTTAAAGTCGATGCTCAGGCGCTCGAAGGGGCGGGTGGCCTTGATCAGGCTTGCTCGGTCCGGCCTATAGAAGTGCGGTTTGCACTCCGCACAGGTCTGGCAGTTCCTGGTCATGGTCCTGACCTCCTCGATGGAGTAGGTCAGGTTGCGGGCCTTAATGAAATGGTAGAGTCTGGTGACTCCGGGGTGGCAGAGCTGGTCGTGGAGGGTCTGAAGCCTATCGATATGCGCGCTGGCGCATGTCATTCGTGAAAGGGCATCAGGGGATTCGTTCAGCTTGCCTGGCCGGTACAAGATCTCATAATCGTAGGTGGAGAGCTCGATTCTCCATCTCAAAATCTTGTCATTCTTGATTTTGCCCTTCAGCTTGTTATTCAACATGAAAGCCACCGAACGCTGGTCGGTGAGGAGGGTAAATCGTTTGCCTGCCAGGTAGTGCCTCCAGCGCCGTACTGCCTCCACGATCGCCTGGGCCTCTTTCTCGACCGACGAATGTCGGATCTCGGGGCCCTGTAGGGTCCTTGAGAAGAAGGCCACTGGCCTCCCCTCCTGGTTTAGGGTGGCGGCTAAGGCGAAGTCGGATGCGTCGCTCTCCACCTGAAAGGGGATGGACTCGTCCACTGCGTGCATCGTGGCCTTGGCTATGTCTCCCTTAATGAGGGAGAAGGCCGCGCACGCCTCCTCCGTGAGGGGGAAGGAAGTGGCTTTCAGGAGGGGTCTGGCTTTGTCCGCGTAATTGGGTACCCATTGGGCATAGTAGGCGAAAAGCCCCAGGGTTCTCCTAAGTGCTTTAGGGCAGTGGGGGAGGGGTAGCTCCATGAGGGGGCGCATTCTTTCTGGGTCGGGGCCGATGATTCCGTTCTCCACTACGCAGCCGAGGATGGCAAGGCGCGTGGTGTTAAACACGCATTTCTCCTTATTGTAGGTGAGGTTCAGCCGTTGGGCCGTACGGAGGAATTTCTCCAGATTCGCGTCATGTTCCTGCCGGTCGCGGCCGCAGATAGTGACGTTATCTAGGTAGGGGAATGTAGCCTGCAGTTCGTTCTGGTCAACCATCTGGTCCATCTCCCTTTGGAAGACCGAGACCCCATTAGTGACACCGAAGGGGACCCTAAGGAAGTGGTATAGGTGCCCATTCGCCTCGAAGGCGGTATACTGGCGGTCCTCAGGGTGGATAGGGAGTTGGTGGTAGGCCGACTTCAGGTCGATGGTCGAGAATACTTTATACTGTGCAATCTGATTGACCATGTCAGATATGCGGGGGAGGGGGTATGCGTCCAGCTGGGTATATCTGTTTATGGTCTGGCTGTAGTCGATGACCAGGCGGTTTTTATCGCCGGTCTTTACGACTACGACCTGGGCACGCCAGGGGCTGCTGCTCCCCTCGATAATGCCCTCTTTCAGGAGGCGCCGCACCTCAGAGCTAATGAAGGCTCTGTCCCCGGCGCTATACCGCCTGCTCTTGGTAGCGACGGGTTTGCAGTCAGGGGTAAGGTTAGCAAACAGAGAGGGTGGCGGGACCTTGAGGGTGGAGAGGCTGCAGGTGTTACGCGGTGGGCGGTTTAACGTTTGCTGGTTGTTGACTGTGAGTGGGGGGAGGGGTCCACCGTATGCTAGGGTTACGCTTTGGAGGTGGGATTGGAAGTCCAGCCCTAGTAGGACGGCAGCGCAGAGATGGGGGAGGACGAGGAGTTTAAAGTTTTTATACTCCGTGCCCTTAACCGACAGGGTCACGACACAGTAGCCGCTGATGTCCGTGGCGTGGGACCTCGATGCCATCGAGATTCGGCTGCGCGTTGGTAGGACAGAGAGGGTGTAGTGGCTCACCGTGTCTGGGTGGATGAAGCTCTCCGTGCTTCCGCTGTCGAACAGGCAGGTCGTGGCGTGGCCGTTCACTTTGATGTCCATCATTGACTTGGACAGATGGTGCGGGCGGGCTTGGTCCAGGGTGACGGAAGCTAGTGTGTAGCTGAGCGAGTCGTTGTCATCTGCGGGCGAGGCGGTCGGGCGTGGTGAGTAAAATGGCGTCTCCCACGAGGTAGGGCCCCATGAGGCACTATTGGGGTCGGTTGCCTTAATCAAAGATGGCCGCCCCCATGACTCATGTGTGGGGATGCTGGCCTCAGTTGCCCTAAACAAAGATGGCCGCCCCCATGACTCATGTGTGGGGATGCTGGCCTCAGTTGCCCTAAACGAAGATGGCCGCCCCCATAGTTCGCATGCGGCACTGCTGGCCTCTGAGGATCTGCTCCTGCAGGCCTTGGAGAAGTGGCCTTTCTTCAGGCAGGTTTTACATATGGAGTTCTTGGCTGGGCAGCGCGACCTCGGGTGCTTCTCCTGGCCACAAAAAAAACAGCCGGCGGC
The DNA here is from genome assembly GCF_052327205.1 of Somniosus microcephalus. Taxonomy (NCBI): domain Eukaryota; kingdom Metazoa; phylum Chordata; class Chondrichthyes; order Squaliformes; family Somniosidae; genus Somniosus; species Somniosus microcephalus. The sequence goes on along the minus strand of NC_140987.1, from coordinate 21,290,130 downwards.
CCGATCGCGGATGCCCGATGGCGGGGCCGGTCGGGTCCGGGACGCCGACGCAGAGGTAGGTCCCGGGGGCGGCGCTGGGAAGGGTGCTGTGGTAGGGGTCGGGCCCGAGTCCCAGGGTCGCGAGCAGTACCTGGTGAATGCTTCCTGATCTTGGTGGGCCACTTCCAGGGAGATAGCGAGGGCTTCAGCTTTTTCCATGCTGAGGTCTTTAGCTTCCAGCAGTCTTTGCCGTGAGTACTCGGACCGTAGGCCTTTCAGGAATGCGTCGCGGATATTATCTTCAGTATTTTCGGCTGCCGACACCGATTTAAAGTCACAGTTCCTGGCGAGTGCATATAGCGCCTGTGAGAATTCGGCTACTGATTCTCCTGGCTGTTGCGGCCGTGATCTTAGGAGGTGCCTAGCGTACATGTAGTTTACCGGGGTCCGGTACTTCTGTTTCAGCAGGTTGATGGCGGTCTCGTAGGTAGTCATGTCCTCGATGAGAGTGTATACTCTCGGGCTCAGTTGTGCCTGCAGGACACTTAGTTTGGATGCCTGAGGGACGCTGGATTCTCTCAGGTATGATTCGAAGCAGACCAGCCAGTGTTTAAAGTCTGCGGCTGAGTTTGCTGCTCGTGGGTTCAGGTCCAGGTACGGCGGTCTGAGGGCTCGCAGCCAAGCTGGCTGGTGTGGCTGTGCTCCTGGGAGCTGCGCTGGTGGCTCCTCCGCCGGTTGTGACTCGTTGTCGGACATCATTAAATTTAGTCAATAAAATTGATATACCTATCAATTCCTCCAATAAAAGGCGAAGAGTTACGAAGGTGACTAAAGGTTTTTATTGACTAAATAACAGAGCCCACTCTCGTGGGTGATCCGATCCAAGCAGGAGGAATACCAGCCAGTTGCTCACCTTTATACCTGGCCTGGTGGGTGGAGCCAAGGCGGAGTCGGCAGTGGTCATCCCAGGTATAGCAGTGTGGCAAGAGGCGACCTCGTACCGTGATACAATAGTGGTCAGTGATACAGTTATAACGAACAGTGGTGAACAGTGCTAACTACTAACAGTGATACGATAGTGAACGTGGTTTACCACACTCCCGTTTCCCCTTTGCCTTCCCCTGCCCAGACATGACCAGTACCACGGTCATCAAATGCCTGAACGACCTCTTCGCCGTGTTCGGGTTCCCGAACTATATACATAGCGACCGGGGCTCCTCCTTCATGAGCGAGGAACTTCGCCAGTTCCTACTAGCGAGAGGTATTGCTGCAAGCAGGACCACCAGCTACAACCCCCGAGGGAACGGCCAGGTGGAAAGAGAGAACGCGACTGTCTGGAAGGCCGTTCTCTTAGCTTTAAAGTCCAAGGGCCTCCCAACCTCTCGCTGGCAGGAAGTCCTCCCGGCAGCGCTGCATTCCATCCGGTCACTGCTTTGCACTGCCATTAACGCCACCCCCCATGAACGAATGTTTGTTTCCCCCAGGAAGTCGACTACGGGAACCACGCTACCAACTTGGCTGACCTCTCCGGGGCCTGTCTTACTGCGAAAGCACGCGACGGCCCATAAAACGGACCCCCTGGTCGAGAGGGTGGACCTCCTGCACGCCAACCCCCAGTACGCCTATGTGGCATACCCAGACGGGCGGGAGGACACAGTCTCCTTACGAGACCTCGCACCCTCGGGCATCCCTGAGACACCACCGTTACCACCCACCACCCCCCCAAATCCAGCCCAGGTAGACGGCATGCCGGAACCCCACGAGCCTTCGCCGACCACGCAGACACCAGCATTAACATCGGATACTGCATCACCGCCGCCGCTGCTGCGACGATCGGAAAGGCTTACGAGGCCTCCGGACAGACTGACATACCCGAACTGGTTGTACACTTCACCCCGCCGGACTCAAATCTAAACAAGGGGTGAATGTGGTAAACCACTTTTATCGTTCACTATCGTTACACTATGGTTATCACTGTTATATCGTTACACTATGGTTATCACTGTTTATACTGTTGTATCACTACACGAGGTCGCCTCTTGTCACGCTGTTATACCTGGGCTGACCACTGCTGACTCCGCCCATGGCTCCACCTACTTGCTCAGGTATAAAGGTGGTCGACTGGCTGGTATTCCTCCTTGTTGGATCCGATCACCCACGAGGGTGGGCTCTGTTATTTAACCAATAAAAACCTATAGTTACTGTCTTAACTCGTCGCTTTTCATTGGATGAATTGATAGGTATATCAGTATTGTCCTACCCAATGATCCCAAAACACTATTGCCCTGCACACTTCTCCAAACACACTATTGTCCTGCACACTTCTCCAAACACATTTTGTCTTGCACAATTCCCCTAACACACTATTGTACTGCACACTGCTCCCAACTCACTATTGTCCTGAACACTGCTGCCAACACACTATTGTTCTGCTCACTGCTCCCAACTCACTATTGCCCTGCACTCTGCTCCCAGCACACTATTGTTCTGCACAATGCTCCCAACACAATATTGTCCTGCTCAAATCTCCAAACACACTATTGTCCTGTGCATTGCTCCCAAAACATTTTTTTCCCGCACACTGCACTCAACACACTATTATCCTGCACAATTCTCCAAACACACTATTGTCCTGCACACTGCTCCCAACTCACTATTGTCCTGTACAATGCTCCCAGAGTATTGTCCTGCCCACTGCTCTCAACACACTATTGTCCTGCACACTTCTCTAAACACACTAATGCCCTGCACACTGCTGCCAACACACTATTGTCCTGCACACTGCTCTCAACACACTATTGTCCTGCACACTTCTCCAAACACACTCTTGTCCTGCACACTGCTCCCAACACACTATCGCCCTGCACATTTCTCCAAACACACTATTTTCCTGTGCAATTCTCCCGACACACTATTGTACTGCAAAAATCTACCGAAACCCTATTATCCTGCACACTGCTCCCAACGTACTATTGTTCTGCAAAATTCTCCAAACACACTATTGTTCTGCACAATTCTCCCAACACACTATTGTCCTGCACACTTCTCCCAACACACTATTGTCCTGCACAATTACCCAACACACTACTGACCTGCACACTGCTTGCAACACATTATTGTCATGCACACTACTCCCAAAACACTAATGACCTGCACACTTTCCCAACATACTATTGTCCAACACATTATTGTCATGCACACTATTCCCAACACACTGATATCCTGCACTCTGCACCCAACACACTATTTTCCTGCACGCTGCTCCCAACCAATGTTAACCTGAGCACAGCTCCCAACACACTAATGTCCTGCACACTTCTCCCAACGCACTATTGTCATGCATACAGCTCCCAACTCACTATTGTCCTTCACAAGTCCCCAACACACTACTGTCCTGCACACTGCTCCCAACACACTATTGTCCTGCACACTGCTCCCAACACATTATTATCCAACACACTGATCCCAACATATTATTGTCCTGCACACTGCTTGCAACTCACTATTGTCCTGCACAATGCACCCAACACAATATTATCCAACACGCTGATCCCAATACACTATTGTCCTGCACACTGCCTGCAACACAAAATTGTCCTGCACACAGCTCCCAAAACACTATTAACCAACACACTGACCCCAACTCACTATTCTCCTGCACAGTGCTCCGAACAGAGTTTTGTCCTGCCCACTGATCCCAACACACTATTGTCCTGCACACTTCTCCCAACTCACTATTGTCCTGCACACTGCTCCCAACACACTATTGTCCTTCACACTGCTCCCAACACACTATTGTCCTGCACACTTCTCTAAACACACTATTGTCCTGCACACTTCTCCTAACACACTATTGTACTGCACACTGCTCCCGACACACTATTGTCCTTCACACTGCTCCCAACTTACTATTGCCCTGCACCCTGCTCCCAACACACTATTGTCCTGCACCCTGCTCCGAACACACTATTTGCCTGCCCACTGCTCCCAACACACTATTATCCTGCGCATTTCTACCAACACACTCTTGCCCTGCTCAATTCTCCAAACACACTATTGTCCTGCACACTTCTCCAAACACATTTTTTTCAGGAACACTGCTCGCAACACACTAATGTCCTGCACATTTCTCACAACACACTATTATCCTGCACACTTCTCCCAGCACACTGTTGTCCTGCACACTGCTCCTAATACACTTTTGTCCTGAACAGTGTTCCCAACACACTATTGTCATGCACACTGCTCCCAACACACTATTGTCCTTCACACTGCTCCCAACACACTTTTGTCCTGAACAGTGTTCCCAACACACTATTGTCCTGCACACTTCTGCAAACACACTATTGCCCTGCACATTGCTCCCAACTCACTATTGCCCTGTGCAATGCTACCAACAGAGTATTGTCCTGCCCATGCTCCCAACTCACTATTGCCCTGTGCAATGCTACCAACAGAGTATTGTCCTGCCCATGCTCCCAACTCACTATTGTCCTGCACACTGCTCCCAACACACTATTTTTCTGCACAATGCCCCCAACACACTATTCTCCTGCACAACTTTCCAAACACACTATTGTCCTGCACACTTCTCCAAACACACTATTGTCCTGCACACTGCTGCCAACATACAATTGTCCTGCACTCTACTCTCAACACACTATTGTACTGCACACTTCTCCAAACACACTCTTGTCCTGCACACTGCTTCCAACTCACTATTGCCCTGCACATTTCTCCAAACACATTATTGTCCTGCACAATTCTCCTGACACACTATTGTACTGCACAAATCCTCTACATTGGGGAGACCAAACGCAGATTGGGAGACCGCTTTGCGGAACACCTCCGTTCAGTCCGTAAGGGTGACCCCGAGCTTCCGGTCGCCTGTCATTTCAATTCACCGCTCCATTCCCACTCAGACCTCACCGTCCTCGGCCTCTTGCATTGTTCCACGGAAGCTCAGCGTAAGCTCGAGGAACAGCACCTCATCTTCCGATTAGGCACTTTACAGCCTTCCGGACTCAATATCGAGTTCAACAACTTCAGATCATAACCTCAGCCCCTATTATATTTTTATATTTTTTATCCACACTTTTGGTTTGTGCCTTTTCCTTTTTTTCCTCTCTCCCACATGGCAGCTGTCTTTCACTCTGCCAGCGCATTTCACACTTCATCGAGAGCCATTGTCTGTTTCTTTACCTGTCCTATTACCATCTCGTCTCACCTTGAATATCTCTTAATGTCTCTTCTTTCATCCCCTCCCCCATTTCCCAGCCCCCAAACTGCCTTTTAATCTGTTTCATTTCCTGCCTTTTCTCTCAGTTCTGTAGAAGGGTTTCGACCTGAAACGTTGACTCTATTTCTCTCTCCACGGATGTTGCCTGGCCTGCTGAGTTTTTCCAGCGTTTTCTGTTGTGATTTCGGATTTCCAGCATCCGCAGTATTTTGCTATCGTATAAAATTGCCTGAGGTCTGGTCTTCATTTTCTTCAAACCCTTTTATTAGTTATAAAAAATGTTGGGGAGATTTGGCAAAAAAAGGTCATGCGATGAAACCATCAACCAAAGTGGACAACCTGATAGAGGTTGTTAAGATTATGAAAGGGTTTGATAGGGTAGAGGTAGAGAAGATGTTTCCACTTGTGGGGAGACCAGAACTAGGGGCCATAAATATAAGGTAGTCACGAACAAATCCAATCGGGAATTCAGGAGAAACCTCTTTACTCAAACAGAGTGGTGAGAATGTGGAGCTCGCTACCACAGAGAGAGAGAGTGGTTGTGGCGAAAAGCATAGCTGCGTTTAAGGGGAAGCTAGATAAGTACAGGAGGGAGAAAGGAATAGAAGGATAGGCAGATAGGGTGAGATGAAGAGTGGTGGGGAGGGGACTAAACATAACAAGGAGACCAACAAAATAAAAACAGATTATCTGGTCATTATCACATTGCTGTTTGTGGGAGCTTGCTGTGCGCAAATTGGCTGCCACGTTTCCCACATTTCAACAGTGACTCCACTTCAAAAATAGTACTTCAATGGCTGTAAAGCGCTTTGAGACGTCCGGTGGTCGTGAAAGGTGCTATACAAATGCAAGTCTTTCTTTCCTGTGGAGCATAAATAAGCACGGAATAACAACAGAAAATGCTGGAAAAACTCAGCAGGCCAGGCAACATCCGTGGAGAGAAAATAGAGTCAACGTTTCGGGTCAAAACCCTTCGTCAAGACTGAAGAAGCACAGGAAATGAAATAGATTAAAAGGCCAGTTTGGGGGCGGGGAGAGAACAAAAGAGAAGTGAAGAGACATTAAGAGGTATTCAAAACCAGACGAGATGGTGATAGGACTAGTGGAGGCAAAAGACGGCTCTAGATTAGGTGTGAAATGCGCTGGCAGAATGGGAAACAGCTGCCACGTGGGAGAGGAAAAAAGGCGGGGGGGGGGAAGGGCCAAAACAAAGGTATGGATAAAAAATATAAGTAAAAATGTAATAGGGGCTGAGGTTATGATCTGAAATTGTTGAACTCGATATTGAGTCCGGAAGGCTGTAAAGTGCCTAATCGGAAGATGAGGTGCTGTTCCTCGAGCTTCCGCTGAGCTTCCGTGGAACAATGCAAGAGGCCGCGGACGGTGAGGTCTGAGTGGGAATGGAGCGGTGAATTAAAGTGACAGGCAACCGGAAGCTCGGGGTCATCCTTCCGGTCGCCTGTCATTTTAATTCACTGCTCCATTCCCACTCAGGCCTCACCGTCCGCGGCCTCTTGCATTGTTCCACGGAAGCTCAGCGTAAGCTCGAGGAACAGCACCTCATAGAAACATCGAAGATAGGAGCAGGAGTAGGCCATTCGGCCCCTCGAGCCTGCTCCGCCATTCAATGAGATCATGGCTGATCATCCAAATTCAGTACCCTCCCCATATCCCTTGATCCCTTTAGCCTTAAGAAATATATCCAACTCTTTTTTGAATATATTTAATGAACTGGCCTCCACCGCCCTCTGTGGCAGAGAATTCCACAGGTTCACCACTCTCTGGGTGAAGAAATTCCTCCTCATTTCAGTCCTAAATGGCTTACCCCTTATCCTTAGACTATGACCCCTGGTTCTGGACTCCCCGGCCATCAGAAACATCCTTTCTGCATCTAGTCTGTCCAGGCCTGACAGAATTTTATAGGTTTCGATGAGATCCCCTTTCAATCTTCTAAACTCCAGTGAGTATAAGCCCAATCGACACAATCTCTCCTCATACGTCATTCCTGCCATCCCAGGTATCAGCCTGGTGAATCTTCGCTGCACTCCTTCCATGGCAACAACGTCCTTCCTCAGGTAAGGCGACCAAAACTGCACACAATACTCAAGGTGCGGTCTCACCAAGGCCCTGTACAACTGTAGCAAGACATCCTTGTTCCTGTACTCGAACCCTCTTGCTACGAAGGCCAACATACCATTTGTCTTCTTAACCGCCTGCTGCACCTGCATGCTTACCTTCAGTGACTGGTGCACAAGAACACCCAGGTCTCTTTGCACTTCCCCTCTCCCAATCTATTGCCATTCAAATAATAATCTGCCTTCCTGTTTTTGCCACCAAAGTGGATAACCTCACATTTATCCACATTATAGTGCATTTGCCATGTTTCTGCCCAATCACCCAACCTGTCCAAATCGTACTGGAGTTTCACGACATCCTCCTCACAGCTTACTCTCCCACCCAGCTTTGTGTCGTCTGCAAATTTGGAGATATTACATCCAATTCCCTCGTCCAGATCATTAATATATATTGTGAACAGCTGGGGTCCTAGGACCGATCCTTGCGGTACCCCACTAGTCACTGCCTGCCACTCGGAAAACGACCTGTTTATTCCAACTCTTTGCTTTCTGTCCGCCAACCAGTTCTCTATCCAAGTCAATACCTTGCCCCCAATCCCATGTGCCTTAATTTTGCATGCTAATCTCTTATGTGGGACCTTATCGAAAGCCTTCTGAAAGTCCAAATACACCACATCCACTGGTTCTCCCTTATCTATTTTATCAGTTACATCCTCAAAAAATTCCAGTAGATTAGTCAAGCATGATTTACCTTTTGTAAATCCATGTTGACTTTGTCCGATCCTGTCACTGCTTACCAAGTGCTCTGCTATTACATCTTTTATAATAGATTCTAGCATTTTCCCCACTACCGATGTCAGGCTATAATTCCCAGCTTTTTCTCTACCACCTTTTTTGAATAGTGGGGTAACATTAGCTACCCTCCAATCCATGGGTACTGTTCCAGAGTCTATCGAGTTCTGGAAGATGACCAGTAATGCATCTACTATTTCTAGGGCCCCTTCCTTAAGTACCCTGGGATGTAGATTATCAGGCCCTGGGGATTTATCGGCCTTCAGTCCCATCAATTTTCCTAACACCATTTTCCTACAAATACTGATTTCTTTCAGTTCCACCCTTTCATCAGACCCTATGTTCCCCGGCATCTCTGGGAGGTTATTTGTGTCCTCCTTTGTGAAGACAGAACCAAAGTATGAATTTAGTTGGTCTGCCATTTCTTCGTTTCCCATGATAAATTCCCCTGATTCTCACTGCAAGGGACCTACGCTTGACTTCACCAATCTTTTTCTTTGCACATATCTATAAAAGCTTTTACAGTCAGTTTTTATGTTCCCTGCAAGCTTACTCTCATACTCTATTTTCCCTTTCTTAATTAATCCCTTTGTCCTCCTTTGTTGAATCCTAAACTGCTCCCAATCCTCAGGATTATTGCTTTTTCTGGCCAATTTATATGTCCTCTCCTTGGATCTTATGCTATCCCTAATTTCCCTTGTTAGCCACGGTTGAGTCTCCTTTTTTGTTTTATTTTTATGCCAAACTGGGATGAACAAATTCTGTAGCTCATCCATTCGGTCTTTGAATGTTTGCCATTGCCTATCCACCGTCAACCCTTTGTGTGCCATTCCCCAATCAATCCTACCCAACTCACTCCTCCCATCGTAGTGTCCTTTATTTAAATTGAGGACCCTAGTCTCTGAGTCGACTACTTCATTCTCCATCTTAATGAAGAATTCGATCATATTATGATCGCTCCGACACAAGGGGCCTCGTACAACAAGATTGCTAATTAATCCTTTCTCGTTACATAATACCCAGTCTAACTTTACAGCCTTCCGGACTCAATATCGAGTTCAACAATTTCAGATCATAACCTCGGCCCCCATTATATTTTTACTTATATTTTTTTTATCCACACCTTTGTTTTGGCCCTCCCCCCCCCCGCCTTTTTTCCTCTCCCACATGGCAGCTGTCTCCCATTCTGCCAGCACATTTCACACCTAATCTAGAGCCGTCTTTTGTCTCCACTAGTCCTATCACCATCTCGTCTGGTTTTGAATACCTCTTAATGTCTCTTCACTTCTCTTTTGTTCTCTCCCAGCCCCCATACTGGCCTTTTAATCTATTTCATTTCCTGTACTTCTTCAGTCTTGATAAAAGGGTTGTGACCCAAAACGTTGACTATTTCTCTCTCCAGGGATGTTGCCTGGCCTGCTGAGTTTTTCCAGAATTTTCTGTTGTTATTTCGGATTTCCAGCATCTGCAGTATTTTGCTATCATAAATAAGCTCGGACCAGTTGGGCCGAATGGCCTGTGTCTGTGCTGCAAATTCCATGACTCCCAGTCTCACAGGAGCTGGATATTTTTTTAAGCCCAGCCTGTACCAAAACAAAACCCCAAAAATGCACATGAATGACATGATTGAGTTTCAATCCAATTGCACTCATTGCAATCCCACGTTGCATCGAGCCCAGGTCTAACCTATTCGGTAATGCACCAAAATCTGGATCCAATCCCGCCCTCTCCACACACAGGAAAAAATGCAGTGAGACTTTAAAAAAAAACACAAACTGCCTCCTATTAAACAGAAACTTTTAGCAATGAGCTCCGATCAAGCGTTGAGCGAGTCCAACGCATGCGTTAGAAAGTTTTTTTTTGAAAAGGGTGAAATATGACACCGCTTCCTGATTCTCCTCTTCTTCCTCCTCAGATTCCAGAGCAGAGAGTGAAAAAAAACACAAGCATATTTTTTTTTAGACGAGGGAAGAAGGCCGAGTGGGAAGCAGACACAAAACCAGATCCGCCCGAGCCACAGGAATTTCAGCTGCTGCAGAATTGCGGGGAGGCTTCGCCCTGGCCCTGGACAATTGGCAGGAAGAGCGAGCGAGCGAGCGAGCAAAAAGACAAGGTACCACCCATCCGCACCATTCACTCCACAAGTCTTTGGGGTTTTAAAAAAAATACAAAGGGAACTCGGCCAGTGTCTGTAAGGCGGATAGACGGCGTTCATGGCCTTGGGTTTGAGACCTTTGGTCAGGATCGTTTGCATTGTAAATTCCCTGCATTGCAACATGTTCAGAGCACTTCTTCATTGGCTGTAAAGCGCGTTGGGACGTCCTGAGGTCGTGAAATGGCTACAGAAATGCAAGTCTTTCTCTCTCTCTCTCTCCTTCTCAAGTGTCAGCTGTGACTCAGTGGGTAGCACAACGTGTCTCTCTGAGTCAGAATGGCCGTGGATTCAAGTCCCCACTCTTCTTCTTCTTGGGCAGTCCCTCGGAACCGAGGATGACCATTAAAAATGAGTTCTCAGGTGACTGTTGAGTCCAATGCGGGACCGACAGTCTCTGTCACAGGTGGGGCAGACGGTGGTTGAAGGGGCGGGTGGGCGGGGTGCTTGGGTTGCCGTGCGCTCCTTGCGCTGCCTGCGCTTGGCTTCTGCTTGCTCCCGGTGAAAAGACTCGAGGTGTTCGGCGCCTTCCCGGATGCTTCTCCTCCACTTTGTGCGGTCTTGGGCCAGGGATTCCCAGGTGTCGGTGGGGATGTTACACTTTTTTAAGGAGGCTTTGAGGGTGTCCTTGAAGCGTTTCCTCTGCCCACCTGCGGCTCTCTTGCTGTGCCGGAGCTCCGAGTAGAGCGCTTGTTTTGGGAGTCTCGTATCGGGCATGCAGACAATGTGACCCGTCCATCGGAGCTGATCGAGCGTGGTCAAAGCTTCGTTGCTGGGGATGTTGGCCTGAGCAAGAACACTGATGTTGGTGCGCCTATCCTGCCAATGGATTTGCAGGATCTTGCGGAGGCAGCGTTGGTGGTACCTCTCCAGTGCTTTGAGATGCCTGGTGTACATGGTTCATGTCTCTGAGGCATACAGCAGGGTGGGTATCACTGCTGCTCTGTAGACCATGACGTCTGCCCTTGTTGACAGTAGGCTCCTGAGGTATGGAAAGTGGTCCACGTTGCCCAAGGCCTTGTCGTGGATTTTGGTAATCGGGGGGCAGTACTGTGTGGCGGGGGCAGGTTGGTAGAGGACCTTTGTCTTACGGATGTTTAGTGTAAGGCCCCACTACCAGAGACTAGAGCGCGTAAAGCTAGGCTGACACTCCCAGTGCAGTGCTGAGGGTAGTGCCGCTCTGTTGGAGGTGCCGTCTTTCGCATGAGACGTTAAAGCGAGGCCCCTGTCTGCTCTCTCAGGTGGACGTAAAAGAACCCGTGGCACTATTTCGAAGAAGAACAGGGGAGTTCTCCCCGGTGTCCTGGCCAATATTTATCCCTCAACCAACATCACTAAAAACAGATTATCTGGTCATTTTCACATTGCTGTTTGTGGGAGCTTGCTGTGTGCAAATTGGCTGTCACGTTTCCTACATTACAACAGTGACTGTACATCAGAAGTACTTCATTTGGGTGTAAAATGCTTTGGAACGTCCTTCAGTACTGCGAAGTGTCAGGCTGGATTTTGTGCTGACGTCTCGTGGGGTGGGACTTGAACCCACAACCTTCTGATTCAGAGGTGAGAGTGCTACCCACTGAGCCACGGCTGAATAGTAGCATCTGTAGGTGACAATGGCATGTATGAGGATTTTAACAGCGATTGGGGGGGTATTAACATAGAAACATAGAAGATAGGAGCAGGAGTAGGCCATTTGGCCCCTCGAGCCTGCTCCGCCATTCAATGCGATCGTGGCTGATCATCCAAATTCAGTACCCTGTCCCTGCCTTCTCCCCATACCCCTTGATCACTTTAGCCTTCAGAAATATATCCAACTCCTTCTTGAATATATTTAATGTATTGGCTTCTACTGCCTTCTGTGGTAGGGAATTCCACAGGTTCACCACTCTCTGGGTGAAGAAATTCCTCCTCATTTCTGTCCTAAATGGCCTACACCTTATCCTTAGACTGTGACCCCTGGTTCTGGACTCCCCGACCATCGGGAACATCCTTCCTGCATCTAGTCTGTCTAGTCCTGTTAGAATTTTATAAGTTTCAATGAGATCCCCTCTCATTCTTCTAAACTCCAGTGAATATAAGCCCAATCGACCCAATCTCTCCTCATACGTCATTCCTGCCATCCCAGGTATCAGCCTGGTGAATCTTCGCTGAACTCCTTCCATGGCAAGAACATCCTTCCTCAGATAAGGCGACCAAAACTGCACACAATACTCAAGGTGTGGTGGAGGTGGAAGTAAGTGGTCTTTGTGGTCACCTCTTGGTGTATATACACGAGAGAGAGAGAGGAGAAAGGGACAGAAACCGCTTCAGTACAGGCTGATAAATACTGCTTACGTGAACGTTTTGAATCTGGCCGAAGATGCAGCTCGTTCTGAGGATGACGATAGACGGTAGGCCTGTGTTGGTACAGTTTTGATAAATTTGTTCTGTCAGTGGGTAAAGGTTACCCCAGTGACTGCCATCCATTGGATGGTGATATTTGGTTCTAGCAAAGTCTTGCCTGATAGGAAATCGGGCCTCGCTGGAGCTGCCGTTAAAACCTGACCGAAGCAACCGACTTGGCCAGAGATGGAGCCTGCTGCCTGCACGGGGTAACGGAGCTGCGTCTGGATTGAGGAAGCTGGTGTCGATTGGGGTACAGTCCTGCAGCTGCTGGGCACCGTTTAGCACTTCCTCTGAGGGGCCCTTATCCATGTGTGAGCCCTGACGGTGAGTGTCGGCAGGACACTTGATCTTGTGGGGCCTCCCACTTGCCAGTAGAACAGAAGACCCGTCGGGTTGTAGTCGAATTTCCTTTCAAAAACAACAACTTGCATTTATATAGCGCCTTTAACGTTGTAAAACGTCCCAAGGCGCTTCACAGGAGCAATTATCAAATAAAATTTGACACTGAGTCACATAAGGAGATATTAGGACAGGCTTGGTCAAAGAGGTAGTTTTTAAGGAGCGTCTTAAAGGAGGGAAGAGAGGTTTAGCGAGAGAAATTCAGAGCTGAGGGCCCAGGCAGCTGAAGGCACGAATGCCAATGGTGGAGCGACTTAAAATCAGGGAATGTGCAAGAGACCAGAATTGGAAGAGTGCAGGGATTTTGGAGGGTTGTGGGGCTGGAGGAGATTACAGAGATAGGGAAGTGGGGGGGAAGCCATGGAGGGATTTGAAAACAAGGATGAGAATTTTAAAATTGAGGTGTTTCCGGACCGGGAGCCAGTGTAGGTCAGCGAGCACAGGGGTGACGGGTGAACGGGACTCGGTGCGAGTTAGGACACGGGGCAGCAGAGTCTTGGATGAGCTGAAGTTTACGGAGGGTTGTGGGCAGCGGAGGTTGATGGCAGCTCAATAGCCCAGTCCACATTGTAGCCCCACAAAGGTCCATCATGCTGTGCTGACTAAACTTGCTTTGTTCTTTGAAAGGACCACAGGAATGGGCGTGCAAGTGCTTTACAGTCTTGAAAGAGAGTATATAAGGAGGATCCTCACCACAGTACATCCCATTAGGGAATTAAGGAAAAGCCGGATTATTATGTCAAAGCACAAGAAGAAAGTTTGGACCAGAGGACATAATTAGAAGCTAGAGAAATAGATTACAGAGGAAGATTGGAGCACTGCAAGTGGTGTCTCAGGGATCTGGGAGCCATAGTCAGTGGATGTTTGGCAACAGCGGAAGGGGTACTGGGGCCTGGGAGCATCGGGAAAATGGGGTCCCTGCATGTGGGACTACTGGGAAAGGCCCTGGAATAAATGGTAGGATGCTCCGGGGTGCAGGGGTGGTGTTCAAGCACTTTCAGGATTAGGGAGAGGGGTTTTGGGGTGTGGGAGCACTGAGAGGGTTCTGGCACTCTTGGAGACCTGGCAGTGTTGGTGGGGGTTGGTGGTGTTCTGATAGGATTGAGGGGGAAAGTGGGAACAAGGGAATGGAGGCTCTTCTGGGGAAACCTCAGAACCTTACAATTTAATACAGGGAAATGTATCAGCCATTGACACTTTGGACACAGTTCCTTCTTGTACATGATAAAGAACAGCAATCCCAACAACTGAACCTTGTGGCATCTGTTGGTAACAGGCTGCCTACCATATATCTGCCCATGCACTACTATTTGGTGTTGTCTATCAACCAACCATTTGCCAGTCTATTCTAATACATTCCCATTGATTCCATGGACTTGGACCTCAGGTAGTACATGAGGATTTGAGTATAAGAGTAAAGATGTCTTACTGCAATTATATAGGGCCCTGGTGAGAACACACCTGGAGTACTGTGTACAGTTTTGGTCTCCTTACTTAAGGAGGGATATACTTGCCATGGAGGGAGTGCAACGAAGGTTTACCAGACTGGTTCCTGGGATGGGGGGATTGTCCTATGAGGAGAGATTGAGTAGACTAGGCCTATATTCTCTAGAGTTTAGAAGAATGAGAGGTGATCTCATAGAAACATACAAAATTCTCACAGGGCTTGACAGGGTAGATGCAGGGAGGATATTTCCCCGGGCTGGGGAGTCTCGAACCAGGGGTCACAGTCTCTGAATAAGGGGTCGGCCATTTAGGACTGAGATGAGGAGAAATTTCTTCACTCAGAGGGTGGTGAATCTTTGGAATTCTCTACCCCAGAGGGCTGTGGAGGCTCAGTCATTGAGTATATTCAAGACAGAGATCAATAGATTTTTGAATATTAAGGGAATCAAGGGATATGGGGATAGTGCAGAAAAGTGGAGATGAGGTAGAAGATCAGCCATGATCTTATTGAATGGCGGAGCAGGCTCGAAGGGCCAAATGGCCTACTCCTGCTCCTATTTCTTATGTTCTTAGTAGCCCATTATGTGGGACAGTGTCAAATGCCTGCCTAAAATCCAGGTCAATTTAAGGTAATTGGTAGAAGAACCAGAAGGAAGTTGACTTTTTTTTTAAACGCAGCGAATTGTTACGCTCTGGAATAGACTGCCTGAAGGGTGGTGGAAGCACCAACCTTCAAAAGGGAATTGGATAAATACATGAAGGGGAAACATTTGCATCACCATGAGGAAAGAGCGAGGAGGAGTGGGATTAATTGGATCGCTCTTTCAAAGATGGGCTGAATGGCCTCTTTCTGTGCTAATGTAAGAAGTCACACAACACCAGGTTATAGTCCAACAGCTTTATTTGAAATCACAAGCTTTCGGAGCACTGCTCCTTCGTCAGGTGAAGTGGAGAGATGCATAAAAACACAGCTTATATAGTCAGAGAATAATGTCAGATGTTTACAGGTAATCTTTCTAACTGCCATTTATCACACCTCGGCAGAGAGATAATCACAGCAATCACAGGTGTGAATAGTGTCCAAACAGGTTAGTCAGGAAAACATTACATCAAAGAACAATGAGGTGGGGTCACAAGGGGTCAAATGTTGCAGATGCTGGGGTCTGTATGAAAAACAAAAAAAGACAAAAAACATTTTTTTTGCTGGAAATCACAGCAGGTCCGGCCGCATCTGTGTGGAGAGAACAAGCCAACGACGACTCGAGTCTGGATGACCCTACGTCAGGTGGGGTTACATGTAGCGTGACATGAACCCAAGATCCGGGTTGAGGCCGTCCTCATGGGTGCGGAACTTGGCTATCAGTTTCTGCTCGACGATTAATGCTTATCCGAAGATCGGAGGCTGAATGTCCTTGACTGCTGAAGTGTTCCCCGACTGGGAGGGAACACTCCTGCCTGGCGATTGTTGCGCGGTGTCCGTTCATCCGTTGTCGCAGTGCTGTAATATTCTATGACATCCAATGTCTCTCCTCGATCTACTAGGTTCGTTTCTCTTCAAACTAATGCAGTAAATTAGTGAAGCCTCCCACTCCTAAAACCATGCTGTCTATCACCCACTGAGTATATTAGTAGACGTGGGCTACTGATTTAATGATCCACGGTGTGTAGCACACTGGTGAATACCCATTGGCACTTTAAACAACTGCTCAGCCTCTCCTCCGTGACGTGCTGCTCGGAATGTCTAGTGTCATAAAGAGAGCATTAGCGCTTTTATTTTGTTCCATTCATTGCTCTTGGCCCAGAACCCTACATTCTTGTGTGGCGCACAATCGCTCGATCATTTACAGCTCACAAGTTCTGGACAATTAGCAGCCCATTAGGGGGAAGCATGGCATGTATCGTGTGGAAGGAGGCCATTCAGCCCATCGTGCCCATGCCAGCTCTCTGAGAGAGAACTATCCACTGTGTCCCATTCCCCCACCCGTTCCCTATACCCATTTATTCACTTCCCTTTTAAAAGCTATAATGGATACTGCTTCCATCCCTGTTTCTGGCAGGGCATTCCATGTCCTAATGACCCTCCGCCTGAAACAATTCTAACCTCTACCTTCATTCTGCTGGTGATCTTCAATTTCCGCCCTCTCGTTGACTCGTTGGTCAGATAAATAGTTTTTGATAAATCTGTCAAAATTTTGAACGCCTTCATCCGATCTCCTCTTAACCTTCTTCAGCTCTAATGAAAAGAGCCCCAGTTTCTCTCGTCTTTCCTCCTAATTAAACCCATATCCCTGGTATCACCTTAGTCAGTCTCTTCTGCACCCCTTCCTTGGCCTTGACATCCTTCCGAAAGTAAGGCAGCCTAAACTGGACGCAATAGTCTCACTGCAGTATAACCAATGATCTGTATAGGGTTAGCATTAGCTCTTTGCTTTCGTACCCTGTGCCCCTCCCATTAAAATAAAGCTTAGGATCACATTTGTTCTCCTTTAACAGCTTCATCAGCTTCTCCTCCCAGTTAAGTTGCGGTTTTCAAAAGCAGAATTTGATTCCTTTAAACCAGAGGTTCCTGAACTGCAGGTGGGCGGGGGGGGTTATCGGGGAGTGGGGGGGGGGTTATCGGGGTGTGTGGGGGGTTATCGGGGTGTGTGGGGTTATCGGGGGGGGTTATCGGGGTGTGGGGGGTTATCGGCGGGGGGTTATCGGGGTGTAGGGGGTTATCGGGCTGTGGGGGGTTTTATCGGGGGGGTTATCGGGGTGTGGGGTTTATCGGGGTGTGGGGTTTATCGGGGTGTGGGGTTATCGGGGTGTGGGGGGTTATCGGGGTGTGGGGGTTATCGGGGTGTGGGGGGGTTATCGGGGTGTGGGGGTGTTATCGGGGTGTGGGGGTGTTATCGGGGTGGGGGTGTTATCGGGGTGTGGGGTGTTATCGGGGTGTGGGGTGTTATCGGGGTGTGGGGGTGTTATCGGGGTGGGGGGGTTATCGGGGTGTGGGGGGTTATCGGGGTGTGGGGGGGTTATCGGGGTGTGGGGGGTTATCGGGGTGTGGGGGGGGGTTCCCGGTCACCTGTCACTTTAATTCACCGCTCCACTCCCACTCTGATCTCTCTGTCCTCGGCCTATTACATTGTTCCAATGTAGTTCAACGTAAGCTCGAAGGTAAGCATGCAGGTGCAGCAGGCGGTTAAGAAGGCAAATGGTATGTTGGCCTTCGAAGCGAGAGGGTTTGAGTACAGGAACAAGGATGCCTTGCTGCAGTTGTACAGGGCCTTGGTGAGACCACATCTTGAGTATTGTGTGCAGTTTTGGTCGCCTTATCTGAGGAAGGATGTTCTTGCCATGGAAGGAGTTCAGCGAAGATTCACCAGACTGATACCTGGGATGGCAGGAATGATGTATGAGGAGAGATTGGGTCGATTGGGCTTATACTCGCTGGAGTTTAGAAGAATGAGAGGGGATCTCATTGAAACTTATAAAATTCTGACATGACTGGACAGACTAGATGCAGGAAGGATGTTCCCGATGGTCGGGGAGTCCAGAACCAGGGGTCACAGTCTAAGGATAAGGGGTAAGCCATTTAGGACAGAGATAAGGAGGAATTTCTTCACCCAGAGAGTGGTAAACCTGTGGAATTCTCTACCACAGAAGGCAGTAGAGGCCAGTACATTAAATATACAGGAAACTGGTTTATCCGGAGGTTGTATGTCCGGAATACTCGATCTAACGGCAAAAATCAGGAGCCGTTTTCTATAAGTTTTTTTAGTTCTCGGTCTTTTTTTTCCCAGTCAGACACTGCAAGGTCTGTAGCTATAGCAATAGCTTCAGCTAGAGACGCTTGCAGCTGCCTCTTTAGAAGCTGTTGCTAAGCAACAGTGTTTGTTGTCAGATACGGAGATGAAAACCTCCGTATGCTTCAACATTAGCTTTGTATGTCCGGCAGTTTTGATAGATCGGCAACACGCCGGTCCCGTCGGTGCCGGATATCACAAAGTTTCCTGTGTTCAAGAAGGAGTTGGATATATTTCTTAAGGCTAAAGGGGTATGGGGAGAAAGCAGGGACTGGGTACTGAATTTGGATGATCAGCCATGATCGCATTGAATGGCGGAGCAGGCTCGAGGGGCTGAATGGCCTACTCCTGCTCCTATCTTCTATGTTTCTATGAACAGCACCTCTTTCGATTCGGCACTTTAAAGCCTTCTGGCCTCAACACTGAGTTCAACAATTTCAAACTATAACCCCTGCCCCCATTTTTCATGCTGTATGATTTTGCCATTCCCATTTGCAACATTTTGGCCAAGAAATTGGGTTGAGGCGCCAAAGTGGTGCCAAGTTCGCCTCGGCGCTGATTTTTGCGCAGCGTTCGGAGCATTAACGAACGTCAGAAATTCAGTTTCAGCGCCCCTAGAGGGAGACGGGGCGAGGCTCGAGGCGCTCCGCGTCCCTCTTAGGGCGCTGAAACTGAATATCGCAGCGCAACGTGTCGCAGCGCTACACGCTACGGCACGCTGCGGTACTGCAGGCCTTCTCCCATTGTTAAGGGGGAGGGGCCTGCAACAGCGCGAGCCCCGATCGCGAGTGCCGGCACCGAGGAGAAGTGCCGGGCTCTCGGGAAACAGCCGGCAATGCCGCGGGGGGGGGGGGGGGGGGGTCAGGAGGCTGGGGACAGAGGTGCTGGCAGGCGGCCGCCCCGCACCTCCACCTTAGCTTGCGCCACTGCCGGCACAGCAAGGCCCTGTGAACCGGGCGCAGGTAGCGAACGGCGCTACAGCGGCGTTCGCTACCAAATATCGCGATCGGGGTGCTAATGGGGCGCTGCGCACACCGATGACGTCATCGGTGGCGGCGCAGCGCAACAGGCTAACGCCACCATTAGCACCCCCGCTGAATATCGCGGGAGGCGCGGCCAGTGGCGCTACAGCCACTGACTGCCCTCTTTAGGCGCTAATAGGTGGCGCTACATACCCATTTTCTCCCCCTTTATCTTTCCTGCCTCTTACAAAAGCACAGTATATTCCTTCAATTCCTACCCCCCTCCTGTCTCTGCACTTGCTTAATATCTGTTACATATCCAGCTTTTTCCAGTTCTGATGAAGGGTCCCAGACCTGAAACGTTAACTCTGTTTCTCTCTCCACGGATGCTGCCTGGCCTGCTGAGTATTTCCAGCATTTTCTGTTGTTATTTCAGATTTCCAGCATCCGCAATATTTTGCTATAGTATCTTAACTCCATTTGGTTCCATAACTCTTGATACTCTTCACTAACAAAAATCTCTCAATCTCAGTTTTGAAATTTTTAATTGACCCCCCACAGCCTCAACAGCTTTTTGGGGGAGAGAGTTCCAGATTTCCACTACCTGTTGTGTGAAGAAGTGCTTCCTGACATCACCCCTGAACGGCCTGGCTCTAATTTTAAGGTTACGCCCCATTTTTCTGGACTCTCTCCACCCCCCCCCCCCCACCCTCCCTGCTTCCCCCCCAAACCGGAGGAAATAGTCTCTCTCTATCCACCCATCTTAACGCATTTATATAGCACCTTTCATGACCTTAGGACATCCAAAAACACTTTAAAACCAATGAAGGACTTTTGCAGTGTAGTCACTGTTGTAATATGAACATACGAACATAAGAATTAGGAGCTGGAGTCGGCCATTTGGCTCTTCGAGCCTGCTCCGCCATTCAACACTATCATGGCTGATCTTCTACTTCAACTCCACTTTTCCATACTATCCCCATATCCCGTAATTCCCAAAAAATTATCGATCTCTGTCTTGAATATACTCAATGACATCCACAGCTCTCTGGGGTAGAGAATTCCAAAGATTCACAACCCTTGAAGAAATCTCTCTTCATCTCAGTCCTAAATGGTCGACCCCTTATTCTGAGTCTGTGACCCCCGTGTTCTAGATTCCCCAGCCGCGAGAAACATTTTCTCAGCATTAACCCTGTCAAGCCCCTTAAGAATTTTATATGTTTCAATGAGATCACCTCTCATTCTTCTAAACTCTAAGGAATATAGGCCTAGTCTACTAAATCTCTCCTTATGGGCAATCCTCTCATCCCAGGAACCAGTCTGGTGAACCTTCGTTGCACTCCCTCTATGGCAAGTATGTCTTTCCTTAGGTAAGGAGACCAGAACTGTACACCGTACTCCAGGTGTGGCCTCAGCAATGCCCTGTATAATTGTAGTAAGACTTCTTTACTCTTATACTCTAATCCCTTTGTAACAAAAGCTAACATACCATTTTCTTTCTTAATTGCTTGCTGTACCTACATGTTAACTTTCTGTGATTCATGTACAAGGATACCCAGGTCCCTCTGAATGCAAACACTTCCCAATCTCTCACCATTCAAAAAATATTCTTTTTTGTTTTTCCTACCAAAGTGGATAACTTCACACTTCCCCACATTGTATTCCATTTGCCATGTTCTTGCCCACTCAGTCAACCTGTCTACATCTCTCTGCAGCCTCTTTGTGTCCTCCTCACAGCTTACTTTCCCACCTAACTTTGTATCATCAGCAAACTTGGATACGTTGCACTCAATCCCTTCATCTAAGTCATCGATATAGATTGTAAATAGCTGAGGCCCCAGCACTGATCCTTGCGGCACCCCGCTAGTTACAGCCTGCGAAAAAGTCCCGTTTATTCCTACTCTCTGTTTTCTGTCCATTAGGAAATGCAGCAGTCCATTTGCGCACAGCAAACAGCAATGAGACAATGACCACATAATCTGTTTTTAGTGATGTTGGTTGAGGGATAAATATTAACCAGGACACCGGGGATAACTTCATCCAAAAGATGTAGTCGGTTTTTACCCTCCTTTAACCCAGATCCTTTAACCCAGATCCTGTCGCTGGTCGCCAGGAGATGTAAACGTTTTTTGATCCAAGCCCAATTGCTAGACGGACGGTTCGAATCGCCCCCGCCTTACGAAAGTTCTATAGCCGGGAATTATTATTCAGAGTGTAAATGAAATAAGTCATGGACAGGAATGCTTCGGTGAAAAATCAAACTTGTATTTATTTGGTCTAACATACACTGGCTAAAACATGCACTACTAAACGAAATCACAATCCCTATGGAGAATAAAGTCCAGATTACAATCAACATACATACAGTACAAAACTGGGGGCTCTAACAAGCAGTAATTCCCTTGTTGCTATGGTGGACTCTAATTCCACCCCTGCCAATGAATTACCCAGTCGCATAAACCCCTTCGCCTGGCTGAACCAAACGAAGCTCCCCCCCCTCGGAATAGCCCAAAAGCTTCACTTCTGAGAGACTATGCTTCCCCCGACACGCGGTCGGTTTTGATCGCTCTGCTCGTCGGCTTCCACTTCATCGAAATAGTGCCATGTTTTCTTGTACATCCAACTGAGAGGGAAGGCGGGGCCTCGGGCTAACGTCTCACCCGAAAGACGGCACCTCTGACAGTGCAGCACTCCCTCAGCACTGCACTGGGAGTGTCAGCCTAGATTTTATGCTCAAGTTTCTGGAGTGGGACTTGAACCCACAACCTTCTGACTCGAGAGGCGAGAGTGCGACCCACTGAGCCATGGCTGGCACCTATTGAAAAATTGCCGGGTAGGAGAAGGTTTGCCTATTGCCCATGGGTTCAAGATGTTGTTTAATTTGAAGTGCATGCTGATCTCGCTCTACCTTGTAATTTGTTACGCAAGCTAATTGAAGTTGCCATTGCGAGAGTGTTGTCAAATTGTTACTGGAGATTGGGTCGATTAGGTTTATATTCGCTAGAGTTTAGAAGAATGAGTGGGGATCTCATTGAAACATATAAAATTCTAACAGGACTAGACAGACTAGATGCAGGAAGGATGTTCCTGATGGCGGGGGTGTCCAGAACCAGGGATCACAGTCTAAGGATAAGGGGTAAGCCATTTAGGACTGAGATGAGGAGGAATTTCTTCACCCAGAGAGTGGTGAACCTGTGGAATTCTCTACCACAAAAGGCAGTTGAGGCCAATTCATTAAATATATTCAAGAAGGAGTTAGATATATTTCTTAAGGCTAAAGGGATATGGGGAGAAAGCAGGGACAGGGTACTGAATTTGCATGATCGGCCATGATCTCATTAACATAGAAGATGATAGGAGCAGGAGTAGGCCGTTCGGCCCTTCGAGCCTGCTCCGCCATTCAATGAGATCATGGCTGATCATCCAAATTCAGTACCCTGTCCCTGCCTTCTCCCCATATCCCTTGATCCCTTTAGCCTTAAGAAATATATCCAACTCCTTCTTGAATATATTTAATGAACTGGCCTCCACCGCCCTCTGTGGCAGAGAATTCCACAGGTTCACCACTCTCTGGGTGAAGAAATTCCTCCTCATTTCAGTCCTAAATGGCTTACCCCTTATCCTTAGACTGTGACCCCTGGTTCTGGACTCCCTGGCCATCATAAACATCCTTCCTGCATCTAGTCTGTCCAGGCCTGACAGAATTTTATAGGTTTCGATGAGATCCCCTCTCAATCTTCTAAACTCCAGTGAGTATAAGCCCAATCGACACAATCTCTCCTCATACGTCATTCCTGCCATCCCAGGTATCAGCCTGGTGAATCTTCGCTGCACTCCTTCCATGGCAAGAACGTCCTTCCTCAGGTAAGGCGACCAAAACTGCACACCATACTCAAGGTGCGGTCTCACCAAGGCCCTGTACAACTGTAGCAAGACATCCTTGTTCCTGTACTCGAACCCTCTTGCTGTGAAAGCCAACATACCATTTGCCTTCTTAACCGCCTGCTGCACCTGCATGCTTACCTTCAGCGACTGGTGCGGATGGCGGAGCGGACTCGAGGGGCCGAATGGCCTACTCTTGCTCCTATCTTCTATGTTTCTATGTTTACTGGGTGCTGAATGACGGAATTGAACGCAATGACTCAGTAGTTTGGATGGTGCTTTCCTGCCCCCTCTTCTTTGACCCTGAGGGAATGTGAAATTGGAAGCTTCAAGGAAGGGAGAGAGAAAAAAAAAAGTGTTTTTGCTTCCTCTTAGAACCTGCTGTAAAACATGGAGCGAAGGGAGCAACAGGGCCACGGCCGAGAAAGCAACGAGGCCAAGGGTGCGGCCAACACCCAGGATGGTTCGTCGCACATCATCACCATCGTTTTCTTGATGCTCCTCATCGACCTGCTTGGGTTTACTCTTATCCTGCCACTCCTCCCCTCCATTCTGGACTACTACGGAAAGACTGACCAGGTGAGGGCCTACGAGAATGGTCACAGTGTCTAATAATATATGGGAATGAGAAATGTCATAATATATTAATACTAGCTGGGGAGCCCCGCGTTGCCAGGGCTTTTTTGGGCCTGGTTGATGAGTGGGCCGGGAGCCTGGGACTGGATTTGGGCTGTCGGCAGTTGGAGAAGCCTAGGCCCCGGGGCTGGGGTATTTTCCAGTGTTTTTTAACCTAAACATTTGTAGCTTTTAATACCTTCAAAGATGAAAGTTAAAGTACTTATAAAACATTTTTGGTAAATCTTATTTTAAAAAAAAAGATACTGACCTGGATTACCAAAGTTTTTAGCTGCCCTGGCTGCTGTATCATGGCTGACAGATCCCTGAATTGAGAACGATTAGTCCCGCCCACACACACATCGATTGGTCAACCATCAGGTGAATGAACTGTAGGATTGGTCAATCATCACGGCACAGGATTGGTCGACGCTAATGGGTGGATAATGAGTGGAATTTTGAAGGTTTTTTGTATAATGTGCGAACAATTTTTGTCCGACCAAAAAGTAAATACGCCTACAAGAGTCCCCTAATGATGAGCTTTCTTTTGATATAACATATGTGTAGGTACGCTCTAACTTTTGATTGTATAGCCAGACAGACAGACAGACAGAGAGACATACTCTTATATTTCTATAGATAGATATACACACACACCGAATACTCCTGTGGCGTTGAATGATAATAATAGGAGGCGTTATCAGCAAAGAGTGATTGGGACACGTGTTACAGGAAACAGAGAGGAATTGTGTGTTTTACACCAGAATTTAGCATATTTAAGATGGGACTTATCAATTAAAGTATGGCTTTATAAATAGAGGCAGAGAGTGCAAAAGCAAGGACGTTACGGTAAACCTTTACAAAACACTGGCTAGGCCTCAGCTAGAGTATTGAGTCAATTCTGGGCACCACATGTTTTAGGAAGGATTGAAGAGGGTGCAGAAGGGATTTACAAGAATGGTACCAGAGATGAGGGGACTTCAGCTCCGTGGAGAAGCTGGGGTTGCTCTCCTTAGAGCAGAGAAGGTTAAGAGGCGATTTAACAGAGGTGTCCTTTCAAAGAGCCGGCACAGACATGATCGACCTCCTTCTGTGCAGTATGATTCTATGTTTTGACTTGTGTTTATCAAGGTGAGAGTTTTGGTGTCAGAGACTGGAGTATTGACCATCCCGCCTGAATCTCCACATAACTCAGTGGCCACCAACCTCTGTTAAGACCCACTTAGTTGTACTGATTACCTGCCGCTGTGATTGGGCAAATGGAACCTCCTTTTTAAAAAAGTTCACTGATAATGAAGTATCATTTCTGTTTGGAAAGCGGCGCGTGTCACAGAGAAACCTGAAGACAGTCAGTCACGACTGTTGTAATGGCTGCTGAGCTTACCCATACTCCTTAGTGATGAAGAACCTCCTGTATTAAAGAAGTTGGGGAGGCACCTGGGGATATTTATTTATAGTGAAGCCCAGAGGGAAAGAGCGAGATATGCAAGAGGCAAGTGTTTCCCAAGGGTCAGGCGCTTGTTTTGTTTCAGATTTATTTGGTTGAAGAAGGCACATTTGATCTCGGAAAACTAACCCCAGTAAATCTACCTTGAAATACAAACAGAAAATGCTGGGAAATCCCCAGCAGGCCAGGCAGCCCCTGTGGAGAGAGAAACAGAGTTAACGTTTCAGGTCGATGACCGTTCGTCAGAACTGGAAAAAGTTGGAGATGTAACAGGTTTTTAAACAAGTGTAGGGGCAGGGAAAGGGGGGAGGGGAGGAAAGAACAAAAGGGAAGGTCTGTGATAGGGAGGAAGGCAGGAGAGATTAAAAGACAAAATGGATGATGGTGCAAGGGGAAGGGAGATGGTAATGGGACAAGTAAAGAAACAAAAGATGGATCTAGAGGAGCTGTAAATGGGAAAAACAGAATCATTACCAACAGCTGCCGTCTGAAAAAATGGGGGCAGTGATTATGATCTGAAATTCTTGAACTCAGATGTTGAGTCCAGAAGGCTGTAAATCTAAATTAAAAACAGAAAATGCTGGAAACGCTCGGCAGGTCAGGCAGCATCTGTGGAGCGAGAAACTGAGTCAAACATTTCGGGTCGATGACCCTTCGTCAGAACTGGAAAAAGTTAGAGCTGGAACCGGCTGTTGCATCTACTTTGATGTGGGCCACTTGGTTTTTCAAGAGAGTACAGTCTGTAATTGTGCTTTAAGCCAATTTCATTTTTCATAGAAAAATCATTTCTGGCAACTAACGAACGTGCAAGTTCCAAAAGACATTCCGTACTCGAAAGGGTTAATCTGCGCTGTTTCCTTTCAGGGATTTCAGGGACGTGTGCCAGTGGCAAAACGCTTGCTGTGGGTGTGTTTTTTTTTAATGCAGTTCACTGCTGTTGCGACTAGTTTACTTTTGAAACTTCTCCTTTTTTGTGAATCTGATTGCATCAGTGTCTCCCCCCCTTACAACTGTTTCTACTCCCAGTGAAGTACCCTACCTATTCCCGCTGTGTCCCTCCATGGCACTGTCCCATCCTACCTTAGTGATTTCCTACAGCCCCACATTCCCCCATATGCATCCTGCGCTTCTCAGGCTCAGCCTTGGCTCAGTGGGTCGCACTCTCACCTCTACGGTTGTGGGTTCAAGTTCCGTCTTGCGGACTTTAGCACATAATCCAGGCTGACACTCCAGTGCAGTGCTGCACTGTCGGAGGTGCCGTCTTTCGGATGAGACTTTAAACAGCCTCCCTCGTCAGCCCTCTCGGGTGGATGTACAGGTAGACTACCCTTTATCCGGACTTCTGAAAACCGAAACCCTCTAAAACCGAAGGTTTTTTCGTTCAGCGTAAGTCGTGCGTACGACTTACGCTGAACGAAAAAACCTTCGGTTTTTAGAGGGTTCCGGTTGCGGAAGTTCGGATAAAGGGTAAGTCGTGCGCACGACCCCGCCAGCCCCGACAACCGCCAGCCCCGACAACCGCCGACCCCGCCAGCCCCGACAACCGCCGACCCCCCCGCGGACCCCGCCAGCCCCGACAACCGCCGACCCCGCCAGCCCCGACAACCGCCGACCCCCCCCCCCCCCCCCACGGACCCCGCCAGCCCCGACAACCGCCGACCCTGCCAGCCCCGACAACCGCGGACCCCGCCAGCCCCGACAACCGCCGACCCCCCCCCCCCCGCGTACCCCGCCGGCCCCGACCCCTGCCAACCCCGACTGACTTACGCTGAGCGTCAGCGTAAGTCGTGCGCACGACCCCCCGCGGACCCACCTTCCGAAATCCGAAATTCTCCTTTATCCGAAACTCGGCTGGTCCCGAGGTTTTCGGATAAAGGATAGTCTACCTGTAATAGATCCCACGGCTATTTGAAGAAGAGCAGGGGAGTTCTCCTCGGTGTCAAGGCCAATATTTATCCCTCAACCAACATTACTAAAACAGATGATCTGCTCATTATCTGTTGCTGTTGCTGATTGTGAGAGCTTGCTGTGCGCAAATTGGCTGCCGCGTTTCCCACATTACAACAGTGACCACACTTCAAAAGTACTTCATTGGCTGTAAAGCGCTTTGGGACGTCCTGAGGTAGTGAAAGGCGCTATAGAAATGCAAAATCTTACTTTCATTTCTTTCATTCTAACAGCGGGCTTCTCTTTTACAACTTCCCCTCAGCTGACTCCCTCCATTCTTCTGTGGTGCCTCCTCATTCAAGCCACGACGCTCCAGTCCTTTGGCCCCCTCTTCTGCCGCCATCTCCCTCCCTGTTTTCATAACCTCCTCGAATTCCCTCCTCTTCAATCTTTGGGTCCTTGCCTCTTCCACCCGCCCCCGCCTCCCCCAAACATCTCCCGATATCTCTTTTACGAATGTCTTCCTGCAAATGAGAAATGCAAGTTATTGTCACTAATAAATCCAATCGGGAATTCAGGAGAAACTTCTTTACCCAGAGAGTGGTGAGAATGTGGAACTCGCTGCCACAGGGAGTGGTTGAGGCGAATAGTATAGATGCCTTTAAGGGGAGGCTAGAGAAACACATGAGGGAGAAAGGAATAGAGGGTTATGTGGATGGGGTGAGATGAAGAGGGTTGGGGAGGAGGCTCGTGTGGAGCATAAACACCGGCACGGACCAGTTGGGCCGAATGGCCTGTTTCTAGGCCGTAAATACTTTGTAATACTTTCTTCTTGATCACCCTCTGCGTAAAGAAATATTTCCTGCCGTCTGTTCCTAACCTTGCCTTGCACAACCTTGAAGCCGTGTCCTCTTGTCTCGCTATTGTGAAAGGAAGAAGGAACTCGCCCTGATAACAGTGAAAGCATTGTTCCTGATTTGAATTCTCTGTGCCACTAATTATCTTCCACATCCTTTTATAAACTCTCTGTCAGCGATGCCCATTTTCAAGGATGAAAAGCATCTACTTGTCTGGTGAGGTGTAACATAAGAACATAAGAAATAGGAGCAGGAGTAGGCCAATCGGCCCCTCGAGCCTGCTCCGCCATTCAATAAGATCATGGCTGATCTGATCCTAACCGCCAATCTACTATCACAGAACCATCTCCTGAATCTAACAGAATTAGACACACGAAATAGGAGCAGGATCAGGCTACACGGCCCCTGGGCCCGCTCCACTACCCACAGGGCCATGACCTAGACTCGTGTCCAAATTCCTGCCCGCTCCCCGTAACCCTTAATTCCCTTTACTTCTAGGAAACTGTCTATTTCTGTTTTAAATTTATGTAATGATGTAGCTTCTACAGCTTTTTGGGGCAGCATATTCCATGGACCTACCACCCTCTGAGTGAAGTAGTTCCTCCTCATCTCAGTTTTGAAAGAGCAGCCCCTTATTCTAAGACTATTCCCCCTAGTTCTAGTTTCACCCATCATCGGGAACATCCTCACCGCATCCACCCGATCCAACCCCTTCACAATAGAGTCATAGAGTCATAGAGTTTTACAGCACAGAAAGAGGCCCTTCGGCCCATCGTGTCTGCGCCGCCCATCCATCCCTGTCCAGTCTAATCCCATTTTCCAGCATTTGGTCCATAGCCTTGTATGCAATGGCATTTCAAGTGCTCATCCAAATGCTTCTTGAATGTTGTGAGGGTTCCTGCCTCTACCACCCTTTCAGGCATTGAGTTCCACATTCCCACCACCCTCTGGGTGAAAAAGTTCCTCCTCAAATCCCCTCTAAATCTCCTGCCCCTTACCCTGAATCTATGCCCCCTTGTTATTGACCCCCCTACTAAGGGGAAAAGTTCCTCTTTGTCTACCCTATCTATGCCCCTCATCATTTTGTACACCTCAATCAGGTCCCCCCTCAGCCTTCTTTGCTCCAAGGAAAACAATCTTATATGTTTCAATAAGATCGCCTCTCATTCTTCTGAACTCCAATGAGTAGAGTCCCAATCTACTCAACCTCTCCTCATATGTCCATCCCCTCATCCCCGGGATTAACCGAGTGAACCTTCTTTGTACTGACTCGAGAGCAAGTATGTCCTTTCTTAAGGATGGACACCAAAACTGTACGCAGTATTCCAGGTGCGGTCTCACCAATACCTTGTACAACTGAAGCAATACCTCCCTATTTTTATATTCTATCCCCCTAGCAATGAAAGCCAACATTCCTTTGGCTTTCTTAATCACTTGCTGCACCTGCATACTAACCTTTTGAGTTTCGTGCACCAGGACCCCCAGATCCCTTTGTACTTCAGTACTTTCCAGTTTCTTGCCATTAAGATAATAACTTGCTCTACGATTTTTCCTGCCAAAGTGCATAACCTCACACTTTCCAGTATGTATTCCATCTGCCAAATCTCTGCCCACTTACTTAGCCTGTCTATGTCCCCTTGCAGGTTTTTTATGTCCTCCTCACTCACTACTTTCCCTCCCGTCTTAGTATCATCTGCAAACTTTGATATGTTACACTCGGTCCCCTCCTCCAAATCGTTAATATAGATTGTAAAGAGTTGGGGACCCAGCACTGACCCCTGCGGAACACCACTAGTTACTGATTGCCAGTCTGAGAATGAACCATTTATCCCAACTCTCTGCCTTCTGTTAGATAGCCAATCCTCTATCCATGCCAGAATATTACCCCCAATCCCGTGATTTTTTTATCTTAAGCAATAATCTTTTGTGTGGCACCTTGTCAAATGCCTTTTGGAAGTCTAAATACACTACGTCCACTGGTTCCCCTTTATCCAACCTATATGTTACTTCCTCAAAGAACTCCAGCAAATTGTTTGACTTCCCCTTCATAAAACCATGCTGACTTTGTCCTATTAAATTATGATTATCCAAATGTCCTGTTACTGTCTCCTTAATAATGGACTCCAAAATTTTACCTACCACTAGATGTTAAGCTAACCGGTCTATAGTTTCCAGCCTTCTGTCTACTGCCCTTTTTAAATAAGGGTGTTACATTAGCAGTTTTCCAGTCTGCCGGGACCGTTGCCGAGTCCAGGGAGTTTTGGAAAATTATTACCAATGCATCCACAATCCCTACCGTCACTTCCCTCAAGACCCTAGGATGTAAGCCATCAGGTCCAGGTGATTTATCCGCCTTGAGTCCCATTATTTTACCGAGTACCACTTCCTTAGTGATTTTGATCGTGTTTAGCTCCTCCCCCCCCCTATAGCCCCCTGTTTGTCCAGTGTTGGGATATTCTTAGTGTCTTCTACTGCACAGACTGATATAAAATATTCATTCAGTGTTTTTGCCATCTCCATATTTCCCACCATTAATTTCCCGGTCTCATCCTCTAAGGGACCAACATTTACTTTAGCCACCCTTTTTCTTTTTATATAACTATAAAAACTCTTACTATCTGTTTTTATATTTTTTGCTAATTTACTTTCATAATCTATCTTCCCTTTCTTAATCAATCTTTTTGTTATTTTTTGCTGTCTTTTAAAGACTTCCCAATCTTCTATCCTCCCACTAGATTTGGCTACCTTATATGCCCTTGTTTTTAGTCGAATACTATCCTTAATTTCTTTACTTAGCCACGGATGGCTGTCTTTTCTTTTACACCCTTTTCTTCTCAGTGGAATATATATTTTTTGGAAGTTGTAAAATAACTCCTTAAATGTACACCACTGATCATGTATCGTCTTACCCTTTAATCTATGTTCCCAATCCACTCTACTCAATTCCGCTCTCATACCTTCATAGTCTCCTTTATTCAAGCTTAGCACGCTTGTTTGAGATCCAACCTTCTCACCCTCTAATTGAATATGGAATTCAACCATGTTATGGTCACTCATTCCAAGGGGATCCTTTACTAGGACATTTTTAATTAATCCTGTCTCGTTACACAGGACCAGATCTAAGGTTGCTTGCCCCCTGGTCGGTTCAGTTACATACTGCTCAAGAAACCCATCCCTAATACACTCAATGAACTCATCCTCAAGGCAGCCCTGCCCAATTTGATTTGTCCAATTAATATGATAGTTGAAATCCCCCATAATTATAGATGTTCCCTTATTACAAGCCTCAACTATTTCCTGATTGATACTCCGTCCAACAGAGTTGCCACTGTTCGGAGGCCTATAGACTACGCCCACTAGTGTTTTTTTCCCCTTATTATTCCTTACCTCCACCCAAACTGTTTCATTATCCTGATCTTTTGACCCAATATCATTTCTCTGTATTACAGTGATTCCTTCCTTTATTAACATAGCCACCTCACCTCCCCTTCCTTCCTGCCTGTCCTTCCTGATCGTTAAATAACCTGGTATGTTTAATTCCCAGGCATTGTCACCCTGCAGCCATGTTTCTGTAATGGCCACTAGATCATACCCATATGTAGTTATTTGTGCCATTAACTCGTCTATTTTGTTACGAATGCTACGTGCATTCAGATAGAGAACTTTCAAAGATGTTTTGTGACACTTAGTTCCTGCTTTTGCCCTTTTTATTACTTTACCTTTTACTCCATACCTTCTGCCCCTTCCTGACACGCTCTGGTTTTTAATTTCCCCACTGCTACCTAAGTCTATGACCTTCTCTGTTGTCATTTTTATTATTTGCTCTCTAGGAACCTCTCTAGTTAGTTTAAAGCGCTCTCTACAGCCCTAGTTATATGATCCGCCAGGACTCTAGTCCCAGCACTGGCCAAGTGAAGCCCGTCCCAACGGAACAGCTCCCTCCTGCCCCAGTACTGGTGCCAGTGTCCCAGGAAGCAAAACCCATTTCTCCCACACCAGTCTTTGAGCCACGCATTTAACTCTCTAATTTTATTTGTCCTAGCCAAATTCGCCCATGGCTCAGGTAATAATCCAGAGATTATTACCCTTGTGGTTCTGCTTTTTAATAAAATTCTACGGAAAGGCGGAAGGATTTTGTCAAAAGATAAAATCATCATTTAAAAAAAAAGGAGAATCTGAGCGGGCACAGATGCCAATTTGCGCACAGCAAGATCCCGCAAAAGGCAGACGGACGAGTAAGACTTTTTTTGTGGTGTCAATTTAAGGAGAATTCCCTGCTTTTTCTTCATATAGTGCCCCAGGATCTTTTACTTTCACCTGGACATGTAGGCAGCGCTTTGGGTTAAGGAGACGGCTCCCATGACACTGTAGCCCTCCCTCGGTACTGCACTAAAATGTTAGCTGGAGATTACGTACTCAAGCCTGCAGTAGGCCTTGAACCCACGAACTTCGGATTTAGAGCTGAGAGTGCGACCAACTATCGAAACACAGCAGAATTGCTGAGCTCAGTTTTAACCTCACAAAGATCCTGCTATGTCTCGAGCTCACCCCGGCTTCACTTAACACGTAGCCCTGCCGACATCTGTGCAGTGTCTAGATTTTTGAGGCCTTTACATTGGAGTTTGTTCTCCCCAGTGACCCAAACTCAAATCCACCTCCGTCTGTTCTAACCTCGCAGCGAACTCTGGGCGTGTTTGGAAAATCTTGCCAGGAAACAGCTGAGTCACGCTCGCGGCAAGCTGGGGGTGGGAACCGACTCTGAGGAGAGGCAAGTAGCGTTTGTTCTTGCCAAAAAAAAAGGATGGGAGTGTATAATTAATGAGCAGCACAAGGCCACCCTGTGTTTTCTGTGCTATACGATGACCTGTGTGAAACAGCAGGACAGACGGAGATATCCTGGTACTCACAGCAGGCCTGTTCTTTACTGCCTTTTCTTTGTGAATGTTGTGTTGATCAAGTGGGGATGCTGGGGAAATGGAACATTTTCCATTTCAGGCACCCGCTGTCAACATCGAGCACTCCCAGCACAGACACGGCAAGGCTGGATGCTGAGGAAAGCTCATTTTATAGGAACAGGAGGAGGCCATTCAGCCCCTCGAGGCTGTTCCTCCCCCATTCAGTTAGACCACGGCTGATCTGTAGCGCAGCTCTACTTGCCCGCCTTTGATCCATATCCCTTGATACCCTTACCTAACAAAAATCTATCGCTCTCAGTCTTGAACGCTCCAACTGTCCCCAAACATCCACAGTCTTTTGGGAGAGAGCATTCCAGATTTCTTCTACCCTTTGTGTGAAAAAGGGTTTCCTGATTTCCCTCCTGAACGGCCTGGCTCTAATTTTAGGATTATGGCCCCTTGTTCTTGATTCCCCCACCAGTGGAAATAGTTTCTCTCTCTACCCTAATCAAATCATTTTAAACATCTCAATTGGATCACCCCTCAACCTTCTAACCTCCAAGGAATACAGTTTCTGCAAACGGTCCTCATAATTTAACCCTTTAAGTCCCAGTATAGTTTAGGTAAATCTACACTCTACCCTCTCTAAAGCCAATATAGCCTTATTTTATACTTGAGCACAAAAATCTAGGCTGACACTCCCAGTGCGGTGCTGAGGGAGCGCCGCACTGTCGGAGGTGCCGTCTTTCGGATGCGACGTTAAACCGAGGCCCCGTCTGCCCCCTCGGGTGGACGTAAAAGATCCCATGGCCACTATTTCATAGAAACATAGAAGATAGGAGCAGGAGTAGGCCATTCGGCCCCTCGAGCCTGCTCCGCCATTCAATGCGATCATGGCTGATCATCCAAACTCAGTACGCTGTCCCGGCCTTCTCCCCATATCCCTTGATCCCTATAGAAGGAAGAGCAGGGGAGTTCTCCCCGGTGTTCTGGCCAATATCTCTCAACCAACATCACTGGAAAAGCAGATTATCGGGTCATTGTCACGTTGCTGTTTGTGGGAGCTTGCTGTGCGTAAATTGTCTGCCGCCTTTCCTTTCCTTACAACAGTGACTCCACTTCAAAAACTACCTCATTGGCTGTAAAGCGCTTTGGGACGTCCTGAGGTTGTGAAAGGCGCTATAGAAATGCAAGCCTTTCTTTATCGGTGGATGAACTTATTGAGCCATTGTGGAAACTCTGAGTCCATGGTTACCACGGGTGTTTTGTGTTACTAGTCAAGCTCCTGTGATGTTGCACATGGTGATTCAAGTCCAAGTGCATTTTTCCAGTGAAGCAAGGTTAGAGGGCAGGGGTTAAACAGACCAGAGCACCCAGACGTAATTCAGTCACCATTTTAAAGCCTTGCATTGTGTCCTTTTATATTTTTTTTTTTTTAGAATCATAGAATAATACAGGACAGAAGGGGGCCATTCGGCCCATCGTGCCTGTGCCGGCTCTTTGGTAGAGCTATCCAGTTACTCTTACTCGCCTGCCCTTTCCCCGTAGCCCTGTAATTGTTTTCCCTTCAAGTATTTATTCAATTCCCTTTTAAAAGTTACTATTGAATCTGCTTCCACCGCCCTTTCAGGCAGCGCATTCCAAATCACAACTCGCTGCGTTAAAATAAATGTTTCCTCATCTCGCCTCTGGTTCTTTTGCCAATCACCTTAAATCTGTGTCCTCTGGTTACAGACCCTTCTGCCACTGGAAACAGTTTCTCCTTATTTACTCTATCAAAAACCATTCATGATTTTAAACACTATCAGATCTCCTCTTAACCTTCTCTGCTCTAAGGAGAGCAACCTCGGCTTCTCCAGCCTCTCCACATCACTGAAGTCTCTCATCCTTGGTACCATTCTGGTCAATCTCCTCTGTATCCTCTCCAAGGCCTTGACATCCTTCCTAAAGTGCGGTGCCGAGAATTGAACACAATACTCCAGCTGAGGCCTAACCAGTGTTTTATAAAGGTTCATCATAACTTCCTTGCTTCTGTACTCTATGCCTCTATTAATAAAGCCAAGGATCCCATATGCTTTTTTCACAGTCTTCTCAACTTGTCCTGTCACCTTCAAAGATTTGTGCACATACAAATACTTAGATTTGTTACTATTTATAGTTAAACGGCAAAATGTATGCCATTTGGGATGCAGAGCAGAGTGGGTTGGAGTTTCTCTGCAGTATAGGCTGAGACACTGGAGATGCAAGACTGATATGTACAGCGCCACCACTGGTGGGAAGGTGTAACTACAGCGTGACAAGTTTACATAGGCAGTTTGCATTACAAATGTGGACGTAGTGAACAAGTCGACCGAAAAGAGTGTCAAAAACATGTCATGTAATTTTATCTTTTAGACAAAGTGGAACGCAGATGTAAGATTTTCAATATATAGATTATTTCTTGCCCTACTCTGACTTAACCTCTCTGTGCCTTTTTATTAACAGGATGGTGTTTACCAATCGATGCAGCACTCCGTGGACTGGTTTGCTGATACGATCGGGGTTCCCAGTGTAAGAAAGTATAACAGTGTCCTCTTTGGGGGTGAGAATATTTTACTTGGTCGAAGGCAGCTATCGTGTATATCATAGCATTCCATTGTAGGATCTACTGTTCATTAACGACACAGCAGTGTAACTTAGTATAGTGCATTGGTAATGCTTCATCGAGTGTATACAGCTGTAAGACAGTGTTATTTATACTGCTGTAAGATAGTGTAGTGTATGATAGTGTAACATAGTGTGGTGTATGATAGTGTAACAGTGTGGTGTATGAGTGTGTAACATAGTGTGGTGTATGAGCGTGTAACATAGTGTGGTGTATGAGCGTGTAACATAGTGTGGTGTATGAGCGTGTAACATAGTGTGGTGTATGAGCGTGTAACATAGTGTGGTGTATGAGCGTGTAACATAGTGTGGTGTATGAGCGTGTAACATAGTGTGGTGTATGAGCGTGTAACATAGTGTGGTGTATGAGCGTGTAACATAGTGTGGTGTATGAGCGTGTAACAGTGTAGTGGATGATAGTGTAACATAGTGTGGTGTATGAGCGTGTAACATAGTGTGGTGTATGATAGTGTAACATAGTGTGGTGTAACATAGTGTGGTGGATGAGCGTGTAACATAGTGTGGTGTATGATAGTGTAACATAGTGTGGTGTAACATAGTGTGGTGGATGAGCGTGTAACATAGTGTGGTGTATGAGTGTGTAACATAGTGTGGTGGATGAGCGTGTAACATAGTGTGGTGTACGATAGTGTAACATAGTGTGGTGTATGAGCGTGTAACATAGTGTGGTGTATGAGCGTGTAACACAGTGTAGTGGATGATAGTGTAACATAGTGTGGTGTATGATAGTGTAACATAGTGTGGTGTATGAGCGTGTAACATAGTGTGGTGTAACATAGTGTGGTGTACGATAGTGTAACATAGTGTGGTGTATGAGCGTGTAACATAGTGTGGTGTATGAGCGTGTAACATAGTGTGGTGTATGAGTGTGTAACATAGTGTGATGTATGATAGTGTAACATAGTGTGGTGTATGAGCGTGTAACATAGTGTGGTGTATGAGCGTGTAACATAGTGTGATGTATGATAGTGTAACATAGTGTGGTGTATGAGCGTGTAACATAGTGTGGTGTATGAGTGTGTAACATAGTATGATGTATGATAGTGTAACATAGTGTGGTGTATGATAGTGTAACATAGTGTAGTGTATGAGCGTGTAACATAGTGTGGTGTATGATAGTGTAGTGTATGAGCGTGTAACATAGTGTGATGTATGATAGTGTAACATAGTGTGGTGTGTGAGCGTGTAACATAGTGTGGTGTTACAGTGGTGTGAAAATGGTCACTAAGAGATTGCAGAGAGGGGTTAGGAAAAATTTCCTTATGCGAAGAGTTGTTGAAACATGGAATGCTGTGCTACAGGGAGTCGTTGAGGCAGAGACCATCACAAATAAACTAGTCAACGGTCCGAGAATCCTCTCCCAAATCAGTTCTGTAAGACATCATCATCAACAACACCCTGCATTTCACACAAAGGGTAGTGGAAATCTGGAACTCTCTCCGCCAAAAGGCTGTGGATGCTGGGGGATAATTGGAGCTCTCCAGACTGAGGTCGATAGATGTTTTGTTGGGGGAGGGCATCCAGGGATACGGAGCTAAGGTGGGTAACTGGAGTTGAGGATCAGCCATGATCTAATTGAATCGGGGAACAGGCTCAAGGGGCTGAATGGCCTCCTCCTGTTCCTAATGTTTCTAACTTTTTGGATTGACAGTAACCGGCTTATGGCCTAGTTTTGGCCCACGATGCCCCTAAAGGCATTCAATCTGAAACTAGGATCCTCAGTTGCTACAGTCCCGCAGAGCGTAGTCTATTGAACTAGCGTTCACCAGAACTTGATGGACGTATGAGGATCTGAGAACACAGGACTCCTGTCACTGAAGCAGGTTGACTCACATGTGCCCATTCTTTTCCTTGCATCTGCACCCATCCAGGGCTCATTGGATCCATCTTCTCAGTGCTGCAGTTCCTCGTGTCTCCCGTGACCGGCGCTGCCTCCGACTACTTCGGCCGGAGGCTGCTGATGATGCTGACCACGGTAGGTTTGTTTGTCCCATCGGAAACAAGTACCCCGCTGGAGGTCAACCCAGTGTTCGGAGGCCAGAGCTCTGGTCTCCTGCTCGCCTGGGCTACGATGACACGGGGGAGGTGGGGTGGGACAATCTGCTCCCATTGGACGAGACTATCCCGCTGGAGGTCAACCCAGTGTTTGGAGGCCGGAGCTCTGGTCTCCACTCATCGGGATTATTTGGAATGGGGTGCCACACGCAGGTGGGATGCTACCACTGGGCCAAGGCTCACTCCAGAGTGTGTTCCTTATTTTTACACTTGTAAAAGAAAGAAAGACTTGCATTTATATAGCACCTTTCACGACCACCGGACGTCTCAAAGCACTTTACAGCCAATGAAGTACTTTTTTTTTAATGAAGTGTAGTCACTGTTGTAATGTAGGAAACGCAGCAGCCAATTTGCTCACAGCAAGCTCCCACACACAGCAATGTGATAATGATCAGATAATCTGTTTTTTTTTAGTGATGTTGATTGAGGGATAAATATTGGCCAGGGCACTGGGGAGAACTCCCCTGCTCTTCGAAATAGTGCCACGGGATCTTTTACGTCCACCTGAGAGAGCAGACGGGACTTCAGTTTAACATCTCATCCGAGAGATGGCACCTCTGACAGTGCAGCGCTCCCTCAACACTGCACCAGAGTGTCAGCCTCGATTACTTTGATCTATTCACAGTAGAAACCTCTTTCCATAATCTAGGAGACAGTAAACATGCATGAGGAAGTCCCCTACCCTCCAGTTTCTGTAAAGCGCTTTGGGGCCTCCTGAGGTTGCATTAGCCTTCACGATAACCATTTCGATGACGGGGACTCTTGCTGTGAAACCGTCCCTAGCTTTTTCTTAATGTTCATTCTCGGAATAAGGGCATCGCTGGCAAGGCCGGCATTTATTGCCCATCCCTAGTTGCACTGAGAAGGTGGTGGTGGGACAACTCCTTGGAACTGCTGCAGTCCTTGTGCTGATGGTGCTACCACGATGGTGTCCGGTAGAGAATTCCAGGATCATAGAATCTTACAGCACAGAAGGAGGCCCTTCGGCCCGTCGCGCCTGTGCCGGCTCTTTGAAAGAATTGTCCAATTTAGTGCCGCACCCCAGCCTTTTCTCCATAACCCTGCAAATGAGTCTTGACCCAGTGACGTTGAAGGAACGGGCGATGTGCGGGTGTGGGACCTGGAGGGGAACTTACATACGAACACACGAATTAGGAGCAGGAGTAGGCCACTCGTCCCCCTCGAGCCTGCTCCGCCATTCAATAAGATCATGGCTGATCTGATTACTCCACATTCCCGCCTACCCCGATAACCTTTCACCCCCTTGCTTATCCAGAATCTATCTACCTTTGCCTTAAAAATATTCAAAGACTCTGCTTCCACCGCCCTCTGAGGAAGAGAGTTCCAAAGACTCATTACCCTCTGTGAGAAAAAAATTCTTCTCATTACTGTCTTAAATGGGCGACCCCTTATTTTTAAACAGTGACCCCTAGTTCTAGATTCTCCCACAAGAGGAAACATCCTCTCCACATCCACCCTGTCCAGACCCCTCAGGATCTTATATGTTTCAATCAAGTCACCTCTTACTCTTCTAAACTCCAGCTGATACAAGCCTAGCCTGTCCAACCTTTCCTCATAAGACAAGCCGCCCATTGCAGGTATTAGTCTAGTAAACCTTCTCTGAACTGCTTCCAACACATTTACATCCTTCCTTAAATAAGGAGACCAATACTGTACACAGCACTCCAGATGTGGTCTCACCAATGCCCAGTATAACTGATGGTGTGGAGATGCCGGAGTTGGACTGGGGTGGACAAATGTAAGAAGTCACACAACACCAGGTTATAGTCCAACAGCTTTATTTGAAATCACAAGCTTTCAGAGCGCTGCTCCTTCGTCAGGTGAAGTGGAGAAATGCATAAAGACACAGCTTATATACATTATACACATTACCTGTAAACATCTGACATGATTCTCTGACTATATAAGCTGTGTCTTTATGCATTTCTCCACTTCACCTGACGAAGGAGCAGCGCTCCGAAAGCTTGTGATTTCAAATAAAGCTGTTGGACTATAACCTGGTGTTGTGTGACTTCTTACATCTGTATAACTGAAGCATAACCTCCCTACTTTTGTATTCAATTCCCCTCGCAATAAACGATAACATTCTAACTCGGAGTTCACGGTTTTACCAGGTGCACTCTTGCCCTCCCTGGTGAGGCAGAGGTCGCAGGGTAGGGAACCTGGCGAAGGGGACCTCGGTAGACATGAACAGTTTGGACATTTCTCACCGTTTCTTTCTTTCCTGTTTCCCAGGTCGGTCTCATTGTCTCTTACGCACTGTGGGCTCTCTCCAGGAACTTTGGGATCTTCCTTCTGTCCCGAGTTGTAGGAGGGATCAGCAAAGGGAACGTCAGTCTGTCGACCGCCATCATCGCGGACCTGCCGTCTCCGCGGGCCCGCAGCAAGGGAATGGTAAGAGCTGCGAGGAAGCAGCGTTTCAACAGGCGTTGGTGGTCTGTGTGGTAGGCCGGGGGAGCGGGGAGATGGGTTACCATAGCGACACATCATATAGTGACAACACTGTACTTGCACAGCGCCTCATCGCGCACCGAATTGTCTGGAAGTCTTGCATGCAGATTACACTGGGCAAATATTAATGTGCAAATGTTTAATTACATAGAATTTTACAGCACAGAAACCGGTCATTCGACCCAACTGGTCCATGACGGGGTTTGTATGCTCGACACCAGCCTCCTCCCAACCTATCCGCAAATCCTTCTATTCCCTTTTCCCTCATGTAGTTATCTAGATTCCCCTTAATTGCATCTATACTATTCGCCTCA
The DNA here is from genome assembly GCF_052327205.1 of Somniosus microcephalus. NCBI lineage: Eukaryota > Metazoa > Chordata > Chondrichthyes > Squaliformes > Somniosidae > Somniosus > Somniosus microcephalus. Next base: position 21,249,828 of record NC_140987.1, on the reverse strand, counting down.
ACCACTCCCTGTGGGAGCGAGTTCCCCAATCTCACCACTCTCTGGGTAAAGAAGTTTCTCCTGAATTAATGTGTTGGCATGATTTTTTTTTTTTTGCTTGTGGGAGCTTGCTGTGTGCAAACTGGTTGCTGCATTTCCCACATTACAGCAGTGTCTACACTTCAGAAGTACTTCATTGGCTGTAAAGCGCTTTGGGACATGCTTTCTTTAAAACAAAAATTCTAATCGCGGTTACCTTTTTACTTCCCTTTTGTCCGCTTTCCACAGGCGATGATTGGCATTGCTTTTTCTCTTGGTTTCACGGTCGGGCCCATGATTGGGGCCTACTTTGCATCGAGTGCGGAGAAGGACGAAGCTTTCTTCCTGCAGCCTGCACAGCTGGCGATGATGTTCGCGGTGTCAGACCTGCTCTTCATCTTCTTCTTCCTCCCGGAGACCCTCCCCAAAGAGAAACGGGTAAGAAACGAGCGATCGCATCTTCCGGTGGACTTCTGTGTAGCAGCGTGGAGATTGGGGGGGAGGGGGTGCGTGGATTAGGGGGAGGGGTGCGGGGATTGGGGGGGAGGGGGTGCAGGGATTGGGGGGGAGGGGGTGCAGGGATTGGGGGGAGGGGGTGCGGGGATTGGGGGGAGGGGTGCGAGGATTGGGGGGGAGGGGTGCGGAGATTGGAGGGAGGGGGTGCGGGGATTGGGGGAGGGGGTGTGGGGATTGGGGGAGGGGGTGCGGGGATTGGGGGAGGGGGTGTGGGGATTGGGGGAGGGGGTGCTGGGATTGGGGGGAGGGGTGCAGGGATTGGGGAGGGGCTGCAGGAATTGGGGGGAGGGGCTGCGGGAATTGGGGGGAGGAGGTGTGGGGATTGAGGGGAAGGGGCTGCGGGGATTGAGGGGAAGGGGCTGCGGGGATTGGGGGGAAGGGGCTGCGGGGATTGGGGGGAGGGGTTGCGTGGATTAGGGGGAGGGGGTGCGGGGATTGGGGGGGAGGGGGTGCGGGGATTGGGGGGGAGGGGGTGCGGGGATTGGGGGGAGGGGGTGCGGGGATTGGGGGGAGGGGGTGCGGGGATTGGGGGGGAGGGGGTGCGGGGATTGGGGGGGAGGGGGTGCGGGGATTGGGGGGGGAGGGGTGCGGGGATTGGGGGGGGGGGTGTGGGGATTGGGGGGGGAGGGTGTGGGGATTGGGGGGGAGGGGTGCGGGGATTGGGGGGGAGGGGTGCGGAGATTGGAGGGAGGGGGTGCGGAGATTGGGGGGAGGGGGTGCAGGGATTGGGGAGGGGCTGCAGGAATTGGGAGGGGGTGTGGGGATTGGGGGAGGGGCTGCGGGAATTGGGGGGAGGAGGTGCGGGGATTGGGGGGAAGGGGCTGCGGGGATTGAGGGGAGGGGCTGCGGGAATTGGGGGGGAGGGGGAGGGGATTTGGGGGGAGGGGGTGCGGGGATGGGGGGAGGGGTTGCGGGGATTTGGGAGGAGGGGGTTGCGGGGATTAGGGGGGAGGGGTTGCGGGGATTAGGGGAGTTGCGGGGATTGAGGGGGTTGCGGGGATTGGGGGAGGGGGTTGCGGGGATTGGGGGGTTTGCGGGGGGAGGGGGTTGCGGGGATGGGGGGAGGGGTTGCGGGGATTTGGGAGGAGGGGGTTGCGGGGATTAGGGGAGTTGGGGGGGTTGCGGGGATTGGGGGAGGGGGTTGCGGGGATTGGGGGGTTTGCGGGGATTGGGGGAGGGGGTATGCGTCATAGGCGCAGGGTGAGGATGAAATGTGGAGGGTCTCACTGGGTCATGTGTGACTCTCAAGGATTCGTTTTCATTGTGTCAGCCGTGGCTCAGTGGGCAGCACCCTCGCCTCTGAGTCAGAAGGTTGTGGGTTCAAGTCCCACTCCAGAGACTTGAGCACAAAAAGCTAGGCTGACACTCCCAGTGCAGTGCTGAGGGAGTGCTGCACTGTCGGAGGTGCCGTCTTTCAGATGAGACGTTAAACCGAGGCCCCATCTGCCCTCTCGTGACGTGAAAGATCCCAGGGCACTATTTCGAAGAAGAGCATGTCCCGGCCAATATTTCTCCTTAAACCAACATTTCTAAAACAGATTATCTGGTCATTATCACATTGCTGTTTGTGGGAGCTTGCTGTGCGCATATTGGCTGCAGCGTTTCCCACATTACAACAGTGACTACACTTCAAAAAAGTACTTCATTGGCTGTAAAGCACTTTGGGACGTCCTGAGGTGGTGAAAGGCGCTATAGAAATGCAAGTCTTCTGATTCCTGTGGAGGGAGAAGAGAAAGAAAATATCCAGCTTTAGAAAATATCAAAGGAAAGTATAGCTGGTTGTCATCTCTCATTAACCGGTCAAACATTCCTGTACAATGCAAACAAATACATATAGAATTCTATCAGATGAGTTACAGTTACATGCTGTCTCCTCTGCACTGAACCACGGTTTCAACTGTGTCACAGTGACCACACTGCAGTGTTTGAAAACATTGAAAGGTTTGCCAAGCAGGGAATCTCCAGCAGAGGCAATCCTACCCCCACCTCCCCTTGAAGAAGTACGGGGTTCAATTTACTGTGTGTGCTAATCTTCAGCAAACTGGTTAACCCAAGAATGTCCAAACTTTGTGTCTTCACCAGTTTCCCCGGGTGTGTTATCGTGGAGCTTTGTTAGGGGGGCCCACGTGTAAAGTTAATTTGCGTATAGTTGATACTGACGAGACGGATATATTCTGATTCAGAATTCACCCTCCCACGAGGCAAACTTTCCCAACACCATCCCGACGTGGACATATATCGGCCGTTCAGTAACTAGTGGTGTTCCGCAGGGGTCAGTGCTGGGTCCCCAACTCTTTACAATCTATATTAACGATTTGGAGGAGGGGACCGAGTGTAACATATCAAAGTTTGCAGATGATACTAAGACGGGAGGGAAAGTAGTGAGTGAGGAGGACATAAAAAACCTGCAAGGGGACATAGACAGGCTAAGTAAGTGGGCAGAGATTTGGCAGATGGAATACAATACTGGAAAGTGTGAGGTTATGCACTTTGGCAGGAAAAATCGTAGAGCAAGTTATTATCTTAATGGCAAGAAACTGGAAAGTACTGAAGTACAAAGGGATCTGGGGGTCCTGGTGCACGAAACTCAAAAGGTTAGTATGCAGGTGCAGCAAGTGATTAAGAAAGCCAATGGAATGTTGGCTTTCATTGCTAGGGGGATAGAATATAAAAATAGGGAGGTATTGCTTCAGTTGTACAAGGTATTGGTGAGACCGCACCTGGAATACTGCGTACAGTTTTGGTGTCCATACTTAAGAAAGGACATACTTGCTCTCGAGTCAGTACAAAGAAGGTTCACTCGGTTAATCCCGGGGATGAGGGGATGGACATATGAAGAGAGGTTGAGTAGATTGGGACTCTACTCATTGGAGTTCAGAAGAATGAGAGGCGATCTTATTGAAACATATAAGATTGTGAAGGGGTTGGATCGGGTGGATGCGGGGAGGATGTTCCCGATGATGGGTGAAACTAGAACTAGGAGGCATAGTCTTAGAATAAGGGGCTGCTCTTTCAAAACTGAGATGAGGAGGAACTACTTCACTCAGAGGGTGGTAGGTCCATGGAATATGCTGCCCCAAAAAGCTGTAGAAGCTACATCATTACATAAATTTAAAACAGAAATAGACAGTTTCCTAGAAGTAAAGGGAATTAAGGGTTACGGGGAGCGGGCAGGAATTTGGACACGAGTCTAGGTTCGGATCGGTCATGGCCCTGTGGGTAGCGGAGCGGGCCCAGGGGCCGTGTAGCCTGATCCTGCTCCTATTTCGTGTGTCTAATTCTGTTAGATTCAGGAGATGGTTCTGTGATAGTGGATTGGCGGTTAGGATCAGATCAGCCATGATCTTATTGAATGGCGGAGCAGGCTCGAGGGGCCGATTGGCCTACTCCTGCTCCTATTTCTTATGTTCTTATGTTCCTTCATCGTCGCTGGGTCAAAATCCTGGAACTCCCTCCCTAACCGCTCTGTGGGAGTACCTTCACCACACAGACTGCAGCGGTTCAAGAAGGCGGCTCACCACCACCTTCTCGAGGGCAACTCGGGATGGGCAATAAATGCCGGCCTTGCCAGCGACGCCCGCACATCCCATGAACAAATATTTAAAACAGCCTTCAGGCCCACAATGTTCAAACAGGACAGTAAGAAGTAGAAGCACCAATTGGACTGTGTTGCCTGGGACTCATGGGCTGGATTACCAGGATTTAAGGGTTTGAAATGGCCTGTGGGGTGTAGTTTGGATACTCCTGGGTTACATTCCTGTCTCTGCTAGTTTTATGTAATTGTTAAGCTCAATGTTATTGACTGTCAAACTGCTGCTGGCAGAAGTTTAACACCAGCGCACGGTGGAAATCAAACCCTATAAAGTCCAGAAGGGCATCGGGATCAGATCAGTATTTGTTTCTCCAGTTAGGTTCTTGGTCGACACCATTTTCTGGGTGCAAATAATCTTTATCGAGTTTGGCCGAGTCTAGACAGCCTCAATGTCTAATGCAATAGTCATACAGAGAAATAAACAATATTACCTGCTTTCGCTCTGGGCAAAGAAGGTAACCATCGTCGATTCTTTTGTTCTTGTCTCTCTACAAATTGTAAAGGATATCTTAAGATCTTTATAGGGCTCTAGTCACGCACACCCATCCTTGTAACTTTGATAATTCGTAATGGGGCGATAGGAGTTGTTTTTCAGTTTCCTAGCTGATCTGTTGCTCATTGTTTGTGATATAGGCTACCCATGTTCCTTTTAAGTTCGCGGCTGCGCCACGCTCTGGAGGTCCCGCACAGCTGGCTCACCGGCTCTTCAAGGGAAAAACTGCGTGACGTAAGAAAACTACTAGGCATTGGTCTGAGTATTAAACAAGGCTTTAATCAACTGGTTTTCAACATGGAGATCTAGTTGTGTCCTTCACTAGTTCCTGTTAAAAAATGTCCTGAGCAAGCTGGGCCCATGCCCGAGTATTTATACTCTCCCTGGACAGCGCCACCAGCAGGCCGCCCTGTATTACTTCATAAGTCATTTCCACATGAATGACAAGATTCATGTCATCGCGTGTGCGCTGAATTTTGAATGGGCTGCGCAGCCCATTAAAGGGGCCGACCGGCCCCAAAAAGAAATTAGAGGGAACATTGTAGGCAACCCTCTTATCTGGGAGAATCTTGACCCTTTACTCACCATTCCTTGCTAACAAAAGACCTCTCCTTGCTGACAAAGATTTTCCTTGCTAAATGTCATCCATACCGGGAATTATTTCTAGCTACAGTACAAGTCTACAAGCTATTTATAAGTTGAAAAGAAAGCAAAAACCATAATCATTTGAGAGTAAACAAAATACTAATCCTATACACGACTAGGGTATCTTACACTCTGGTACAGCCGAGCTGGTCTCTCTTGGAAGCAGTTTGGGCATCTTGTGTTCAACAGGGTTCACATACTGTCCAAATATCTGATTAATACAACAGTGTAAGCCAGAAGAAATGAAAAGAAAGACTTGCCTTTATATAGTAGCCTTCATGACTTCACGGCATCTACAGCCAATGAGGTACTTTTTGAAGCGTAGTCACTGTTGTAATGTGGGAAACGCGCAGCCAATTTGCGCACAGCAAGCTCCCACAAACAGCGAGGTGATAATGACCAGATCTTCTGTGTTTAGCGATGTTGGTTGAGGGATAAGAATAGGGTGTCTTGCACTCCATCACTCTCCTCTGATTCCTGCCTCAGGTCTCCTCAGTCTCGTCCAACTTTCGCGATGCCGTCGACCTCCTCAGTCCAGTGGCGCTGTTTCGATTCTCTGCTGTCCGACGACGGGTGGATTCCCCCTCTCCGGAAGGTGCGTGACTATCCAGCGACTCGCCTAGGAATCTCCTCCCCCTTTTATTCCACCACCTACCGATTTACTAAGTCTACTCAGTGTAACCTGTCGGTGACGGTAAGACGCTGGCCCCTTGCTGGGATACAGTCCCGCGGGCACTGGTTGTCCTGGGAATATAGGAATATTGTTAGAACATAAGAACATAAGAAGTAAGAGCAGGAGTAGGCCATTCGGCCCCTCGAGCCTGCTCCGCCATTCAATAAGATCATGGCTGATCTTCAACCTCATCTCCACTTTCCTGCCCGATCTCCATATCCCCCGATTCCCCTAGAGTCCAAAAATCTATCTCAGCCTTGAATATACTCAAAGACTCAGCATTCACAGCCCTTTGGGGCAGAGAATTCCAAAGATTCACAACCCTCTGAGTGAAGAAATTCCTTCTCATCTCAGTCTTAAATGACCGACCCCTTATCCTGAGACTGTGCCCCTAGTTCTAGACGCTCCAGCCAGGGGAAACAACCTCTCAGCATCTACCCTGTCAATCCCCCTCAGAATCTTATATGTTTCAATGAGATCACCTCTCATTCTTCTAAACTCCAGAGAGTATCGGCCCATTCTACACAATCTCTCATCATAGGACAGCCCTCTCATCCCAGGAATCAATCTAGTGAACCTTCGTTGCACCGCCTCCAAGGCAAGTGTATCCTTCCTTAGATCAGGAGACCAAAACTGTGCACAGTACTCCAGGTGTGGTCTCACCAAGGCCCTGTACAATTGTAGCAAGACTTCCTTACTCTTATACTCCAACCCGCTTGCAATAAAGGCCAACTTGGCACTTGCCTTCCTTATTGCTTGCTGTACCTGCACGCTAACTTTCTGTGTTTCTTGCATGAGGGCACCCTTAGATAATAAAAAAAATACCAAGGTCTATCTAGTTCGCCTTCTACCATCCTGCTAGTCGCTCAATACAACGATAATGGAGTTGTTGACTAATCATAGCAATCAATCTCTATCAATTAGGCTACAGAACTAGATGGATTGTGGTCTTTTTTCATCTAGCAATTCCTATGTTGCAATGAGAAATGGGATGTGGCACTATATAACAACATCTTGCATTTATACAGCGCCTTTAACATAGTAAAACGCCCCAGGGCGCTTCACAGGAGTGTAATCAGACAACATTTGACACCGAGCCACATCAGGAGATATTAGGACAAGTGACCAAAAGCTTGGTCAAAAAGGTCGGTTTTAAGGAGCGTCTTAAAGGAGGAGAGAGAAGCGGAGAGGTTTAGGGAGGGAATTCCAGAGCTTAGGGCCCAGGCAGCTGAAGGCACGGCCGCCAATGGTGGAGCAATTAAAATTGGGGATGCGCAAGAGGCCAGAATTGGAGGAGCGCAGAGGAGGCCAGAATTGGAGGAGCGCAGAGATCTCGGAGGGTTGAGGGGCTGGAGGAGGTTACAGAGATGGGGAGGGATTTGAAAACAAGGATGAGAATTTTTAAATGCAAGTCCTTCTTTATATGACTCTTGCTAATTGAACAACCGTGATCCAATGTCACACGTAAATTAGACTGATTGTTGCCCCCTCTCTCCCCCCCCCCCCCCCCCACCTTCACTGATTTTTTTCCACTTAAAGTCCCTCCCTTCATCATTAACCATTCTCACAAGGAGCGGGCATTCCATCCTCCGCCAGTGCTGTTCTCGAGCCGGTCACATACGCGTGGGAAGGCAGCCCAGCAGTGTAGTCACTACAATCTCAGTGAAGTGGAATGGCGAGTATGTGAAATTTTAGGGGTAATTTTAATCTAACTCGGGGGAAACCACGGGATCGGGTGGAATGCCGGTTTTTACACCTCGCTCAATATTGACTTCAGTGGAGAGTAATATCGGGGAAGGGTGCAAAGTCAACGTTGCACCCGATCCTGTCGATTTGCCGACCAGCGCGGGTTAGGTTTAAAATTTACCCCCCTTGAGTCCGCAGAGCGACTGTAGGAAATGGGAAAATGTGACACTGGGGCGAAGAGGGGGATTGGGGCAAGTAGGAGATGGGAGGGCTTTTCTGACGTTTGCCTCTCCGCAGGTTCTGTCGAAAAAAGTTCCCGCTCTTGAAACCATCCCTCGCTGAAGCAGCGTGTTCACAGTGTGCTTTAGCCTATAGGAAAGCTGTGATATAGCCGCTGGTGTCTGTCCGGCTTCCCTAAGTCCATCTGTGCTCTCAGGGTCAAGTACGTGAGACATCGATCCTGCACTGAGTCCTGTTCACCCATCACCCCATTCCTCACTGACCTACATTGGCTGCTTATATTCCAATGCTTCAAGATTGAAATCCGCATCCTCCTCTTTAAATCCCCCCCCCGTGACTTTACCACTCCCCCCCCCCCACCGCCCCCCCCCCCCATCTTTGAAACCACCCCCACCCCCCCGAACTCTCCTCTTCTGAATGGCATCACGTGTGTTCCCCTCCCCTCCTCCTTCGCCCCTCCGTTGGTGGCCGTGCCTTCAGCCACCAGGGTCCTACACCAATGTTCCCTCTAATTGGCTGTCTTGGGTGCGCGGTCCCTTTAACGGGCTACGCGGCCCATTCAAAGCTTCGGCATGCGAGAGATTTCCCATTGGATAAGCCAGTCCTGGGCTGCGCGGGACTGCAGGGGAGCACTGTGTGCGGAAACTTATCTGGGATCACGTAGGGCGGTGCGCCAATCAGGAAACGGGAGTCTCCGATGCCCATTCACGATTTTTTTTAAATGCTTAATTTTAGCGGAGGCGATGTAAATATCCTGCTTGTGCAGGTTTCTTGTGTGCAAAAATTTCACTGCGGGGAAATTGCATTTCATTAATTGTTTGTTAACTCGGTTCAAATCGTGGAAGCCTCAGGGAATAGTCAGCTGTGTCACCGGCATTTCAAGCAGTTAACCGAAAATGCTAGACACTTGTTTTTTCCTTTTTTCCCTGTTGTGGGTGAACCAGTTTGGTGAAATACATCGCAGCTACTGCACAAGGGGCATCTTTTTCCAATTAAAAACATCCTCGTAATCTTGCCCTGAAATGAAAAGGACGTCGATGATTTTGGCCATTTGTTTTCACCCTTTGCCTATTTGTCTCCGTGAATTGTGTTGGGATCAACGTAATAATTAGAAAGAGGAGCTTTTAGTTTGGTGCCTGTAGATATTTACTTTGAAGATTAATTTTGAATTACATTTTTATCATTATGTAAATAACTGCTGTATATTTCAAGCTGCTGCATATCTCCCTCCCCCCCCCCCCCTTCCCCTTACGCTGTGCCACAACAGGCTCCTGCGCCTGTTTGCACCAGCCGTAAAATTTTTCCTGCGTAATTGCTGGCAGTTGGTGGGCAATTAGCTCAACTCTGCGCCAGCAATAAGGTTTTGACAGTCACAGCGGATGATCTGCCAAGTGGGAACTTGACAGATCGCAAGTTGGGATTTCCCGAACCAGTGGTCAATTTCAATGGCGGTATGACGGCATACTCTGAGAGTACGCCGTCGCACCGACCGCAAATTCTGCCCCGATCTGTTATATTGAGAGGGACGCCGATGAGACAGTATTTACAGCACAGAAACGGGCCATTCGGGGTTTGTGCCCCACATGAACCTCCTTCCACCCTACTGTAGATGGATTAACAAGTGTGGGAAGACATCTGTGTAATGTCTGGCGAAGAACAGAATGTGTTTACAGTATTTCTTTTTGTATAATTATCCAGGTATGCAGACCCTTAAAGTTCTGGGACTGGTGTACTTCCTCTACCTCTTTCTGTTCTCCGGCCTGGAGTACACACTCAGCTTCCTCACTCACCAACGCTTCCATTTCAACAGGTATGAGGCGCCTCTTTTATTCAGCCAGTTCCCGTTCATCGAAGCAACTCCTAACCGTTTCTTTAAAAATTGTCTAATTAATAGAAAGTGGACGTTCGTGGATTGTGACTTTTAAAATTCATTCTCGGCAGGTGGGCGTCGTTGGCAAGGCCGGCGTTTATTGCCCATCCCGAGTTGCCCTTGAGAAGGTGGTGGTCTGATACAACTGAAAGGCCACCTCAAAGGGCAGTTCGGCGTCAACCATGTTGATGTGGGATGGAGCCACGTATAGGGCCAGAGCGGTTGCCACGTTTTCCTACATTACAACAGTGGCCACACTTAAAAAATAAAAGGACTTCATTGGTTGTAAAGCGCTTTGGGTCGTCCTGAGGCTGTGAAAGGTGCTATAAAAATGCAAGTCCCTCTTCTACGCTATTGTTGTAATATTGAGGTCATCCAAAACTTGGCTGCCTGTGTCCTAACTCGCACCAAGTCCCGTTCGCACCATCTCCCCTGTGCTCACTGACCTACATTGGCTCCCGGTTAAGCAACGCCTCGATTTTAAAATTCTCACCCTTGTTTTCGAATCCCTCCGTGGCCTCGCCCCCCCCTCCCTATCTCTGTAATCTCCTTCAGCCCCACAACCCCCCCCCCCCCCCCCGAGATATCTGCGCTCCTCTAATTCTGCCCTCTTGGACATCGCTGATTATAATCGCTCCACCATTGGTGACCGTGCCTTCTGTTGCCTCGGCCCTAAGCTCTGGAATTCCCTCCCTAAACCTCTCCGCCTCTCTACCTCTCTATCCTCCTTTAAGACGCTCCTTAAAACTGACCTCTTTGACCAAGCTTTTGGTCACCTGCCCTAATTTATCCTTATGTGGATCGGTGTCAAATTTTTTGTCTTCAAATACTCCTGTGAAGCACCTTGGGACGTTTTACTCTGTTAAAGGCGCTATATAAATACAAGTTATTATTACGCTATAGGGCTAATTCTGCGATTCCGATGCTCCTGTCCAGGAAGCCAGGGTCGGAGGTTGCAGACGGAGCTACAATACCGTAGCCCCCGATTCTCCGACCCGCGATTCGCGCAGATTTCCTTCCCTGAAAGGGGCACCAGTGAACCAGTCGGGATTTTCCGACAATCCTGACAGCTTCGCGGTCACTTTTACCGAAACCAGCTTTTTGTTTCCAGATTTATTTTTTTTTAAGAACTGAATTGAAATGATCAAACTGCCCCTGGCGGGATTAATGTCCTTTTAGTGGAAGGAAACCCCGCCGTCCTTACCCGGTCTGGGCCTATATGTGACTCCAGTCTCACACCAACGCGGTTAACTCTTAACTGCCCTCTGAGGGGGCCCAGTGAGCCCCTCAAAGTATCAAACAACCACCACCAACTTTTCAGGGCAACGGGGGGATGGGCAATAAATGCCGGCTGTGCCAGCGACGCCCACACAGAATCATGTAGCACAGAAGGAGGCCATTTGGCCCATTGTGCCTGTGAATGAATATTTAAGGGCAGCATGGTGGCATAGTGGTTAGCACTGTTGCCTCACAGCGCCAGGGACCCGGTTCGAATCCGGCCTTGGGTGACTGTCTGTGTGGAGTTTGCACATTCTCCCCGTGTTTGCGTGGGTTTCCTCTGGGTGCTCCGGTTTCCCTCCCACAGTCCAAAAATGTGCGGGTTAGGTTGATTGGCTGTGATAAATTGACCATTAGTGTTAGGGGGATTAAATACATGGGGTTACGGGGATCGGGGTGGGATATGTGTCGGTGCAGGCTCGATGGCTGAAATGGCCTCTATCTGCACTGTGGGGTTCTGTGATTCTGTGAAAAGGAAAAGGAAATTCTGTCCACAGGTGTGATTTCTTTCATTCCCTTGCATCTTTGTTCTCTCTTTAATATATACATATATATTTTTTTTTTACCAGTATGCAACAAGGGAAAATGTTCTTCTTTGTGGGGATTACGATGGCACTAGTCCAGGGTGGATATGCTCGAAGGATCAAACCTGGAGATGAAATCAAAGCTGTAAAGAGGGTAAGTGATGGAGAGCCTGCCGCAAGATTGGCTGCACCACCGAGGGCCTCGTGATCCAGAACCAAAAAACTCGCCTGTAAAATAAATATCATCATACGTTCAATAGTAACTTTCAAAAGGGAATTGGATATATACTTAAGCAAGTTAACATTTGCAGTGCGATGGGGAGGGAGTGGGACTAATCGGAGAGCTCTTTCAGAGAGCCGGCACAGGCACGGTGGACTGAATGGCCTCCGCCTGTGCTGTATCGTTCTCTGATTCTATGTTCGTTGCTTCACGAAGCTCCAAAAAAAAGGTCAACGAAAAGTGTTTAGAGATTGGGGCGGGAGAGAGGAGGGGGTAGT